>NW_027276274.1:0-315305 GCF_030028105.1 Mobula birostris
TTCTCTGTAACTGGGATACTCCGATTTCCCCGTAACTGAGATACTTCGGTTTCCTTGTAACTGAGATACACGTGTTTCCCTGTAACTTAGATACTCGGGTTTCCCTGTAACTGAGATACACTGGTTCCCCTGTAACTGAGGTACACCGCTTTCCCTGTAACTCGGATACTCGGGTTTCCCTGTAACTAGCATACACGGGTTTCACTGTAACTTGTATACTCGGGTTTCCCTGTAACTCGGGTACTCCGGTTTCCCTGTAACTCGGATAATCGGGTTTCCCTGTAACTGAGATACCCGGGTTTCCCTGTAACTGAGATACTCGGGTTTCCCTGTAACTGAGATACTCGGGTTTTCCTGTAACTGAGATAGTCTGGTTTCCCTGTAACTGAGATACTCTGGTTTCCCTGTACCTGAGATACTCGGGTTTCCCTGTAACTCGGGTACTCCGGTTTCCCTGTAACTCGAATAATCGGGTTTCCCTTTAACTGAGATACTCGGGTTTCCCTGTAACTCGGATACACCAGTTTCCCTGTAAATGAGATACTCCAGTTTCCTTGTAACTCGGATACGCCGGTTTCCCTGTCACTCGGATACTCCGGTTTCCCTGTAACTGAGATACTCCGGTTCCCCCATAACTCGGATACTCGGGTTTCCCTGTAATTCGGCTGCTCCAGTTTCCCTGTAACTAAGATAAACCGGTTTCCCTGTAACTGAGATACTCGGGTTTCCCTGCACCTGAGATACTCTGGTTTCCCTGTAACTGTGATACTCGGGTTTCCCTGTAACTCGGAAACTCCAGTTTGCCTGTAACTGAGATATTCCTGTTTCCCTGTAACTCGTGTACTCCGGTTTCGCTGTAAATGAGATACTTGGGTTTCCCTGTAACTCGCATACTCGTGTTTCCCTGTAACTCGGATACTCGGGTTTCCCTGTAACTCGGATACTCCGGTTCCCCTGTAACTGAGATGCTCCGGTTTCCTTGTAACTCAGGTACTCCAGCTTGCCATTAACCGAAATACACTGGTTACTCTGCATCTGAGATACGCGGGTTTCCCTGTAACTCGGATACTCCAGTTTCACTGTAACTCAGATACCCGGGTTTCTCTGTAACTGGGACACTCCGATTTCCCTGTAACTGAGATACTTCGGTTTCCTTGTAACTGAGATACACGTGTTTCCCTGTAACTTAGATACTCGGGTTTCCCTGTAACTGAGATAAACTGGTTACC
Source organism: Mobula birostris (assembly GCF_030028105.1). Taxonomy (NCBI): domain Eukaryota; kingdom Metazoa; phylum Chordata; class Chondrichthyes; order Myliobatiformes; family Myliobatidae; genus Mobula; species Mobula birostris. Next base: position 1,230 of record NW_027276274.1, read on the forward strand.
CTGTAACTGAGGTACACTGGTTTCACTGTAACTCGGATACTCGGGTTTCCCTGTAACTAGCATACACGGGTTTCACTGTAACTCGGATACTCGGGTTTCCCTGTAACTGAGATACCCGGGTTTCCCTGTAACTGAGATACTCGGGTTTCCCTGTAACTGAGATACTCGGGTTTTCCTGTAACTGAGATACTCGGGTTTCCCTGTAACTGAGATACTCTGGTTTCCCTGTACCTGAGATACTCGGGTTTCCCTGTAACTCGGGTACTCTGGATTCCCTGTAACTCGGATAAACGGGTTTCCCTGTAACTGAGATACTCGGGTTGCCCTGTAACTCGGATACACCGGTTTCCCTGTAACTGAGATACTGCAGTTTCCTTGTAACTCGGATACTCCTGTTTCCCTGTCACTTGGATACTCCGGTTTCCCTGTAACTGAGATACTCCGGTTCCCCCGTAACTCGGATACTCGGGTTTTCCCTGTAACTCGGATGCTCCAGTTTCCCTGTAACTAAGATACACCGGTTTCCCTGTAACTGAGATACTCGGGTTTCCCTGTAACTGGAATTCTCGTGTTTTCCCTGTAACTGAGAATGTCCGGTTTCCCTGTAACTGAGATACACTGGTTTCCCTGTAACTCGGATACTCGGGTTTCCCTGTAACTGAGATACCCGGGTTTTCCTGTAACTGAGATACTCGGGTTTCCCTGTAACTGAGATTACTCGGGTTTTCCTGTAACTGAGATACTCCGGTTTTCCTGTAACTGAGATACTCGGGTTTCCCTGTAACTGAGATACTCTGGTTTCCCTGTACCTGAGATACTCGGGTTTCCCTGTAACTCGGGTTCTCCGGTTTCCCTGTAACTCGGATAATCGGGTTTCCCTTTAACTGAGATACTCGGGTTTCCCTGTAACTCGGATACTCCAGTTTCCCTGTAACTGAGATACACCGGTTTCCCTGTAACTCGGATACTCTGGTTTCCCTGCAACTCAGATACCCGGGTTTCTCTGTAACTGGGATACTCCGATTTCCCCGTAACTGAGATACTTCGGTTTCCTTGTAACTGAGATACACGTGTTTCCCTGTAACTTAGATACTCGGGTTTCCCTGTAACTGAGATACACTGGTTCCCATGTAACTGAGGTACACCGCTTTCCCTGTAACTCGGATACTCGGGTTTCCCTGTAACTAGCATACACGGGTTTCACTGTAACTTGTATACTCGGGTTTCCCTGTAACTCGGGTACTCCGGTTTCCCTGTAACTCGGATAATCGGGTTTCCCTGTAACTGAGATACCCGGGTTTCCCTGTAACTGAGATACTCGGGTTTCCCTGTAACTGAGATACTCGGGTTTTCCTGTAACTGAGATAGTCTGGTTTCCCTGTAACTGAGATACTCTGGGAACCCTGTACCTGAGATACTCGGGTTTCCCTGTAACTCGGGTACTCCGGTTTCCCTGTAACTCGCATAATCGGGTTTCCCTTTAACTGAGATACTCGGGTTTCCCTGTCACTCGGATACTCCGGTTTCCCTGTAACTGAGATACTCCGGTTCCCCCATAACTCGGATACTCGGGTTTCCCTGTAATTCGGCTGCTCCAGTTTCCCTGTAACTAAGATAAACCGGTTTCCCTGTAACTGAGATACTCGGGTTTCCCTGCACCTGAGATACTCTGGTTTCCCTGTAACTGTGATACTCGGGTTTCCCTGTAACTCGGAAACTCCAGTTTGCCTGTAACTGAGATATTCCTGTTTCCCTGTAACTCGTGTACTCCGGTTTCGCTGTAAATGAGATACTTGGGTTTTCCCTGTAACTTGCATACTCGTGTTTCCCTGTAACTCGGATACTCGGGTTTCCCTGTAACTCGGATACTCCGGTTCCCCTGTAACTGAGACACTCCGGTTTCCCTGTAACTGAGATACTCGGGTTTCCCTGTAACTGAGATACTCTGGTTTCCCTGTACCTGAGATACTCGGGTTTCCCTGTAACTCGGGTTCTCCGGTTTCCCTGTAACTCGGATAATCGGGTTTCCCTTTAACTGAGATACTCGGGTTTCCCTGTAACTCGGATACTCCAGTTTCCCTGTAACTGAGATACACCGGTTTCCCTGTAACTCGGATACTCTGGTTTCCCTGCAACTCAGATACCCGGGTTTCTCTGTAACTGGGATACTCCGATTTCCCCGTAACTGAGATACTTCGGTTTCCTTGTAACTGAGATACACGTGTTTCCCTGTAACTTAGATACTCGGGTTTCCCTGTAACTGAGATACACTGGTTCCCCTGTAACTGAGGTACACCGCTTTCCCTGTAACTCGGATACTCGGGTTTCCCTGTAACTAGCATACACGGGTTTCACTGTAACTTGTATACTCGGGTTTCCCTGTAACTCGGGTACTCCGGTTTCCCTGTAACTCGGATAATCGGGTTTCCCTGTAACTGAGATACCCGGGTTTCCCTGTAACTGAGATACTCGGGTTTCCCTGTAACTGAGATACTCGGGTTTTCCTGTAACTGAGATAGTCTGGTTTCCCTGTAACTGAGATACTCTGGGAACCCTGTACCTGAGATACTCGGGTTTCCCTGTAACTCGGGTACTCCGGTTTCCCTGTAACTCGCATAATCGGGTTTCCCTTTAACTGAGATACTCGGGTTTCCCTGTCACTCGGATACTCCGGTTTCCCTGTAACTGAGATACTCCGGTTCCCCCATAACTCGGATACTCGGGTTTCCCTGTAATTCGGCTGCTCCAGTTTCCCTGTAACTAAGATAAACCGGTTTCCCTGTAACTGAGATACTCGGGTTTCCCTGCACCTGAGATACTCTGGTTTCCCTGTAACTGTGATACTCGGGTTTCCCTGTAACTCGGAAACTCCAGTTTGCCTGTAACTGAGATATTCCTGTTTCCCTGTAACTCGTGTACTCCGGTTTCGCTGTAAATGAGATACTTGGGTTTCCCTGTAACTTGCATACTCGTGTTTCCCTGTAACTCGGATACTCGGGTTTCCCTGTAACTCGGATACTCCGGTTGCCCTGTAACTGAGACACTCCGGTTTCCCTGTAACTGAGATACTCGTGTTTCACTGTAACTCGAATACTCGGGTTTCTCTGTAACTGAGATACTTGGGTTTCCCTGTTACTCGGATACCCGGGTTTTCCTATAACTGAGATACTCTAGTTTCCCTGTAACTGAGATACACCGGTTTCCCTGTAACTCGGATATCCGGGTTTCCCTGTAACTGAGATGCTCCGGTTTCCTTATAACTCAGGTACTCCAGCTTGCCATTAACCGAAATACACTGGTTACTCTGCATCTGAGATACGCGGGTTTCCCTGTAACTCGGATACTCCAGTTTCACTGTAACTGAGATACACCGGTTTCCCTGTAACTCGGATACTCTGGTTTCCCTGCAACTCAGATACCCGGGTTTCTCTGTAACTGGGACACTCCGATTTCCCTGTAACTGAGATACTTCGGTTTCCTTGTAACTGAGATACACGTGTTTCCCTGTAACTTAGATACTCGGGTTTCCCTGTAACTGAGATAAACTGGTTACCCTGTAACTGAGGTACACTGGTTTCACTGTAACTCGGATACTCGGGTTTCCCTGTAACTAGCATACACGGGTTTCACTGTAACTCGGATACTCGGGTTTCCCTGTAACTGAGATACCCGGGTTTCCCTGTAACTGAGATACTCGGGTTTCCCTGTAACTGAGATACTCGGGTTTTCCTGTAACTGAGATACTCGGGTTTCCCTGTAACTGAGATACTCTGGTTTCCCTGTACCTGAGATACTCGGGTTTCCCTGTAACTCAGGTACTCCAGATTCCCTGTAACTCGGATAAACGGGTTTCCCTGTAACTGAGATACTCGGGTTTCCCTGTAACTCGGATACACCGGTTTCCCTGTAACTGAGATACTGCAGTTTCCTTGTAACTCGGATACTCCTGTTTCCCTGTCACTTGGATACTCCGGTTTCCCTGTAACTGAGATACTCCGGTTCCCCCGTAACTCGGATACTCGGGTTTCCCTGTAACTCGGATGCTCCAGTTTCCCTGTAACTAAGATACACCGGTTTCCCTGTAACTGAGATACTCGGGTTTCCCTGTAACTGGAATTCTCGTGTTTCCCTGTAACTGAGAATGTCCGGTTTCCCTGTAACTGAGATACACTGGTTTCCCTGTAACTCGGATACTCGGGTTTCCCTGTAACTGAGATACCCCAGTTTCCCTGTAACTCGGATACTCTAGTTTCCCTGTAACTGAGATACACCGGTTTCCCTGTAACTGAGATACTCGGGTTTCCCTGTAACTAGGATACTCGGTTTTCCCTGTACTTGAGATACTCCGGTTTGCCTGTAACTGTGGTACACCGGTTTCCCTGTAACTCGGATACTCGGGTTTCCCTATAACTGAGATACAGCGGTTTCCCTGTAACTGAGATACTCGGGTTTCCCTGTAACTCGGATACTCCAGTCTTCCTGTAACTCAGATACAGCGGTTTCCCTTTAACTGAGATACTCAGGTTTCCCTGTAACTGGGACACTCGGGTTTCCCTGTAACACGGATCCACGGGTTTCCCTGTAACTCGGATACTCGGGTTTCCCTGTAATTCAGATAATCGGGTTTCCCTGTAACTGAGATACACTGGTTCCCCGGTAACTGAGGTACACCGCTTTCCCTGTAACTCGGATACTCGGGTTTCCCTGTAACTAGCATACACAGGTTTCCCTATAACTTGTATACTCGGGTTTCACTGTAACTCGGATACTCGGGTTTCCCTGTAACTGAGATACCCGGGTTTTCCTGTAACTGAGATACTCGGGTTTCCCTGTAACTGAGATTACTCGGGTTTTCCTGTAACTGAGATACTCGGGTTTTCCTGTAACTGAGATACTCGGGTTTCCCTGTAACTGAGATACTCTGGTTTCCCTGTACCTGAGATACTCGGGTTTCCCTGTAACTCGGGTTCTCCGGTTTCCCTGTAACTCGGATAATCGGGTTTCCCTTTAACTGAGATACTCGGGTTTCCCTGTAACTCGGATACTCCAGTTTCCCTGTAACTGAGATACACCGGTTTCCCTGTAACTCGGATACTCTGGTTTCCCTGCAACTCAGATACCCGGGTTTCTCTGTAACTGGGATACTCCGATTTCCCTGTAACTGAGATACTTCTGTTTCCTTGTAACTGAGATACACGTGTTTCCCTGTAACTTAGATACTCGGGTTTCCCTGTAACTGAGATACACTGGTTACCCTGTAACTGAGGTACACTGGTTTCCCTGTAACTCGGATACTCGGGTTTCCCTGTAACTAGCATACACGGGTTTCACTGTAACTCGGATACTCGGGTTTCCCTGTAACTGAGATACTCGGGTTTCCCTGTAACTGAGATACTCGGGTTTTCCTGTAACTGAGAAACTCGGGTTTCCCTGTAACTGAGATACTCTGGTTTCCCTGTACCTGAGATACTCGGGTTTCCCTGTAACTCGGGTACTCCGGATTCCCTGTAACTCGGATAAACGGGTTTTCCTGTAACTGAGATACTCGGGTTTCCCCGTAACTCGGATACACCCGTTTCCCTGTAACTGAGATACTGCAGTTTCCTTGTAACTCGGATACTCCTGTTTCCCTGTCACTTGGATACTCCGGTTTCCCTGTAACTGAGATACTCCGGTTCCCCCGTAACTCGGATACACGGGTTTCCCTGTAACTCGGATACTCTGGTTTCCCTGTAACTGAGATACACCAGTTTCCCTGTAAATCGGATACTCGGCTTTACCTTTAATTGAGATACTCTGGTTTCGCTGTAACTGACATACTCGGGTTTCCCTGTAATTCGGATGCTCCAGCTTCTCTGTAACTAAGATACACCAGTTTCCCTTTAACTGAGATACTCGGGTTTCCCTGTAACTGGAATTCTCGTGTTTCCCTGTAACTGAGAATGTCCGGTTTCCCTGTAACTGAGATACACTGGTTTCCCTGTAACTCGGATACTCGGGTTTCCCTGTAACTGAGATACCCCAGTTTCCCTGTAACTCGGATACTCAAGTTTCCCTGTAACTGAGATACACCGGTTTCCCTGTAACTGAGATACTCGGGTTTCCCTGTAACTAGGATACTCGGTTTTCCCTGTACTTGAGATACTCCGGTTTGCCTGTAACTGTGGTACACCGGTTTCCCTGTAACTCGGATACTCGGGTTTCCCTATAACTGAGATACAGCGGTTTCCCTGTAACTGAGATACTCGGGTTTCCCTGTAACTCGGATACTCCAGTCTTCCTGTAACTCAGATACAGCGGTTTCCCTTTAACTGAGATACTCAGGTTTCCCTGTAACTGGGACACTCGGGTTTCCCTGTAACACGGATCCTCGGGTTTCCCTGTAACTCGGATACTCGGGTTTCCCTGTAATTCAGATAATCGGGTTTCCCTGTAACGGAGTGCACACTGGTTTCCCATTAATTGAGATATGTGGGTTTCCCTGTAACTCGATACAGGAGTTTCCCCGTAACTCAGATACTCAGTTTCCCTGTAACTGAGATACACCGGTTTTCCTGTAACAGGGATACTCGGGTTTCCCTGCACCTGAGATACTCTGGTTTCCCTGTAACTGCGATACTCGGGTTTCCCTGTAACTCGGATACTCCAGTTTGCCTGTAACTGAGATATTCCGGTTTCCCTGTAACTCGGGTACTCCGGTTTCGCTGTAAATCAGATACTTGGGTTTCCCTGTAACTCGCATACTCGTGTTTCCCTGTAACTCCGATACTCGGGTTTCCCTGTAACTCGGATACTCCGGTTTCCCTGTAACTGAGATACTCTGGTTTCCCTGTAACTGAGATACTCGTGTTTCACTGTAACTCGAATACTCGGGTTTCCCTGTAACTGAGATACTCTAGTTTCCCTGTAACTGAGATACACCGGTTTCCCTGTAACTCGGATACCCGGGTTTCCCTGTAACTGAGATGCTCCTGTTTCCTTGTAGCTCAGGTACTCCGGCTTCCCATTAACGGAGATACACCGGTTACCCTGCATCTGAGATACGCGGGTTTCCCTGTAACTCGGATACTCCAGTTTCCCTGTAACTGAGATACACCCGTTTCCCTGTAACTCGGATACTCTGGCTTCCCTGCAACTCAGATACCCGGGTTTCTCTGTAACTGGGATACTCCGATTTCCCCGTAACTGAGATACTTCGGTTTCCTTGTAACTGAGATACACGTGTTTCCCTGTAACTTAGATACTCGGGTTTCCCTGTAACTGAGATACACTGGTTCCCCTGTAACTGAGGTACACCGCTTTCCCTGTAACTCGGATACTCGGGTTTCCCTGTAACTAGCATACACGGGTTTCACTGTAACTTGTATACTCGGGTTTCCCTGTAACTCGGGTACTCCGGTTTCCCTGTAACTCGGATAATCGGGTTTCCCTGTAACTGAGATACCCGGGTTTCCCTGTAACTGAGATACTCGGGTTTCCCTGTAACTGAGATACTCGGGTTTTCCTGTAACTGAGATAGTCTGGTTTCCCTGTAACTGAGATACTCTGGGAACCCTGTACCTGAGATACTCGGGTTTCCCTGTAACTCGGATACACCGGTTTCCCTGTAAATGAGATACTCCAGTTTCCTTGTAACTCGGATACGCCGGTTTCCCTGTCACTCGGATACTCCGGTTTCCCTGTAACTGAGATACTCCGGTTCCCCCATAACTCGGATACTCGGGTTTCCCTGTAATTCGGATGCTCCAGTTTCCCTGTAACTAAGATAAACCGGTTTCCCTGTAACTGAGATACTCGGGTTTCCCTGCACCTGAGATACTCTGGTTTCCCTGTAACTGTGATACTCGGGTTTCCCCGTAACTCGGAAACTCCAGTTTGCCTGTAACTGAGATATTCCTGTTTCCCTGTAACTCGTGTACTCCGGTTTCGCTGTAAATGAGATACTTGGGTTTCCCTGTAACTCGCATACTCGTGTTTCCCTGTAACTCGGATACTCGGGTTTCCCTGTAACTCGGATACTCCGGTTTCCCTGTAACTGAGATACTCCGGTTTCCCTGTAACTGAGATACTCGTGTTTCACTGTAACTCGAATACTCGGGTTTCTCTGTAACTGAGATACTTGGGTTTCCCTGTTACTCGGATACCCGGGTTTTCCTATAACTGAGATACTCTAGCTTCCCTGTAACTGAGATACACCGGTTTCCCTGTAACTCGGATAGCCGGGTTTCCCTGTAACTGAGATGCTCCGGTTTCCTTGTAACTCAGGTACTCCAGCTTGCCATTAACCGAAATACACTGGTTACTCTGCATCTGAGATACGCGGGTTTCCCTGTAACTCGGATACTCCAGTTTCACTGTAACTGAGATACACCGGTTTCCCTGTAACTCGGATACTCTGGTTTCCCTGCAACTCAGATACCCGGGTTTCTCTGTAACTGGGACACTCCGATTTCCCTGTAACTGAGATACTTCGGTTTCCTTGTAACTGAGATACATGTGTTTCCCTGTAACTTTGATACTCGGGTTTCCCTGTAACTGAGATAAACTGATTACCCTGTAACTGAGGTACACTGGTTTCACTGCAACTCGGATACTCGGGTTTCCCTGTAACTAGCATACACGGGTTTCACTGTAACTCGGATACTCGGGTTTCGCTGTAACTGAGATACCCGGGTTTCCCTGTAACTGAGATACTCGGGTTTCCCTGTAACTGAGATACTCGGGTTTTCCTGTAACTGAGATACTCGGGTTTCCCTGTAACTGAGATACTCTGGTTTCCCTGTACCTGAGATACTCGGGTTTCCCTGTAACTCGGGTACTCCGGATTCCCTGTAACTCGGATAAATGGGTTTCCCTGTAACTGAGATACTCGGGTTTCCCTGTAACTCGGATACACCGGTTTCCCTGTAACTGAGATACTGCAGTTTCCTTGTAACTCGGATACTCCTGTTTCCCTGTCACTTGCATACTACGGTTTCCCTGTAACTGAGATACTCCAGTTCCCTCGTAACTCGGATACTCGGGTTTCCCTGTAACTCGGATACTCTGGTTTCCCTGTAACTGAGATGCTCCGGTTTCCCTGTAACTCGGATACTCCGGTTTCCCTGTAACTGAGATACACCAGTTTCCCTGTAACTTGGATACTCGGGTTTCCCTGTAACTGAGATACCCAGGTTTTCCTGTAACTGAGATACTCGGGTTTCCCTGTAACTGAGATTACTCGGGTTTTCCTGTAACTGAGATACTCGGGTTTCCCTGTAACTGAGATACTCTGGTTTCCCTGTACCTGAGATACTCGGGTTTCCCTGTAACTCGGGTACTCCGGTTGCGCTGTAACTCGGATAATCGGGTTTCCCTGTAACTGAGATACCCGGGTTTCCCTGTAACTGAGATACTCGGGTTTCCCTCTAACTGAGATACTCGGGTTTTCCTGTAACTGAGATACTCGGGTTTCCCTGTAACTGAGATACTCTGGTTTCCCTGTACCTGAGATACTCGGGTTTCCCTGTAACTCGGGTACTCCGGTTTCCCTGTAACTCGGATAATCGGGTTTCCCTTTAACTGAGATACTCGGGTTTCCCTGTAACTCGGATACACCGGTTTCCCTGTAACTGAGATACTCCAGTTTCCTTGTAACTTGGATACTCCGGTTTCCCTGTCACTCGGATACTCCGGTTTCCCTGTAACTGAGATACTCCGGTTCCCCCATAACTCGGATACTCGGGTTTCCCTGTAACTCGGATACTCCGGTTTCCCTGTAAATCGGATACTCAGGTTTACCTTTAATTGAGATACTCTGGTTTCCCTGTAACTGAGATACTCGGGTTTCCCTGTAATTCGGATGCTCCAGTTTACCTGTAACTAAGATAAACTGGTTTCCCTGTAACTGAGATACTCGGGTTTCCCTGCACCTGAGATACTCTGGTTTCCCTGTAACTGTGATACTCGGGTTTCCCTGTAACTCGGAAACTCCAGTTTGCCTGTAACTCAGATATTCTGGTTTCCCTGTAACTCGGGTACTCCGGTTTCGCTGTAAATCAGATACTTGGGTTTCCCTGTAACTCGCATACTCGTGTTTCCCTGTAACTCGGATACTTGGGTTTCCCTGTAACTCGGATACTCCGGTTTCCCTGTAACTGAGATACTCCAGTTTCCCTGTAACTGAGATACTCGGGTTTCCCTGTAACTCGGGTACTCCGGATTCCCTGTAACTCGGATAAATGGGTTTCCCTGTAACTGAGATACTCGGGTTTCCCTGTAACTCGGATACACCGGTTTCCCTGTAACTGAGATACTGCAGTTTCCTTGTAACTCGGATACTCCTGTTTCCCTGTCACTTGCATACTACGGTTTCCCTGTAAGTGAGATACTCCGGTTCCCCCGTAACTCGGATACTCGGGTTTCCCTGTAACTCGGATACTCTGGTTTCCCTGTAACTGAGATACACCAGTTTCCCTGTAAATCGGATACTCGGCTTTACCTTTAATTGAGATACTCTGGTTTCGCTGTAACTGACATACTCGGGTTTCCCTGTAATTCGGATGCTCCAGTTTCCCTGTAACTAAGATACACCGGTTTCCCTGTAACTGAGATACTCGGGTTTCCCTGTAACTGGAATTCTCGTGTTTCCCTGTAACTGAGAATGTCCGGTTTCCCTGTAACTGAGATACACTGGTTTCCCTGTAACTCGGATACTCGGGTTTCCCTGTAACTGAGATACCCCAGTTTCCCTGTAACTCGGATACTCTAGTTTCTCTGTAACTGAGATACACCGGTTTCCCTGTAACTGAGATACTCGGGTTTCCCTGTAACTAGGATACTCGGTTTTCCCTGTACTTGAGATACTCCGGTTTGCCTGTAACTGTGGTACACCGGTTTCCCTGTAACTCGGATACTCGGGATTCCCTATAACTGAGATACAGCGGTTTCCCTGTAACTGAAATACTCGGGTTTCCCTGTAACTCGGATACTCCAGTCTTCCTGTAACTCAGATACAGCGGTTTCCCTTTAACTGAGATACTCAGGTTTCCCTGTAACTGGGACACTCGGGTCTCCCTGTAACACGGATCCACGGGTTTCCCTGTAACTCGGATACTCGGGTTTCCCTGTAATTCAGATAATCGGGTTTCCCTGTAACTGAGATACACTGGTTCCCCTGTAACTGAGGTACACCGCTTTCCCTGTAACTCGGATACTCGGGTTTCCCTGTAACTAGCATACACGGGTTTCCCTATAACTTGTATACTCGGGTTTCACTGTAACTCGGATACTCGGGTTTCCCTGTAACTGAGATACCCAGGTTTTCCTGTAACTGAGATACTCGGGTTTCCCTGTAACTGAGATTACTCGGGTTTTCCTGTAACTGAGATACTCGGGTTTCCCTGTAACTGAGATACTCTGGTTTCCCTGTACCTGAGATACTCGGGTTTCCCTGTAACTCGGGTACTCCGGTTTCCCTGTAACTCGGATAATCGGGTTTCCCTGTAACTGAGATACCCGGGTTTCCCTGTAACTGAGATACTCGGGTTTCCCTCTAACTGAGATACTCGGGTTTTCCTGTAACTGAGATACTCGGGTTTCCCTGTAACTGAGATACTCTGGTTTCCCTGTACCTGAGATACTCGGGTTTCCCTGTAACTCGGGTACTCCGGTTTCCCTGTAACTCGGATAATCGGGTTTCCCTTTAACTGAGATACTCGGGTTTCCCTGTAACTCGGATACACCGGTTTCCCTGTAACTGAGATACTCCAGTTTCCTTGTAACTTGGATACTCCGGTTTCCCTGTCACTCGGATACTCCGGTTTCCCTGTAACTGAGATACTCCGGTTCCCCCATAACTCGGATACTCGGGTTTCCCTGTAACTCGGATACTCCGGTTTCCCTGTAAATCGGATACTCAGGTTTACCTTTAATTGAGATACTCTGGTTTCCCTGTAACTGAGATACTCAGGTTTCCCTGTAATTCGGATGCTCCAGTTTACCTGTAACTAAGATAAACTGGTTTCCCTGTAACTGAGATACTCGGGTTTCCCTGCACCTGAGATACTCTGGTTTCCCTGTAACTGTGATACTCGGGTTTCCCTGTAACTCGGAAACTCCAGTTTGCCTGTAACTCAGATATTCCGGTTTCCCTGTAACTCGGGTACTCTGGTTTCGCTGTAAATCAGATACTTGGGTTTCCCTGTAACTCGCATACTCGTGTTTCCCTGTAACTCGGATACTTGGGTTTCCCTGTAACTCGGATACTCCGGTTTCCCTGTAACTGAGATACTCCGGTTTCCCTGTAACTGAGATACTCGTGTTTCACTGTAACTCGAATACTCGGGTTTCCCTGTAACTGAGATACTTGGGTTTCCCTGTTACTCGGATACCCGGGTTTTCCTATAACTGAGATACTCTAGTTTCCCTGTAACTGAGATACACCGGTTTCCCTGTAACTCGGATACCCGGGCTTCCCTGTAACTGAGATGCTCCGGTTTCCTTGTAACTCAGGTACTCCAGCTTCCCATTAACCGAAATACACCGGTTACTCTGCATCTGAGATACGCGGGTTTCCCTGTAACTCGGATACTCCAGTTTCCCTGTAACTGAGATACACCGGTTTCCCTGTAACTCGGATACTCTGGTTTCCCTGCAACTCAGATACCCGGGGTTCTCTGTAACTGGGATACTCCGATTTCCCTGTAACTGAGATACTTCGGTTTCCTTGTAACTGAGATACACGTGTTTCCCTGTAACTTAGATACTCGGGTTTCCCTGTAACTGAGATACACTGGTTACCCTGTAACTGAGGTACACTGGTTTCCCTGTAACTCGGATACTCGGGTTTCCCTGTAACTAGCATACACGGGTTTCACTGTAACTCGGATACTCGGGTTTCCCTGTAACTGAGATACTCAGGTTTCCCTGTAACTGAGATACTCGGGTTTTCCTGTAACTGAGATACTCGGGTTTCCCTGTAACTGAGATACTCTGGTTTCCCTGTACCTGAGATACTCGGGTTTCCCTGTAACTCGGGTACTCCGGATTCCCTGTAACTCGGATAAACGGGTTTTCCTGTAACTGAGATACTCGGGTTTCCCTGTAACTCGGATACACCCGTTTCCCTGTAACTGAGATACTGCAGTTTCCTTGTAACTCGGATACTCCTGTTTCCCTGTCACTTGGATACTCCGGTTTCCCTGTAACTGAGATACTCCGGTTCCCCCGTAACTCGGATACTCGGGTTTCCCTGTAACTCGGATACTCTGGTTTCCCTGTAACTGAGATACACCAGTTTCCCTGTAAATCGGATACTCGGCTTTACCTTTAATTGAGATACTCTGGTTTCGCTGTAACTGACATACTCGGGTTTCCCTGTAATTCGGATGCTCCAGTTTCCCTGTAACTAAGATACACCGGTTTCCCTTTAAATGAGATACTCGGGTTTCCCTGTAACTGGAATTCTCGTGTTTCCCTGTAACTGAGAATGTCCGGTTTCCCTGTAACTGAGATACACTGGTTTCCATGTAACTCGGATACTCGGGTTTCCATGTAACTGAGATACCCCAGTTTCCCTGTAACTCGGATACTCTAGTTTCCCTGTAACTGAGATACACCGGTTTCCCTGTAACTGAGATACTCGGGTTTCCCTGTAACTAGGATACTCGGTTTTCCCTGTACTTGAGATACTCCGGTTTGCCTGTAACTGTGGTACACCGGTTTCCCTGTAACTCGGATACTCGGGTTTCCCTATAACTGAGATACAGCGGTTTCCCTGTAACTGAGATACTCGGGTTTCCCTGTAACTCGGATACTCCAGTCTTCCTGTAACTCAGATACAGCGGTTTCCCTTTAACTGAGATACTCAGGTTTCCCTGTAACTGGGACACTCGGGTTTCCCTGTAACACGGATCCTCGGGTTTCCCTGTAACTCGGATACTCGGGTTTCCCTGTAATTCAGATAATCGGGTTTCCCTGTAACGGAGTGCACACTGGTTTCCCATTAATTGAGATATGTGGGTTTCCCTGTAACTCGATACAGGAGTTTCCCCGTAACTCAGATACTCAGTTTCCCTGTAACTGAGATACACCGGTTTTCCTGAAACAGGGATACTCGGGTTTCCCTGCACCTGAGATACTCTGGTTTCCCTGTAACTGCGATACTCGGGTTTCCCTGTAACTCGGATACTCCAGTTTGCCTGTAACTGAGATATTCCGGTTTCCCTGTAACTCGGGTACTCCGGTTTCGCTGTAAATCAGATACTTGGGTTTCCCTGTAACTCGCATACTCGTGTTTCCCTGTAACTCCGATACTCGGGTTTCCCTGTAACTCGGATACTCCGGTTTCCCTGTAACTGAGATACTCTGGTTTCCCTGTAACTGAGATACTCGTGTTTCACTGTAACTCGAATACTCGGGTTTCCCTGTAACTGAGATACTCTAGTTTCCCTGTAACTGAGATACACCGGTTTCCCTGTAACTCGGATACCCGGGTTTCCCTGTAACTGAGATGCTCCTGTTTCCTTGTAGCTCAGGTACTCCGGCTTCCCATTAACGGAGATACACCGGTTACCCTGCATCTGAGATACGCGGGTTTCCCTGTAACTCGGATAATCCAGTTTCCCTGTAACTGAGATACACCCGTTTCCCTGTAACTCGGATACTCTGGCTTCCCTGCAACTCAGATACCCGGGTTTCTCTGTAACTGGGATACTCCGATTTCCCCGTAACTGAGATACTTCGGTTTCCTTGTAACTGAGATACACGTGTTTCCCTGTAACTTAGATACTCGGGTTTCCCTGTAACTGAGATACACTGGTTCCCCTGTAACTGAGGTACACCGCTTTCCCTGTAACTCGGATACTCGGGTTTCCCTGTAACTAGCATACACGGGTTTCACTGTAACTTGTATACTCGGGTTTCCCTGTAACTCGGGTACTCCGGTTTCCCTGTAACTCGGATAATCGGGTTTCCCTGTAACTGAGATACCCGGGTTTCCCTGTAACTGAGATACTCGGGTTTCCCTGTAACTGAGATACTCGGGTTTTCCTGTAACTGAGATAGTCTGGTTTCCCTGTAACTGAGATACTCTGGGAACCCTGTACCTGAGATACTCGGGTTTCCCTGTAACTCGGGTACTCCGGTTTCCCTGTAACTCGCATAATCGGGTTTCCCTTTAACTGAGATACTCGGGTTTCCCTGTAACTCGGATACACCGGTTTCCCTGTAAATGAGATACTCCAGTTTCCTTGTAACTCGGATACTCCGGTTTCCCTGTAACTGAGATACTCCGGTTCCCCCATAACTCGGATACTCGGGTTTCTATGTAATTCGGATGCTCCAGTTTCCCTGTAACTAAGATAAACCGGTTTCCCTGTAACTGAGATACTCGGGTTTCCCTGCACCTGAGATACTCTGGTTTCCCTGTAACTGTGATACTCGGGTTTCCCTATAACTCGGAAACTCCAGTTTCCCTGTAACTGAGATACTCCGGTTTCCCTGTAACTGAGATACTCGTGTTTCACTGTAACTCGAATACTCGGGTTTCTCTGTAACTGAGATACTTGGGTTTCCCTGTTACTCGGATACCTGGGTTTTCCTATAACTGAGATACTCTAGTTTCCCTGTAACTGAGATACACCGGTTTCCCTGTAACTCGGATATCCGGGTTTCCCTGTAACTGAGATGCTCCGGTTTCCTTGTAACTCAGGTACTCCAGCTTGCCATTAACCGAAATACACTGGTTACTCTGCATCTGAGATACGCGGGTTTCCCTGTAACTCGGATACTCCAGTTTCACTGTAACTGAGATACACCGGTTTCCCTGTAACTCGGATACTCTGGTTTCCCTGCAACTCAGATACCCGGGTTTCTCTGTAACTGGGACACTCCGATTTCCCTGTAACTGAGATACTTCGGTTTCCTTGTAACTGAGATACACGTGTTTCCCTGTAACTTAGATACTCGGGTTTCCCTGTAACTAGCATACACAGGTTTCACTGTAACTCGGATACTCGGGTTTCCCTGTAACTGAGATACCCGGGTTTCCCTGTAACTGAGATACTCGGGTTTCCCTGTAACTGAGATACTCGGGTTTTCCTGTAACTGAGATACTCGGGTTTCCCTGTAACTGAGATACTCTGGTTTCCCTGTACCTGAGATACTCGGGTTTCCCTGTAACTCGGGTACTCCGGATTCCCTGTAACTCGGATAAACGGGTTTCCCTGTAACTGAGATACTCGGGTTTCCCTGTAACTCGGATACACCGGTTTCCCTGTAACTGAGATACTGCAGTTTCCTTGTAACTCGGATACTCCTGTTTCCCTGTCACTTGGATACTCCGGTTTCCCTGTAACTGAGATACTCCGGTTCCCCCGTAACTCGGATACTCGGGTTTCCCTGTAACTCGGATACTCTGGTTTCCCTGTAACTGAGATACACCAGTTTCCCTGTAAATCGGATACTCGGCTTTACCATTAATTGAGATACTCTGGTTTCGCTGTAACTGACATACTCGGGTTTCCCTGTAATTCGGATGCTCCAGTTTCCCTGTAACTAAGATACACCGATTTCCCTGTAACTGAGATACTCGGGTTTCCCTGTAACTGGAATTCTCGTGTTTCCCTGTAACTGAGAATGTCCGGTTTCCCTGTAACTGAGATACACTGGTTTCCCTGTAACTCGGATACTCGGGTTTCCCTGTAACTGAGATACCCCAGTTTCCCTGTAACTCGGATACTCTAGTTTCCCTGTAACTGAGATACACCGGTTTCCCTGTAACTGAGATACTCGGGTTTCCCTGTAACTAGGATACTCGGTTTTCCCTGTACTTGAGATACTCCGGTTTGCCTGTAACTGTGGTACACCGGTTTCCCTGTAACTCGGATACTCGGGTTTCCCTATAACTGAGATACAGCGGTTTCCCTGTAACTGAGATACTCGGGTTTCCCTGTAACTCGGATACTCCAGTCTTCCTGTAACTCAGATACAGCGGTTTCCCTTTAACTGAGATACTCAGGTTTCCCTGTAACTGGGACACTCGGGTTTCCCTGTAACACGGATCCTCGGGTTTCCCTGTAACTCGGATACTCGGGTTTCCCTGTAATTCAGATAATCGGGTTTCCCTGTAACTGAGATACACTGGTTCCCCTGTAACTGAGGTACACCGCTTTCCCTGTAACTCGGATACTCGGGTTTCCCTGTAACTAGCATACACGGGTTTCCCTATAACTTGTATACTCGGGTTTCACTGTAACTCGGATACTCGGGTTTCCCTGTAACTGAGATACCCGGGTTTTCCTGTAACTGAGATACTCGGGTTTCCCTGTAACTGAGATACTCGGGTTTTCCTGTAACTGAGATACTCGGGTTTCCCTGTAACTGAGATACTCTGGTTTCCCTGTACCTGAGATACTCGGGTTTCCTTGTAACTCAGGTACTCCGGTTTCCCTGTAACTCGGATAATCGGGTTTCCCTGTAACTGAGATACCCGGGTTTCCCTGTAACTGAGATACTCGGGTTTCCCTGTAACTGAGATACTCGGGTTTTCCTGTAACTGAGATACTCGGGTTTCCCTGTAACTGAGATACTCTGGTTTCCCTGTACCTGAGATACTCGGGTTTCCCTGTAACTCGGGTACTCCGGTTTCCCTGTAACTCGGATAATCGGGTTTCCCTTTAACTGAGATACTCGGGTTTCCCTGTAACTCGGATACACCGGTTTCCCTGTAACTGAGATACTCCAGTTTCCTTGTAACTCGGATACTCCGGTTTCCCTGTCACTCGGATACTCCGGTTTCCCTGTAACTGAGATACTCCGGTTCCCCCATAACTCGGATACTCGGGTTTCCCTGTAACTCGGATACTCCGGTTTCCCTGTAAATGAGATACACCGGTTTCCCTGTAAATCGGATACTCAGGTTTACCTTTAATTGAGATACTCTGGTTTCCCTGTAACTGAGATACTCGGGTTTCCCTGCACCTGAGATACTCTGGTTTCCCTGTAACTGTGATACTCGGGTTTCCCTGTAACTCGGAAACTCCAGTTTGCCTGTAACTCAGATATTCCAGCTTCCCTGTAACTCGGGTACTCCGGTTTCGCTGTAAATCAGATACTTGGGTTTCCCTGTAACTCGCATACTCGTGTTTCCCTGTAATTCCGATACTCGGGTTTCCCTGTAACTCGGATACTCCGGTTTCCCTGTAACTGAGATACTCCGGTTTCCCTGTAACTGAGATACTCGTTTTTCACTGTAACTCGAATACTCGGGTTTCCCTGTAACTGAGATACTCGGGTTTCCCTGTAACTCGGATACTCCAGTTTGCCTGTAACTGAGATATTCCGGTTTCCCTGTAACTCGGGTACTCCGGTTTCGCTGTAAATCAGATACTTGGGTTTCCCTGTAACTCGCATACTCGTGTTTCCCTGTAACTCCGATACTCGGGTTTCCCTGTAACTCGGATACTCCGGTTTCCCTGTAACTGAGATACTCTGGTTTCCCTGTAACTGAGATACTCGTGTTTCACTGTAACTCGAATACTCGGGTTTCCCTGTAACTGAGATACTCTAGTTTCCCTGTAACTGAGATACACCCCTTTCCCTGTAACTCGGATACCCGGGTTTCCCTGTAACTGAGATGCTCCTGTTTCCTTGTAGCTCAGGTACTCCGGCTTCCCATTAACGGAGATACACCGGTTACCCTGCATCTGAGATACGCGGGTTTCCCTGTAACTCGGATAATCCAGTTTCCCTGTAACTGAGATACACCCGTTTCCCTGTAACTCGGATACTCTGGCTTCCCTGCAACTCAGATACCCGGGTTTCTCTGTAACTGGGATACTCCGATTTCCCCGTAACTGAGATACTTCGGTTTCCTTGTAACTGAGATACACGTGTTTCCCTGTAACTTAGATACTCGGGTTTCCCTGTAACTGAGATACACTGGTTCCCCTGTAACTGAGGTACACCGCTTTCCCTGTAACTCGGATACTCGGGTTTCCCTGTAACTAGCATACACGGGTTTCACTGTAACTTGTATACTCGGGTTTCCCTGTAACTCGGGTACTCCGGTTTCCCTGTAACTCGGATAATCGGGTTTCCCTGTAACTGAGATACCCGGGTTTCCCTGTAACTGAGATACTCGGGTTTCCCTGTAACTGAGATACTCGGGTTTTCCTGTAACTGAGATAGTCTGGTTTCCCTGTAACTGAGATACTCTGGGAACCCTGTACCTGAGATACTCGGGTTTCCCTGTAACTCGGGTACTCCGGTTTCCCTGTAACTCGCATAATCGGGTTTCCCTTTAACTGAGATACTCGGGTTTCCCTGTAACTCGGATACACCGGTTTCCCTGTAAATGAGATACTCCAGTTTCCTTGTAACTCGGATACGCCGGTTTCCCTGTCACTCGGATACTCCGGTTTCCCTGTAACTGAGATACTCCGGTTCCCCCATAACTCGGATACTCGGGTTTCCCTGTAATTCGGATGCTCCAGTTTCCCTGTAACTAAGATAAACCGGTTTCCCTGTAACTGAGATACTCGGGTTTCCCTGCACCTGAGATACTCTGGTTTCCCTGTAACTGTGATACTCGGGTTTCCCTGTAACTCGGAAACTCCAGTTTGCCTGTAACTGAGATATTCCTGTTTCCCTGTAACTCGTGTACTCCGGTTTCGCTGTAAATGAGATACTTGGGTTTCCCTGTAACTCGCATACTCGTGTTTCCCTGTAACTCGGATACTCGGGTTTCCCTGTAACTCGGATACTCCGGTTTCCCTGTAACTGAGATACTCCGGTTTCCCTGTAACTGAGATACTCGTGTTTCACTGTAACTCGAATACTCGGGTTTCTCTGTAACTGAGATACTTGGGTTTCCCTGTTACTCGGATACCCGGGTTTTCCTATAACTGAGATACTCTAGTTTCCCTGTAACTGAGATACACCGGTTTCCCTGTAACTCGGATATCCGGGTTTCCCTGTAACTGAGATGCTCCGGTTTCCTTGTAACTCAGGTACTCCAGCTTGCCATTAACCGAAATACACTGGTTACTCTGCATCTGAGATACGCGGGTTTCCCTGTAACTCGGATACTCCAGTTTCACTGTAACTGAGATACACCGGTTTCCCTGTAACTCGGATACTCTGGTTTCCCTGCAACTCAGATACCCGGGTTTCTCTGTAACTGGGACACTCCGATTTCCCTGTAACTGAGATACTTCGGTTTCCTTGTAACTGAGATACATGTGTTTCCCTGTAACTTTGATACTCGGGTTTCCCTGTAACTGAGATAAACTGATTACCCTGTAACTGAGGTACACTGGTTTCACTGCAACTCGGATACTCGGGTTTCCCTGTAACTAGCATACACGGGTTTCACTGTAACTCGGATACTCGGGTTTCGCTGTAACTGAGATACCCGGGTTTCCCTGTAACTGAGATACTCGGGTTTCCCTGTAACTGAGATACTCGGGTTTTCCTGTAACTGAGATACTCGGGTTTCCCTGTAACTGAGATACTCTGGTTTCCCTGTACCTGAGATACTCGGGTTTCCCTGTAACTCGGGTACTCCGGATTCCCTGTAACTCGGATAAATGGGTTTCCCTGTAACTGAGATACTCGGGTTTCCCTGTAACTCGGATACACCGGTTTCCCTGTAACTGAGATACTGCAGTTTCCTTGTAACTCGGATACTCCTGTTTCCCTGTCACTTGCATACTACGGTTTCCCTGTAAGTGAGATACTCCGGTTCCCCCGTAACTCGGATACTCGGGTTTCCCTGTAACTCGGATACTCTGGTTTCCCTGTAACTGAGATACACCAGTTTCCCTGTAAATCGGATACTCGGCTTTACCTTTAATTGAGATACTCTGGTTTCGCTGTAACTGACATACTCGGGTTTCCCTGTAATTCGGATGCTCCAGTTTCCCTGTAACTAAGATACACCGGTTTCCCTGTAACTGAGATACTCGGGTTTCCCTGTAACTGGAATTCTCGTGTTTCCCTGTAACTGAGAATGTCCGGTTTCCCTGTAACTGAGATACACTGGTTTCCCTGTAACTCGGATACTCGGGTTTCCCTGTAACTGAGATACCCCAGTTTCCCTGTAACTCGGATACTCTAGTTTCCCTGTAACTGAGATACACCGGTTTCCCTGTAACTGAGATACTCGGGTTTCCCTGTAACTAGGATACTCGGTTTTCCCTGTACTTGAGATACTCCGGTTTGCCTGTAACTGTGGTACACCGGTTTCCCTGTAACTCGGATACTCGGGATTCCCTATAACTGAGATACAGCGGTTTCCCTGTAACTGAGATACTCGGGTTTCCCTGTAACTCGGATACTCCAGTCTTCCTGTAACTCAGATACAGCGGTTTCCCTTTAACTGAGATACTCAGGTTTCCCTGTAACTGGGACACTCGGGTCTCCCTGTAACACGGATCCACGGGTTTCCCTGTAACTCGGATACTCGGGTTTCCCTGTAATTCAGATAATCGGGTTTCCCTGTAACTGAGATACACTGGTTCCCCTGTAACTGAGGTACACCGCTTTCCCTGTAACTCGGATACTCGGGTTTCCCTGTAACTAGCATACACGGGTTTCCCTATAACTTGTATACTCGGGTTTCACTGTAACTCGGATACTCGGGTTTCCCTGTAACTG
This sequence comes from Mobula birostris, assembly GCF_030028105.1. Classification (NCBI taxonomy): domain Eukaryota; kingdom Metazoa; phylum Chordata; class Chondrichthyes; order Myliobatiformes; family Myliobatidae; genus Mobula; species Mobula birostris. Next base: position 22,869 of record NW_027276274.1, read on the forward strand.
AGATACCCAGGTTTTCCTGTAACTGAGATACTCGGGTTTCCCTGTAACTGAGATTACTCGGGTTTTCCTGTAACTGAGATACTCGGGTTTCCCTGTAACTGAGATACTCTGGTTTCCCTGTACCTGAGATACTCGGGTTTCCCTGTAACTCGGGTACTCCGGTTTCCCTGTAACTCGGATAATCGGGTTTCCCTGTAACTGAGATACCCGGGTTTCCCTGTAACTGAGATACTCGGGTTTCCCTGTAACTGAGATACTCGGGTTTTCCTGTAACTGAGATACTCGGATTTCCCTGTAACTGAGATACTCTGGTTTCCCTGTACCTGAGATACTCGGGTTTCCCTGTAACTCGGGTACTCCGGTTTCCCTGTAACTCGGATAATCGGGTTTCCCTTTAACTGAGATACTCGGGTTTCCCTGTAACTCGGATACACCGGTTTCCCTGTAACTGAGATACTCCAGTTTCCTTGTAACTTGGATACTCCGGTTTCCCTGTCACTCGGATACTCCGGTTTCCCTGTAACTGAGATACTCCGGTTCCCCCATAACTCGGATACTCGGGTTTCCCTGTAACTCGGATACTCCGGTTTCCCTGTAAATCGGATACTCAGGTTTACCTTTAATTGAGATACTCTGGTTTCCCTGTAACTGAGATACTCGGGTTTCCCTGTAATTCGGATGCTCCAGTTTACCTGTAACTAAGATAAACTGGTTTCCCTGTAACTGAGATACTCGGGTTTCCCTGCACCTGAGATACTCTGGTTTCCCTGTAACTGTGATACTCGGGTTTCCCTGTAACTCGGAAACTACAGTTTGCCTGTAACTCAGATATTCCGGTTTCCCTGTAACTCGGGTACTCCGGTTTCGCTGTAAATCAGATACTTGGGTTTCCCTGTAACTCGCATACTCGTGTTTCCCTGTAACTCGGATACTTGGGTTTCCCTGTAACTCGGATACTCCGGTTTCCCTGTAACTGAGATACTCCAGTTTCCCTGTAACTGAGATACTCGGGTTTCCCTGTAACTCGGGTACTCCGGATTCCCTGTAACTCGGATAAATGGGTTTCCCTGTAACTGAGATACTCGGGTTTCCCTGTAACTCGGATACACCAGTTTCCCTGTAACTGAGATACTGCAGTTTCCTTGTAACTCGGATACTCCTGTTTCCCTGTCACTTGCATACTACGGTTTCCCTGTAAGTGAGATACTCCGGTTCCCCCGTAACTCGGATACTCGGGTTTCCCTGCAACTCGGATACTCTGGTTTTCCTGTAACTGAGATACACCAGTTTCCCTGTAAATCGGATACTCGGCTTTACCTTTAATTGAGATACTCTGGTTTCGCTGTAACTGACATACTCGGGTTTCCCTGTAATTCGGATGCTCCAGTTTCCCTGTAACTAAGATACACCGGTTTCCCTGTAACTGAGATACTCGGGTTTCCCTGTAACTGGAATTCTCGTGTTTCCCTGTAACTGAGAATGTCCGGTTTCCCTGTAACTGAGATACACTGGTTTCCCTGTAACTCGGATACTCGGGTTTCCCTGTAACTGAGATACCCCAGTTTCCCTGTAACTCGGATACTCTAGTTTCCCTGTAACTGAGATACACCGGTTTCCCTGTAACTGAGATACTCGGGTTTCCCTGTAACTAGGATACTCGGTTTTCCCTGTACTTGAGATACTCCGGTTTGCCTGTAACTGTGGTACACCGGTTTCCCTGTAACTCGGATACTCGGGATTCCCTATAACTGAGATACAGCGGTTTCCCTGTAACTGAAATACTCGGGTTTCCCTGTAACTCGGATACTCCAGTCTTCCTGTAACTCAGATACAGCGGTTTCCCTTTAACTGAGATACTCAGGTTTCCCTGTAACTGGGACACTCGGGTCTCCCTGTAACACGGATCCACGGGTTTCCCTGTAACTCGGATACTCGGGTTTCCCTGTAATTCAGATAATCGGGTTTCCCTGTAACTGAGATACACTGGTTCCCCTGTAACTGAGGTACACCGCTTTCCCTGTAACTCGGATACTCGGGTTTCCCTGTAACTAGCATACACGGGTTTCCCTATAACTTGTATACTCGGGTTTCACTGTAACTCGGATACTCGGGTTTCCCTGTAACTGAGATACCCAGGTTTTCCTGTAACTGAGATACTCGGGTTTCCCTGTAACTGAGATTACTCGGGTTTTCCTGTAACTGAGATACTCGGGTTTCCCTGTAACTGAGATACTCTGGTTTCCCTGTACCTGAGATACTCGGGTTTCCCTGTAACTCGGGTACTCCGGTTTCCCTGTAACTCGGATAATCGGGTTTCCCTGTAACTGAGATACCCGGGTTTCCCTGTAACTGAGATACTCGGGTTTCCCTCTAACTGAGATACTCCGGTTTTCCTGTAACTGAGATACTCGGGTTTCCCTGTAACTGAGATACTCTGGTTTCCCTGTACCTGAGATACTCGGGTTTCCCTGTAACTCGGGTACTCCGGTTTCCCTGTAACTCGGATAATCGGGTTTCCCTTTAACTGAGATACTCGGGTTTCCCTGTAACTCGGATACACCGGTTTCCCTGTAACTGAGATACTCCAGTTTCCTTGTAACTTGGATACTCCGGTTTCCCTGTCACTCGGATACTCCGGTTTCCCTGTAACTGAGATACTCCGGTTCCCCCATAACTCGGATACTCGGGTTTCCCTGTAACTCGGATACTCCGGTTTCCCTGTAAATCGGATACTCAGGTTTACCTTTAATTGAGATACTCTGGTTTCCCTGTAACTGAGATACTCGGGTTTCCCTGTAATTCGGATGCTCCAGCTTACCTGTAACTAAGATAAACTGGTTTCCCTGTAACTGAGATACTCGGGTTTCCCTGCACCTGAGATACTCTGGTTTCCCTGTAACTGTGATACTCGGGTTTCCCTGTAACTCGGAAACTCCAGTTTGCCTGTAACTCAGATATTCCGGTTTCCCTGTAACTCGGGTACTCCGGTTTCGCTGTAAATCAGATACTTGGGTTTCCCTGTAACTCGCATACTCGTGTTTCCCTGTAACTCGGATACTTGGGTTTCCCTGTAACTCGGATACTCCGGTTTCCCTGTAACTGAGATACTCCGGTTTCCCTGTAACTGAGATACTCGTGTTTCACCGTAACTCGAATACTCGGGTTTCCCTGTAACTGAGATACTTGGGTTTCCCTGTTACTCGGATACCCGGGTTTTCCTATAACTGAGATACTCTAGTTTCCCTGTAACTGAGATACACCGGTTTCCCTGTAACTCGGATACCCGGGTTTCCCTGTAACTGAGATGCTCCGGTTTCCTTGTAACTCAGGTACTCCAGCTTCCCATTAACCGAAATACACCGGTTACTCTGCATCTGAGATACGCGGGTTTCCCTGTAACTCGGATACTCCAGTTTCCCTGTAACTGAGATACACCGGTTTCCCTGTAACTCGGATACTCTGGTTTCCCTGCAACTCAGATACCCGGGGTTCTCTGTAACTGGGATACTCCGATTTCCCTGTAACTGAGATACTTCGGTTTCCTTGTAACTGAGATACACGTGTTTCCCTGTAACTTAGATACTCGGGTTTCCCTGTAACTGAGATACACTGGTTACCCTGTAACTGAGGTACACTGGTTTCCCTGTAACTCGGATACTCGGGTTTCCCTGTAACTAGCATACACGGGTTTCACTGTAACTCGGATACTCGGGTTTCCCTGTAACTGAGATACTCAGGTTTCCCTGTAACTGAGATACTCGGGTTTTCCTGTAACTGAGATACCCGGGTTTCCCTGTAACTGAGATACTCTGGTTTCCCTGTACCTGAGATACTCGGGTTTCCCTGTAACTCGGGTACTCCGGATTCCCTGTAACTCGGATAAATGGGTTTCCCTGTAACTGAGATACTCGGGTTTCCCTGTAACTCGGATACACCAGTTTCCCTGTAACTGAGATACTGCAGTTTCCTTGTAACTCGGATACTCCTGTTTCCCTGTCACTTGCATACTACGGTTTCCCTGTAAGTGAGATACTCCGGTTCCCCCGTAACTCGGATACTCGGGTTTCCCTGTAACTCGGATACTCTGGTTTTCCTGTAACTGAGATACACCAGTTTCCCTGTAAATCGGATACTCGGCTTTACCTTTAATTGAGATACTCTGGTTTCGCTGTAACTGACATACTCGGGTTTCCCTGTAATTCGGATGCTCCAGTTTCCCTGTAACTAAGATACACCGGTTTCCCTGTAACTGAGATACTCGGGTTTCCCTGTAACTGGAATTCTCGTGTTTCCCTGTAACTGAGAATGTCCGGTTTCCCTGTAACTGAGATACACTGGTTTCCCTGTAACTCGGATACTCGGGTTTCCCTGTAACTGAGATACCCCAGTTTCCCTGTAACTCGGATACTCTAGTTTCCCTGTAACTGAGATACACCGGTTTCCCTGTAACTGAGATACTCGGGTTTCCCTGTAACTAGGATACTCGGTTTTCCCTGTACTTGAGATACTCCGGTTTGCCTGTAACTGTGGTACACCGGTTTCCCTGTAACTCGGATACTCGGGATTCCCTATAACTGAGATACAGCGGTTTCCCTGTAACTGAAATACTCGGGTTTCCCTGTAACTCGGATACTCCAGTCTTCCTGTAACTCAGATACAGCGGTTTCCCTTTAACTGAGATACTCAGGTTTCCCTGTAACTGGGACACTCGGGTCTCCCTGTAACACGGATCCACGGGTTTCCCTGTAACTCGGATACTCGGGTTTCCCTGTAATTCAGATAATCGGGTTTCCCTGTAACTGAGATACACTGGTTCCCCTGTAACTGAGGTACACCGCTTTCCCTGTAACTCGGATACTCGGGTTTCCCTGTAACTAGCATACACGGGTTTCCCTATAACTTGTATACTCGGGTTTCACTGTAACTCGGATACTCGGGTTTCCCTGTAACTGAGATACCCAGGTTTTCCTGTAACTGAGATACTCGGGTTTCCCTGTAACTGAGATTACTCGGGTTTTCCTGTAACTGAGATACTCGGGTTTCCCTGTAACTGAGATACTCTGGTTTCCCTGTACCTGAGATACTCGGGTTTCCCTGTAACTCGGGTACTCCGGTTTCCCTGTAACTCGGATAATCGGGTTTCCCTGTAACTGAGATACCCGGGTTTCCCTGTAACTGAGATACTCGGGTTTCCCTCTAACTGAGATACTCGGGTTTTCCTGTAACTGAGATACTCGGGTTTCCCTGTAACTGAGATACTCTGGTTTCCCTGTACCTGAGATACTCGGGTTTCCCTGTAACTCGGGTACTCCGGTTTCCCTGTAACTCGGATAATCGGGTTTCCCTTTAACTGAGATACTCGGGTTTCCCTGTAACTCGGATACACCGGTTTCCCTGTAACTGAGATACTCCAGTTTCCTTGTAACTTGGATACTCCGGTTTCCCTGTCACTCGGATACTCCGGTTTCCCTGTAACTGAGATACTCCGGTTCCCCCATAACTCGGATACTCGGGTTTCCCTGTAACTCGGATACTCCGGTTTCCCTGTAAATCGGATACTCAGGTTTACCTTTAATTGAGATACTCTGGTTTCCCTGTAACTGAGATACTCGGGTTTCCCTGTAATTCGGATGCTCCAGCTTACCTGTAACTAAGATAAACTGGTTTCCCTGTAACTGAGATACTCGGGTTTCCCTGCACCTGAGATACTCTGGTTTCCCTGTAACTGTGATACTCGGGTTTCCCTGTAACTCGGAAACTCCAGTTTGCCTGTAACTCAGATATTCCGGTTTCCCTGTAACTCGGGTACTCCGGTTTCGCTGTAAATCAGATACTTGGGTTTCCCTGTAACTCGCATACTCGTGTTTCCCTGTAACTCGGATACTTGGGTTTCCCTGTAACTCGGATACTCCGGTTTCCCTGTAACTGAGATACTCCGGTTTCCCTGTAACTGAGATACTCGTGTTTCACCGTAACTCGAATACTCGGGTTTCCCTGTAACTGAGATACTTGGGTTTCCCTGTTACTCGGATACCCGGGTTTTCCTATAACTGAGATACTCTAGTTTCCCTGTAACTGAGATACACCGGTTTCCCTGTAACTCGGATACCCGGGTTTCCCTGTAACTGAGATGCTCCGGTTTCCTTGTAACTCAGGTACTCCAGCTTCCCATTAACCGAAATACACCGGTTACTCTGCATCTGAGATACGCGGGTTTCCCTGTAACTCGGATACTCCAGTTTCCCTGTAACTGAGATACACCGGTTTCCCTGTAACTCGGATACTCTGGTTTCCCTGCAACTCAGATACCCGGGGTTCTCTGTAACTGGGATACTCCGATTTCCCTGTAACTGAGATACTTCGGTTTCCTTGTAACTGAGATACACGTGTTTCCCTGTAACTTAGATACTCGGGTTTCCCTGTAACTGAGATACACTGGTTACCCTGTAACTGAGGTACACTGGTTTCCCTGTAACTCGGATACTCGGGTTTCCCTGTAACTAGCATACACGGGTTTCACTGTAACTCGGATACTCGGGTTTCCCTGTAACTGAGATACTCAGGTTTCCCTGTAACTGAGATACTCGGGTTTTCCTGTAACTGAGATACCCGGGTTTCCCTGTAACTGAGATACTCTGGTTTCCCTGTACCTGAGATACTCGGGTTTCCCTGTAACTCGGGTACTCCGGATTCCCTGTAACTCGGATAAACGGGTTTTCCTGTAACTGAGATACTCGGGTTTCCCTGTAACTCGGATACACCCGTTTCCCTGTAACTGAGATACTGCAGTTTCCTTGTAACTCGGATACTCCTGTTTCCCTGTCACTTGGATACTCCGGTTTCCCTGTAACTGAGATACTCCGGTTCCCCCGTAACTCGGATACTCGGGTTTCCCTGTAACTCGGATACTCTGGTTTCCCTGTAACTGAGATACACCAGTTTCCCTGTAAATCGGATACTCGGCTTTACCTTTAATTGAGATACTCTGGTTTCGCTGTAACTGACATACTCGGGTTTCCCTGTAATTCGGATGCTCCAGTTTCCCTGTAACTAAGATACACCGGTTTCCCTTTAAATGAGATACTCGGGTTTCCCTGTAACTGGAATTCTCGTGTTTCCCTGTAACTGAGAATGTCCGGTTTCCCTGTAACTGAGATACACTGGTTTCCCTGTAACTCGGATACTCGGGTTTCCATGTAACTGAGATACCCCAGTTTCCCTGTAACTCGGATACTCTAGTTTCCCTGTAACTGAGATACACCGGTTTCCCTGTAACTGAGATACTCGGGTTTCCCTGTAACTAGGATACTCGGTTTTCCCTGTACTTGAGATACTCCGGTTTGCCTGTAACTGTGGTACACCGGTTTCCCTGTAACTCGGATACTCGGGTTTCCCTATAACTGAGATACAGCGGTTTCCCTGTAACTGAGATACTCGGGTTTCCCTGTAACTCGGATACTCCAGTCTTCCTGTAACTCAGATACAGCGGTTTCCCTTTAACTGAGATACTCAGGTTTCCCTGTAACTGGGACACTCGGGTTTCCCTGTAACACGGATCCTCAGGTTTCCCTGTAACTCGGATACTCGGGTTTCCCTGTAATTCAGATAATCGGGTTTCCCTGTAACGGAGTGCACACTGGTTTCCCATTAATTGAGATATGTGGGTTTCCCTGTAACTCGATACAGGAGTTTCCCCGTAACTCAGATACTCAGTTTCCCTGTAACTGAGATACACCGGTTTTCCTGAAACAGGGATACTCGGGTTTCCCTGCACCTGAGATACTCTGGTTTCCCTGTAACTGCGATACTCGGGTTTCCCTGTAACTCGGATACTCCAGTTTGCCTGTAACTGAGATATTCCGGTTTCCCTGTAACTCGGGTACTCCGGTTTCGCTGTAAATCAGATACTTGGGTTTCCCTGTAACTCGCATACTCGTGTTTCCCTGTAACTCCGATACTCGGGTTTCCCTGTAACTCGGATACTCCGGTTTCCCTGTAACTGAGATACTCTGGTTTCCCTGTAACTGAGATACTCGTGTTTCACTGTAACTCGAATACTCGGGTTTCCCTGTAACTGAGATACTCTAGTTTCCCTGTAACTGAGATACACCGGTTTCCCTGTAACTCGGATACCCGGGTTTCCCTGTAACTGAGATGCTCCTGTTTCCTTGTAGCTCAGGTACTCCGGCTTCCCATTAACGGAGATACACCGGTTACCCTGCATCTGAGATACGCGGGTTTCCCTGTAACTCGGATACTCCAGTTTCCCTGTAACTGAGATACACCCGTTTCCCTGTAACTCGGATACTCTGGCTTCCCTGCAACTCAGATACCCGGGTTTCTCTGTAACTGGGATACTCCGATTTCCCCGTAACTGAGATACTTCGGTTTCCTTGTAACTGAGATACACGTGTTTCCCTGTAACTTAGATACTCGGGTTTCCCTGTAACTGAGATACACTGGTTCCCCTGTAACTGAGGTACACCGCTTTCCCTGTAACTCGGATACTCGGGTTTCCCTGTAACTAGCATACACGGGTTTCACTGTAACTTGTATACTCGGGTTTCCCTGTAACTCGGGTACTCCGGTTTCCCTGTAACTCGGATAATCGGGTTTCCCTGTAACTGAGATACCCGGGTTTCCCTGTAACTGAGATACTCGGGTTTCCCTGTAACTGAGATACTCGGGTTTTCCTGTAACTGAGATAGTCTGGTTTCCCTGTAACTGAGATACTCTGGGAACCCTGTACCTGAGATACTCGGGTTTCCCTGTAACTCGGGTACTCCGGTTTCCCTGTAACTCGCATAATCGGGTTTCCCTTTAACTGAGATACTCGGGTTTCCCTGTAACTCGGATACACCGGTTTCCCTGTAAATGAGATACTCCAGTTTCCTTGTAACTCGGATACTCCGGTTTCCCTGTAACTGAGATACTCCGGTTCCCCCATAACTCGGATACTCGGGTTTCTATGTAATTCGGATGCTCCAGTTTCCCTGTAACTAAGATAAACCGGTTTCCCTGTAACTGAGATACTCGGGTTTCCCTGCACCTGAGATACTCTGGTTTCCCTGTAACTGTGATACTCGGGTTTCCCTATAACTCGGAAACTCCAGTTTCCCTGTAACTGAGATACTCCGGTTTCCCTGTAACTGAGATACTCGTGTTTCACTGTAACTCGAATACTCGGGTTTCTCTGTAACTGAGATACTTGGGTTTCCCTGTTACTCGGATACCTGGGTTTTCCTATAACTGAGATACTCTAGTTTCCCTGTAACTGAGATACACCGGTTTCCCTGTAACTCGGATATCCGGGTTTCCCTGTAACTGAGATGCTCCGGTTTCCTTGTAACTCAGGTACTCCAGCTTGCCATTAACCGAAATACACTGGTTACTCTGCATCTGAGATACGCGGGTTTCCCTGTAACTCGGATACTCCAGTTTCACTGTAACTGAGATACACCGGTTTCCCTGTAACTCGGATACTCTGGTTTCCCTGCAACTCAGATACCCGGGTTTCTCTGTAACTGGGACACTCCGATTTCCCTGTAACTGAGATACTTCGGTTTCCTTGTAACTGAGATACACGTGTTTCCCTGTAACTTAGATACTCGGGTTTCCCTGTAACTGAGATAAACTGGTTACCCTGTAACTGAGGTACACTGGTTTCTCTGTAACTCGGATACTCGGGTTTCCCTGTAACTAGCATACACAGGTTTCACTGTAACTCGGATACTCGGGTTTCCCTGTAACTGAGATACCCGGGTTTCCCTGTAACTGAGATACTCGGGTTTCCCTGTAACTGAGATACTCGGGTTTTCCTGTAACTGAGATACTCGGGTTTCCCTGTAACTGAGATACTCTGGTTTCCCTGTACCTGAGATACTCGGGTTTCCCTGTAACTCGGGTACTCCGGATTCCCTGTAACTCGGATAAACGGGTTTCCCTGTAACTGAGATACTCGGGTTTCCCTGTAACTCGGATACACCGGTTTCCCTGTAACTGAGATACTGCAGTTTCCTTGTAACTCGGATACTCCTGTTTCCCTGTCACTTGGATACTCCGGTTTCCCTGTAACTGAGATACTCCGGTTCCCCCGTAACTCGGATACTCGGGTTTCCCTGTAACTCGGATACTCTGGTTTCCCTGTAACTGAGATACACCAGTTTCCCTGTAAATCGGATACTCGGCTTTACCATTAATTGAGATACTCTGGTTTCGCTGTAACTGACATACTCGGGTTTCCCTGTAATTCGGATGCTCCAGTTTCCCTGTAACTAAGATACACCGATTTCCCTGTAACTGAGATACTCGGGTTTCCCTGTAACTGGAATTCTCGTGTTTCCCTGTAACTGAGAATGTCCGGTTTCCCTGTAACTGAGATACACTGGTTTCCCTGTAACTCGGATACTCGGGTTTCCCTGTAACTGAGATACCCCAGTTTCCCTGTAACTCGGATACTCTAGTTTCCCTGTAACTGAGATACACCGGTTTCCCTGTAACTGAGATACTCGGGTTTCCCTGTAACTAGGATACTCGGTTTTCCCTGTACTTGAGATACTCCGGTTTGCCTGTAACTGTGGTACACCGGTTTCCCTGTAACTCGGATACTCGGGTTTCCCTATAACTGAGATACAGCGGTTTCCCTGTAACTGAGATACTCGGGTTTCCCTGTAACTCGGATACTCCAGTCTTCCTGTAACTCAGATACAGCGGTTTCCCTTTAACTGAGATACTCAGGTTTCCCTGTAACTGGGACACTCGGTTTTCCCTGTAACACGGATCCTCGGGTTTCCCTGTAACTCGGATACTCGGGTTTCCCTGTAATTCAGATAATCGGGTTTCCCTGTAACTGAGATACACTGGTTCCCCTGTAACTGAGGTACACCGCTTTCCCTGTAACTCGGATACTCGGGTTTCCCTGTAACTAGCATACACGGGTTTCCCTATAACTTGTATACTCGGGTTTCACTGTAACTCGGATACTCGGGTTTCCCTGTAACTGAGATACCCGGGTTTTCCTGTAACTGAGATACTCGGGTTTCCCTGTAACTGAGATACTCGGGTTTTCCTGTAACTGAGATACTCGGGTTTCCCTGTAACTGAGATACTCTGGTTTCCCTGTACCTGAGATACTCGGGTTTCCTTGTAACTCAGGTACTCCGGTTTCCCTGTAACTCGGATAATCGGGTTTCCCTGTAACTGAGATACCCGGGTTTCCCTGTAACTGAGATACTCGGGTTTCCCTGTAACTGAGATACTCGGGTTTTCCTGTAACTGAGATACTCGGGTTTCCCTGTAACTGAGATACTCTGGTTTCCCTGTACCTGAGATACTCGGGTTTCCCTGTAACTCGGGTACTCCGGTTTCCCTGTAACTCGGATAATCGGGTTTCCCTTTAACTGAGATACTCGGGTTTCCCTGTAACTCGGATACACCGGTTTCCCTGTAACTGAGATACTCCAGTTTCCTTGTAACTCGGATACTCCGGTTTCCCTGTCACTCGGATACTCCGGTTTCCCTGTAACTGAGATACTCCGGTTCCCCCATAACTCGGATACTCGGGTTTCCCTGTAACTCGGATACTCCGGTTTCCTTGTAAATGAGATACACCGGTTTCCCTGTAAATCGGATACTCAGGTTTACCTTTAATTGAGATACTCTGGTTTCCCTGTAACTGAGATACTCGGGTTTCCCTGCACCTGAGATACTCTGGTTTCCCTGTAACTGTGATACTCGGGTTTCCCTGTAACTCGGAAACTCCAGTTTGCCTGTAACTCAGATATTCCAGTTTCCCTGTAACTCGGGTACTCCGGTTTCGCTGTAAATCAGATACTTGGGTTTCCCTGTAACTCGCATACTCGTGTTTCCCTGTAATTCGGATACTCGGGTTTCCCTGTAACTCGGATACTCCGGTTTCCCTGTAACTGAGATACTCCGGTTTCCCTGTAACTGAGATACTCGTGTTTCACTGTAACTCGAATACTCGGGTTTCCCTGTAACTGAGATACTTGGGTTTCCCTGTTACTCGGATACCCGGGTTTTCCTATAACTGAGATACTCTAGTTTCCCTGTAACTGAGATACACCGGTTTCCCTGTAACTCGGATACCCGGGTTTCCCTGTAACTGAGATGCTCCGGTTTCCCTGTAACTGATATACTCGGGTTTCCCTGTAACTGAGATACTCGGGTTTTCCTGTAACTGAGATACTCGGGTTTCCCTGTGACTGAGATACTCTGGTTTCCCTGAAACTAAGATACTCGGGTTTCCCTGTAACTAGCATACACGGTTTTCACTGTAACTTGTATACTCGGGTTTCCCTGTAACTCGGGTACTCCGGTTTCCCTGTAACTCGGATAATCGGGTTTCCCTGTAACTGAGATACCCGGGTTTCCCTGTAACTGAGATACTCGGGTTTCCCTGTAACTGAGATACTCGGGTTTTCCTGTAACTGAGATACTCTGGTTTCCCTGTAACTGAGATACTCTGGTTTCCCTGTACCTGAGATACTCGGGTTTCCCTGTAACTCGGGTACTCCGGTTTCCCTGTAACTCGGATAATCGGGTTTCCCTTTAACTGAGATACTCGGGTTTCCCTGTAACTCGGATACACCGGTTTCCCTGTAAATGACATACTCCAGTTTCCTTGTAACTCGGATACTCCGGTTTCCCTGTAATTCGGATGCTCCAGTTTCCCTGTAACTAAGATAAACCGGTTTCCCTGTAACTGAGATACTCGGGTTTCCCTGCACCTGAGATACTCTGGTTTCCCTGTAACTGTGATACTCGGGTTTCCCTGTAACTCGGAAACTCCAGTTTGCCTGTAACTGAGATATTCCTGTTTCCCTGTAACTCGTGTACTCCGGTTTCGCTGTAAATGAGATACTTGGGTTTCCCTGTAACTCGCATACTCGTGTTTCCCTGTAACTCGGATACTCGGGTTTCCCTGTAACTCGGATACTCCGGTTTCCCTGTAACTGAGATACTCCGGTTTCCCTGTAACTGAGATACTCGTGTTTCCCTGTAACTGAGATACCCCAGTTTCCCTGTAACTCGGATACTCTAGTTTCCCTGTAACTGAGATACTCGGGTTTCCCTGTAACTAGGATACTCGGTTTTCCCTGTACTTGAGATACTCCGGTTTGCCTGTAACTGTGGTACACCGGTTTCCCTGTAACTCGGATACTCGGGTTTCCTTATAACTGAGATACAGCGGTTTCCCTGTAACTGAGATACTCGGGTTTCCCTGTAACTCGGATACTCCAGTCTTCCTGTAACTCAGATACAGCGGTTTCCCTTTAACTGAGATACTCAGGTTTCCCTGTAACTGGGACACTCGGGTTTCCCTGTAATACGGATCCTCGGGTTTCCCTGTAACTCGGATACTCGGGTTTCCCTGTAATTCAGATAATCGGGTTTCCCTGTAACTGAAATACACTGCTTCCCCTGTAACTGAGGTACACCGCTTTCCCTGTAACTCGGATACTCGGGTTTCCCTGTAACTAGCATACACGGGTTTCCCTATAACTTGTATACTCGGGTTTCACTGTAACTCGGATACTCGGGTTTCCCTGTAACTGAGATACCCGGGTTTTCCTGTAACTGAGATACTCCGGTTTCCCTGTAACTCGGATAATCGGGTTTCCCTGTAACTGAGATACCCGGGTTTCCCTGTAACTGAGATACTCGGGTTTCCCTGTAACTGAGATACTCGGGTTTTCCTGTAACTGAGATACTCGGGTTTCCCTGTAACTGAGATACTCTGGTTTCCCTGTACCTGAGATACTCGGGTTTCCCTGTAACTCGGGTACTCCGGTTTCCCTGAAACTCGGATAATCGGGTTTCCCTTTAACTGAGATACTCGGGTTTCCCTGTAACTCGGATACACCGGTTTCCCTGTAACTGAGATACTCCAGTTTCCTTGTAACTTGGATACTCCGGTTTCCCTGTCACTCGGATACTCCGGTTTCCCTGTAACTGAGATACTCCGGTTCCCCCATAACTCGGATACTCGGGTTTCCCTGTAACTCGGATACTCCGGTTTCCCTGTAAATGAGATACACCGGTTTCCCTGTAAATCGGATACTCAGGTTTACCTTTAATTGAGATACTCTGGTTTCCCTGTAACTGAGATACTCGGGTTTCCCTGCACCTGAGATACTCTGGTTTCCCTGTAACTGTGATACTCGGGTTTCCCTGTAACTCGGAAACTCCAGTTTGCCTGTAACTCAGATATTCCAGTTTCCCTGTAACTCGGGTACTCCGGTTTCGCTGTAAATCAGATACTTGGGTTTCCCTGTAACTCGCATACTCGTGTTTCCCTGTAACTCGGATACTCGGGTTTCCCTGTAACTCGGATACTCCGGTTTCTCTGTAACTGAGATACTCCGGTTTCCCTGTAACTGAGATACTCGTGTTTCACTGTAACTCGAATACTCGGGTTTCCCTGTAACTGAGATACTTGGGTTTCCCTGTTACTCGGATACCCGGGTTTTCCTATAACTGAGATACTCTAGTTTCCCTGTAACTGAGATACACCGGTTTCCCTGTAACTCGGATACCCGGGTTTCCCTGTAACTGAGATGCTCCGGTTTCCCTGTAACTGATATACTCGGGTTTCCCTGTAACTGAGATACTCGGGTTTTCCTGTAACTGAGATACTCGGGTTTCCCTGTGACTGAGATACTCTGGTTTCCCTGAAACTAAGATACTCGGGTTTCCCTGTAACTAGCATACACGGTTTTCACTGTAACTTGTATACTCGGGTTTCCCTGTAACTCGGGTACTCCGGTTTCCCTGTAACTCGGATAATCGGGTTTCCCTGTAACTGAGATACCCGGGTTTCCCTGTAACTGAGATACTCGGGTTTCCCTGTAACTGAGATACTCGGGTTTTCCTGTAACTGAGATACTCTGGTTTCCCTGTAACTGAGATACTCTGGTTTCCCTGTACCTGAGATACTCGGGTTTCCCTGTAACTCGGATACACCGGTTTCCCTGTAAATGAGATACTCCAGTTTCCTTGTAACTCGGATACTCCGGTTTCCCTGTCACTCGGATACTCCGGTTTCCCTGTAACTGAGATACTCCGGTTCCCCCATAACTCGGATACTCGGCTTTCCCTGTAATTCGGATGCTCCAGTTTCCCTGTAACTAAGATAAACCGGTTTCCCTGTAACTGAGATACTCGGGTTTCCCTGCACCTGAGATACTCTGGTTTCCCTGTAACTGTGATACTCGGGTTTCCCTGTAACTCGGAAACTCCAGTTTGCCTGTAACTGAGATATTCCTGTTTCCCTGTAACTCGTGTACTCCGGTTTCGCTGTAAATGAGATACTTGGGTTTCCCTGTAACTCGCATACTCGTGTTTCCCTGTAACTCGGATACTCGGGTTTCCCTGTAACTCGGATACTCCGGTTTCCCTGTAACTAAGATACTCCGGTTCCCCTGTAACTGAGATACTCGTGTTTCACTGTAACTCGAATACTCGGGTTTCTCTGTAACTGAGATACTTGGGTTTCCCTGTTACTCGGATACCCGGGTTTTCCTATAACTGAGATACTCTAGTTTCCCTGTAACTGAGATACACCGGTTTCCCTGTAACTCGGATACCCGGGTTTCCCTGTAACTGAGATGCTCCGGTTTCCTTGTAACTCAGGTACTCCAGCTTGCCATTAACCGAAATACACTGGTTACTCTGCATCTGAGATACGCGGGTTTCCCTGTAACTCGGATACTCCAGTTTCACTGTAACTGAGATACACCGGTTTCCCTGTAACTCGGATACTCTGGTTTCCCTGCAACTCAGATACCCGGGTTTCTCTGTAACTGGGATACTCCGATTTCCCTGTAACTGAGATACTTCGGTTTCCTTGTAACTGAGATACACGTGTTTCCCTGTAACTTAAATACGCGGGTTTCCCTGTAACTGAGATACACTGGTTACCCTGTAACTGAGGTACACTGGTTTCCCTGTAACTCGGATACTCGGGTTTCCCTGTAACTAGCATACACGGGTTTCACTGTAACTCGGATACTCGGGTTTCCCTGTAACTGAGATACCCGGGTTTCCCTGTAACTGAGATACTCGGGTTTCCCAGTAACTGAGATACTCGGGTTTTCCTGTAACTGAGATACTCGGGTTTCCCTGTAACTGAGATACTCTGGTTTCCCTGTACCTGAGATACTCGGGTTTCCCTGTAACTCGGGTACTCCGGATTCCCTGTAACTCGGATAAATGGGTTTCCCTGTAACTGAGATACTCGGGTTTCCCTGTAACTCGGATACACCGGTTTCCCTGTAACTGAGATACTGCAGTTTCCTTGTAACTCGGATACTCCTGTTTCCCTGTCACTTGGATACTCCGGTTTCCCTGTAACTCAGATACTCCGGTTCCCCCGTAACTCGGATACTCGGGTATCCCTGTAACTCGGATACTCTGGTTTCCCTGTAACTGAGATACACCAGTTTCCCTGTAAATCGGATACTCGGCTTTACCTTTAATTGAGATACTCTGGTTTCGCTGTAACTGAGATACTCGGGTTTCCCTGTAACTGGAATTCTCGTGTTTCCCTGTAACTGAGAATGTCCGGTTTCCCTGTAACTGAGATACACTGGTTTCCCTGTAACTCGGATACTCGGGTTTCCCTGTAACTGAGATACCCCAGTTTCCCTGTAACTCGGATACTCTAGTTTCCCTGTAACTGAGATACACCGGTTTCCCTGTAACTGAGATACTCGGGTTTCCCTGTAACTAGGATACTCGGTTTTCCCTGTACTTGAGATACTCCGGTTTGCCTGTAACTGTGGTACACCGGTTTCCCTGTAACTCGGATACTCGGGTTTCCTTATAACTGAGATACAGCGGTTTCCCTGTAACTGAGATACTCGGGTTTCCCTGTAACTCGGATACTCCAGTCTTCCTGTAACTCAGATACAGCGGTTTCCCTTTAACTGAGATACTCAGGTTTCCCTGTAACTGGGACACTCGGGTTTCCCTGTAATACGGATCCTCGGGTTTCCCTGTAACTCGGATACTCGGGTTTCCCTGTAATTCAGATAATCGGGTTTCCCTGTAACTGAGATACACTGGTTCCCCTGTAACTGAGGTACACCGCTTTCCCTGTAACTCGGATACTCGGGTTTCCCTGTAACTAGCATACACGGGTTTCCCTATAACTTGTATACTCGGGTTTCACTGTAACTCGGATACTCGGGTTTCCCTGTAACTGAGATACCCGGGTTTTCCTGTAACTGAGATACTCCGGTTTCCCTGTAACTCGGATAATCGGGTTTCCCTGTAACTGAGATACCCGGGTTTCCCTGTAACTGAGATACTCGGGTTTCCCTGTAACTGAGATACTCGGGTTTCCCTGTAACTGAGATACTCTGGTTTCCCTGTACCTGAGATACTCGGTTTTCCCTGTAACTCGGGTACTCCGGTTTCCCTGTAACTCGGATAATCGGGTTTCCCTTTAACTGAGATACTCGGGTTTCCCTGTAACTCGGGTACACCGGTTTCCCTGTAACTGAGATACTCCAGTTTCCTTGTAACTTGGATACTCCGGTTTCCCTGTCACTCGGATACTCCGGTTTCCCTGTAACTGAGATACTCCGGTTCCCCCATAACTCGGATACTCGGGTTTCCCTGTAACTCGGATACTCCGGTTTCCCTGTAAATGAGATACACCGGTTTCCCTGTAAATCGGATACTCAGGTTTACCTTTAATTGAGATACTCTGGTTTCCCTGTAACTGAGATACTCGGGTTTCCCTGTAATTCGGATGCTCCAGTTTACCTGTAACTAAGATAAACTGGTTTCCCTGTAACTGAGATACTCGGGTTTCCCTGCACCTGAGATACTCTGGTTTCCCTGTAACTGTGATACTCGGGTTTCCCTGTAACTCGGAAACTCCAGTTTGCCTGTAACTCAGATATTCCGGTTTCCCTGTAACTCGGGTACTCCGGTTTCGCTGTAAATCAGATACTTGGGTTTCCCTGTAACTCGCATACTCGTGTTTCCCTGTAACTCGGATACTTGGGTTTCCCTGTAACTCGGATACTCCGGTTTCCCTGTAACTGAGATACTCCGGTTTCCCTGTAACTGAGATACTCGTGTTTCACTGTAACTCGAATACTCGGGTTTCCCTGTAACTGAGATACTTGGGTTTCCCTGTTACTCGGATACCCGGGTTTTCCTATAACTGAGATACTCTAGTTTCCCTGTAACTGAGATACACCGGTTTCCCTGTAACTCGGATACCCGGGTTTCCCTGTAACTGAGATGCTCCGGTTTCCTTGTAACTCAGGTACTCCAGCTTCCCATTAACCGAAATACACCGGTTACTCTGCATCTGAGATACGCGGGTTTCCCTGTAACTCGGATACTCCAGTTTCCCTGTAACTGAGATACACCGGTTTCCCTGTAACTCGGATACTCTGGTTTCCCTGCAACTCAGATACCCGGGGTTCTCTGTAACTGGGATACTCCGATTTCCCTGTAACTGAGATACTTCGGTTTCCTTGTAACTGAGATACACGTGTTTCCCTGTAACTTAGATACTCGGGTTTCCCTGTAACTGAGATACACTGGTTACCCTGTAACTGAGGTACACTGGTTTCCCTGTAACTCGGATACTCGGGTTTCCCTGTAACTAGCATACACGGGTTTCACTGTAACTCGGATACTCGGGTTTCCCTGTAACTGAGATACCCGGGTTTCCCTGTAACTGAGATACTCGGGTTTCCCAGTAACTGAGATACTCGGGTTTTCCTGTAACTGAGATACTCGGGTTTCCCTGTAACTGAGATACTCTGGTTTCCCTGTACCTGAGATACTCGGGTTTCCCTGTAACTCGGGTACTCCGGATTCCCTGTAACTCGGATACACCGGTTTCCCTGTAACTGAGATACTCCGGTTCCCCCATAACTCGGATACTCGGGTTTCCCTGTAACTCGGATACTCCGGTTTCCCTGTAAATGAGATACACCGGTTTCCCTGTAAATCGGATACTCAGGTTTACCTTTAATTGAGATACTCTGGTTTCCCTGTAACTGAGATACTCGGGTTTCCCTGTAATTCGGATGCTCCAGTTTACCTGTAACTAAGATAAACTGGTTTCCCTGTAACTGAGATACTCGGGTTTCCCTGCACCTGAGATACTCTGGTTTCCCTGTAACTGTGATACTCGGGTTTCCCTGTAACTCGGAAACTCCAGTTTGCCTGTAACTCAGATATTCCGGTTTCCCTGTAACTCGGGTACTCCGGTTTCGCTGTAAATCAGATACTTGGGTTTCCCTGTAACTCGCATACTCGTGTTTCCCTGTAACTCGGATACTTGGGTTTCCCTGTAACTCGGATACTCCGGTTTCCCTGTAACTGAGATACTCCGGTTTCCCTGTAACTGAGATACTCGTGTTTCACTGTAACTCGAATACTCGGGTTTCCCTGTAACTGAGATACTTGGGTTTCCCTGTTACTCGGATACCCGGGTTTTCCTATAACTGAGATACTCTAGTTTCCCTGTAACTGAGATACACCGGTTTCCCTGTAACTCGGATACCCGGGTTTCCCTGTAACTGAGATGCTCCGGTTTCCTTGTAACTCAGGTACTCCAGCTTCCCATTAACCGAAATACACCGGTTACTCTGCATCTGAGATACGCGGGTTTCCCTGTAACTCGGATACTCCAGTTTCCCTGTAACTGAGATACACCGGTTTCCCTGTAACTCGGATACTCTGGTTTCCCTGCAACTCAGATACCCGGGGTTCTCTGTAACTGGGATACTCCGATTTCCCTGTAACTGAGATACTTCGGTTTCCTTGTAACTGAGATACACGTGTTTCCCTGTAACTTAGATACTCGGGTTTCCCTGTAACTGAGATACACTGGTTACCCTGTAACTGAGGTACACTGGTTTCCCTGTAACTCGGATACTCGGGTTTCCCTGTAACTAGCATACACGGGTTTCACTGTAACTCGGATACTCGGGTTTCCCTGTAACTGAGATACTCGGGTTTCCCTGTAACTGAGATACTCGGGTTTTCCTGTAACTGAGATACTCGGGTTTCCCTGTAACTGAGATACTCTGGTTTCCCTGTACCTGAGATACTCGGGTTTCCCTGTAACTCGGGTACTCCGGATTCCCTGTAACTCGGATAAACGGGTTTTCCTGTAACTGAGATACTCGGGTTTCCCTGTAACTCGGATACACCTGTTTCCCTGTAACTGAGATACTGCAGTTTCCTTGTAACTCGGATACTCCTGTTTCCCTGTCACTTGGATACTCCGGTTTCCCTGTAACTGAGATACTCCGGTTCCCCCGTAACTCGGATACTCGGGTTTCCCTGTAACTCGGATACTCTGGTTTCCCTGTAACTGAGATACACCAGTTTCCCTGTAAATCGGATACTCGGCTTTACCTTTAATTGAGATACTCTGGTTTCGCTGTAACTGACATACTCGGGTTTCCCTGTAATTCGGATGCTCCAGTTTCCCTGTAACTAAGATACACCGGTTTCCCTTTAAATGAGATACTCGGGTTTCCCTGTAACTGGAATTCTCGTGTTTCCCTGTAACTGAGAATGTCCGGTTTCCCTGTAACTGAGATACACTGGTTTCCCTGTAACTCGGATACTCGGGTTTCCATGTAACTGAGATACCCCAGTTTCCCTGTAACTCGGATACTCTAGTTTCCCTGTAACTGAGATACACCGGTTTCCCTGTAACTGAGATACTCGGGTTTCCCTGTAACTACGATACTCGGTTTTCCCTGTACTTGAGATACTCCGGTTTGCCTGTAACTGTGGTACACCGGTTTCCCTGTAACTCGGATACTCGGGTTTCCCTATAACTGAGATACAGCGGTTTCCCTGTAACTGAGATACTCGGGTTTCCCTGTAACTCGGATACTCCAGTCTTCCTGTAACTCAGATACAGCGGTTTCCCTTTAACTGAGATACTCAGGTTTCCCTGTAACTGGGACACTCGGGTTTCCCTGTAATACGGATCCTCGGGTTTCCCTGTAACTCGGATACTCGGGTTTCCCTGTAATTCAGATAATCGGGTTTCCCTGTAACTGAGATACACTGGTTCCCCTGTAACTGAGGTACACCGCTTTCCCTGTAACTCGGATACTCGGGTTTCCCTGTAACTAGCATACACGGGTTTCCCTATAACTTGTATACTCGGGTTTCACTGTAACTCGGATACTCGGGTTTCCCTGTAACTGAGATACCCGGGTTTTCCTGTAACTGAGATACTCCGGTTTCCCTGTAACTCGGATAATCGGGTTTCCCTGTAACTGAGATACCCGGGTTTCCCTTTAACTGAGATACTCGGGTTTCCCTGTAACTGAGATACTCGGGTTTTCCTGTAACTGAGATACTCGGGTTTCCCTGTAACTGAGATACTCTGGTTTCCCTGTGCCTGAGATACTCGGGTTTCCCTGTAACTCGGGTACTCCGGTTTCCCTGTAACTCGGATAATCGGGTTTCCCTTTAACTGAGATACTCGGGTTTCCCTGTAACTCGGATATACCGGTTTCCCTGTAACTGAGATACTCCAGTTTCCTTGTAACTCGGATACTCCGGTTTCCCTGTCACTCGGATACTCCGGTTTCCCAGTAACTGAGATACTCCGTTCCCCCATAACTCGGATACTCGGGTTTCCCTGTAACTCGGATACTCCGGTTTCCCTGTAAATGAGATACACCGGTTTCCCTGTAAATCGGATACTCAGGTTTACCTTTAATTGAGATACTCTGGTTTCCCTGTAACTGAGATACTCGGGTTTCCCTGTAATTCGGATGCTCCAGTTTCCCTGTAACTAAGATAAACTGGTTTCCCTGTAACTGAGATACTCGGGTTTCCCTGCACCTGAGATACTCTGGTTTCCCTGTAAATGTGATACTCGGGTTTCCCTGTAACTCGGAAACTCCAGTTTGCCTGTAACTCAGATATTCCGGTTTCCCTGTAACTCGGGTACTCCGGTTTCGCTGTAAATCAGATACTTGGGTTTCCCTGTAACTCGCATACTCGTGTTTCCCTGTAACTCGGACACTCGGGTTTCCCTGTAACTCGGATACTCCGGTTTCCCTGTAACTGAGATACTCCGGTTTCCCTGTAACTGAGATACTCGTGTTTCACTGTAACTCGAATACTCGGGATTCCCTGTAACTGAGATGCTCCGGTTTCCTTGTAACTCAGGTACTCCAGCTTCCCATTAACCGAAATACACCGGTTACTCTGCATCTGAGATACGCGGGTTTCCCTGTAACTCGGATACTCCAGTTTCCCTGTAACTGAGATACACCGGTTTCCCTGTAACTCGGATACTCTGGTTTCCCTGCAACTCAGATACCCGGGTTTCTCTGTAACTGGGATACTCCGATTTCCCTGTAACTGAGATACTTCGGTTTCCTTGTAACTGAGATACACGTGTTTCCCTGTAACTTAGATACTCGGGTTTCCCTGTAACTGAGATACACTGGTTACCCTGTAACTGAGGTACACTGGTTTCCCTGTAACTCGGATACTCGGGTTTCCCTGTAACTAGCATACACGGGTTTCACTATAACTCGGATACTCGGGTTTCCCTGTAACTGAGATACTCGGGTTTCCCTGTAACTGAGATACTCGGGTTTTCCTGTAACTGAGATACTCGGGTTTCCCTGTAACTGAGATACTCTGGTTTCCCTGTACCTGAGATACTCGGGTTTCCCTGTAACTCGGGTACTCCGGATTCCCTGTAACTCGGATAAACGGGTTTCCCTGTAACTGAGATACTCGGGTTTCCCTGTAACTCGGATACACCGGTTTCCCTGTAACTGAGATACTGCAGTTTCCTTGTAACTCGGATACTCCGGTTTCCCTGTCACTTGGATACTCCGGTTTCCCTGTAACTGAGATAGTCCGGTTCCCCCGTAACTCGGATACTCGAGTTTCCCTGTAACTCGGATACTCTGGTTTCCCTGTAACTGAGATACACCAGTTTCCCTGTAAATCGGATACTCGGCTTTACCTTTAATTGAGATACTCTGGTTTCCCTGTAACTGACATACTCGGGTTTCCCTGTAATTCGGATGCTCCAGTTTCCCTGTAACTAAGATACACCGGCTTCCCTGTAACTGAGATACTCAGGTTTCCCTGTAACTGGAATTCTCGTGTTTCCCTGTAACTGAGAATGTCCGGTTTCCCTGTAACTGAGATACACTGGTTTCCCTGTAACTCGGATACTCGGGTTTCCCTGTAACTGAGATACCCCAGTTTCCCTGTAACTCGGATACTCTAGTTTCCCTGTAACTGAGATACACCGGTTTCCCTGTAACTGAGATACTCGGGTTTCCCTGTAACTAGGATACTCGGTTTTCCCTGTACTTGAGATACTCCGGTTTGCCTGTAACTGTGGTACACCGGTTTCCCTGTAACTCGGATACTCGGGTTTCCCTATAACTGAGATACAGCGGTTTCCCTGTAACTGAGATACTCGGGTTTCCCTGTAACTCGGATACTCCAGTCTTCCCGTAACTCAGATACAGCGGTTTCCCTTTAACTGAGATACTCAGGTTTCCCTGTAACTGGGATACTCGAGTTTCCCTGTAACACGGATCCTCGGGTTTCCCTGTAACTCGGATACTCGGGTTTCCCTGTTATTCAGATAATCGGGTTTCCCAGTAACTGAGATACTCTGGTTTCGCTTTAAGTGAGATACACCGGTTTCCCTGTAACTGAGATACTCGGGTTTCCCTGTAACTCGGATACTCGGGTTTCCCTGTAACTGAGATACTCCAGTTTCCTTGTAACTCGGAAACTCCAGTTTCTCTGTCACTCGGATACTTGGGTTTCCCTCTAACTGAGATACTCCGGTTCCCCTGTAACTCGGATACTCGGGTTTCCCTGTAACTCGGATACTCCGGTTTCCCTGTAACTGAGATACACCGGTTTCCCTGTAAATCGGATACTCGGGTTTACCTTTAACTGAGATACTCGGGTTTCCCTGTAACTGAGATACTCTGGTTTCCCTGAAACTAAGATACTCGGGTTTCCCTGTAACTTGGATACTCGGGTTTCCCTGTAACTCGAACATTCAGGTTTACCTGTAACTCGAGTACTCCGGTTTCCCTGCAACTGAGGTACTCGGTATTCCCTGTAAGTCGGACACTCGGGTTTCCCTGTAACTCGGATACTCGGGTTTTCCTGTAACTGATATACTCTGGTTTCCTTGTAACTCGGGTACTCCGTTTTCCCATTAACCAAGATACACCGGTTTCCCTGTATCTGAGATACTCGGGTTTCCCTGTAACTAGGATACTCGGTTTTCCCTGTACTTGAGATACTCCGGTTTGCCTGTAACTGTGGTACACCGGTTTCCCTGTAACTCGGATACTCGGGTTTCCCTATAACTGAGATACAGCGGTTTCCCTGTAACTGAGATACTCGGGTTTCCCTGTAACTCGGATACTCCAGTCTTCCCGTAACTCAGATAGAGCGGTTTCCCTTTAACTGAGATACTCAGGTTTCCCTGTAACTGGGATACTCGAGTTTCCCTGTAACACGGATCCTCGGGTTTCCCTGTAACTCGGATACTCGGGTTTCCCTGTTATTCAGATAATCGGGTTTCCCAGTAACTGAGATACTCTGGTTTCGCTTTAAGTGAGATACACCGGTTTCCCTGTAACTGAGATACTCGGGTTTCCCTGTAACTCGGATACTCGGGTTTCCCTGTAACTGAGATACTCCAGTTTCCTTGTAACTCGGAAACTCCAGTTTCTCTGTCACTCGGATACTTGGGTTTCCCTCTAACTGAGATACTCCGGTTCCCCTGTAACTCGGATACTCGGGTTTCCCTGTAACTCGGATACTCCGGTTTCCCTGTAACTGAGATACACCGGTTTCCCTGTAAATCGGATACTCGGGTTTACCTTTAACTGAGATACTCGGGTTTCCCTGTAACTGAGATACTCTGGTTTCCCTGAAACTAAGATACTCGGGTTTCCCTGTAACTTGGATACTCGGGTTTCCCTGTAACTCGAACATTCAGGTTTACCTGTAACTCGAGTACTCCGGTTTCCCTGCAACTGAGGTACTCGGTATTCCCTGTAAGTCGGACACTCGGGTTTCCCTGTAACTCGGATACTCGGGTTTTCCTGTAACTGATATACTCTGGTTTCCTTGTAACTCGGGTACTCCGTTTTCCCATTAACCAAGATACACCGGTTTCCCTGTATCTGAGATATGCGGGTTTCCCTGTAACTCGGATACTCCAGTTTCCCTGTAACTGAGATACACCAGTTTCCCTGTAACTCGGATACTCTGGTTTCCCAGCAACTCAGATAACCGGGTTTCCCTGTAACTGGGATACTCCGGTTTCCCTGTAACTGAGATACTTCGGTTTTCCTGTAACTGAGATACACGTGTTTCCCTGTAACTTAGGTACTCGGGTCTCCCTGTAACTGAGATACACTGGTTACCCTGTAACTCAGATATTCGGGTTTCATTGTAACTCGGATATTCCGGTTTCCCTGTAACTCGGGTATTCCGGTTTCCCTGTAACGGAGTGCACACTGGTTTCCCATTAATTGAGATATGTGGGTTTCCCTGTAACTCGATACAGGAGTTTCCCCGTAACTCAGATACTCAGTTTCCCTGTAACTGAGATACACCGGTTTTCCTGTAACAGGGATACTCGGGTTTCCCTGCACCTGAGATACTCTGGTTTCCCTGTAACTGCGATACTCGGGTTTCCCTGTAACTCGGATACTCCAGTTTGCCTGTAACTGAGATATTCCGGTTTCCCTGTAACTCGGGTACTCCGGTTTCGCTGTAAATCAGATACTTGGGTTTCCCTGTAACTCGCATACTCGTGTTTCCCTGTAACTCCGATACTCGGGTTTCCCTGCAACTCGGATACTCCGGTTTCCCTGTAACTGAGATACTCTGGTTTCCCTGTAACTGAGATACTCGTGTTTCACTGTAACTCGAATACTCGGGTTTCCCTGTAACTGAGATACTCTAGTTTCCCTGTAACTGAGATACACCGGTTTCCCTGTAACTCGGATACCCGGGTTTCCCTGTAACTGAGATGCTCCTGTTTCCTTGTAGCTCAGGTACTCCGGCTTCCCATTAACGGAGATACACCGGTTACCCTGCATCTGAGATACGCGGGTTTCCCTGTAACTCGGATAATCCAGTTTCCCTGTAACTGAGATACACCCGTTTCCCTGTAACTCGGATACTCTGGTTTCCCTGCAACTCAGATACCCGGGTTTCTCTGTAACTGGGATACTCCGATTTCCCCGTAACTGAGATACTTCGGTTTCCTTGTAACTGAGATACACGTGTTTCCCTGTAACTTAGATACTCGGGTTTCCCTGTAACTGAGATACACTGGTTCCCCTGTAACTGAGGTACACCGCTTTCCCTGTAACTCGGATACTCGGGTTTCCCTGTAACTAGCATACACGGGTTTCCCTATAACTTGTATACTCGGGTTTCACTGTAACTCGGATATTCGGGTTTCCCTGTAACTCGGATAATCGGGTTTCCCTGTAACTGAGATACTCGGGTTTTCCTGTAACTGAGATACTCGGGTTTCCCTGTAACTGAGATACTCTGGTTTCCCTGTACCTGAGATACTCGGGTTTCCCTGTAACTCGGGTACTCCGGTTTCCCTGCAACTCGGATAATCGGGTTTCCCTGTAACTGAGATACCCGGGTTTCCCTGTAACTGAGATACTCGGGTTTTCCTGTAACTGAGATACTCGGGTTTCCCTGTAACTGAGATACTCTGGTTTCCCTGTAACTCGGATAATCGGGTTTCCCTTTAACTGAGATACTCGGGTTTCCCTGTAACTCGGATACACTGGTTTCCCTGTAACTGAGATACTCCAGTTTCTTTGTAACTCGGATACTCCGGTTTCCCTGTCACTCGGATACTCCGGTTTCCCTGTAACTGAGATACTCCGGTTCCCCCATAACTCGGATACTCGGGTTTCCCTGTAACTCGGATACTCGGGTTTCCCTGTAACTCGGATACTCCGGTTTCCCTGTAAATGAGATACACCGGTTTCCCTGTAAATCGGATACTCAGGTTTACCTTTAATTGAGATACTCTGGTTTCCCTGTAACTGAGATACTCGGGTTTCCCTGTAATTCGGATGCTCCAGTTTCCCTGTAACTAAGATAAACCGGTTTCCCTGTAACTGAGATACTCGGGTTTCCCTGCACCTGAGATACTCTGGTTTCCCTGTAACTGTGATACTCGGGTTTCCCTGTAACTCGGAAACTCCAGTTTGCCTGTAACTGAGATATTCCGGTTTCCCTGTAACTCGGGTACTCCGGTTTCGCTGTAAATCAGATACTTGGGTTTCCCTGTAACTCGCATACTCGTGTTTCCCTGTAACTCGGATACTCGGGTTTCCCTGTAACTCGGATACTCCGGTTTCCCTGTAACTGAGATACTCCGGTTTCCCTGTAACTGAGATACTCCGGTTTCCCTGTAACTGAGATACTCGTGTTTCACTGTAACTCGAATACTCGGGTTTCCCTGTAACTGAGATACTTGGGTTTCCCTGTTACTCGGATACCCGGGTTTTCCTATAACTGAGATACTCTAGTTTCCCTGTAACTGAGATACACCGATTTCCCTGTAACTCGGATACCCGGGTTTCCCTGTAACTGAGATGCTCCGGTTTCCTTGTAACTCAGGTACTCCGGCTTCCCATTAACCGAGATACACCGGTTACTCTGCATCTGAGATACGCGGGTTTCCCTGTAACTCGGATACTCCAGTTTCCCTGTAACTGAGATACACTGGTTTCCCTGTAACTCGGATACTCTGGTTTCCCTGCAACTCAGATACCCGGGTTTCTCTGTAACTGGGATACTCCGATTTCCCTGTAACTGAGATACTTCGGTTTCCTTGTAACTGAGATACACGTGTTTCCCTGTAACTTAGATACTCGGGTTTCCCTGTAACTGAGATACACTGGTTACCCTGTAACTGAGGTACACTGGTTTCCCTGTAACTCGGATACTCGGGTTTCCCTGTAACTAGCATACACGGGTTTCACTGTAACTCGGATACTCGGGTTTCCCTGTAACTGAGATACCCGGGTTTCCCTGTAACTGAGATACTCGGGTTTCCCTGTAACTGAGATACTCGGGTTTTCCTGTAACTGAGATACTCGGGTTTCCCTGTAACTGAGATACTCTGGTTTCCCTGTACCTGAGATACTCGGGTTTCCCTGTAACTCGGGGACTCCGGATTCCCTGTAACTCGGATAAACGGGTTTCCCTGTAACTGAGATACTCGGGTTTCCCTGTAACTCGGATACACTGGTTTCCCTGTAACTGAGATACTGCAGTTTCCTTGTAACTCGGATACTCTGGTTTCCCTGTCACTCGGATACTCCGGTTTCCCTGTAACTGAGATACTCCGGTTCCCCCGTAACTCGGATACTCCGGTTTCCCTGTAACTCGGATACTCTGGTTTCCCTGTAACTGAGATACACCAGTTTCCCTGTAAATCGGATACTCGGCTTTACCTTTAATTGAGATACTCTGGTTTCCCTGTAACTGACATACTCGGGTTTCCCTGTAATTCGGATGCTCCAGTTTCCCTGTAACTAAGATACACCGGTTTCCCTGTAACTGAGATACTCGGGTTTCCCTGTAACTGGAATTCTCGTGTTTCCCTGTAAATGAGAATCTCCGGTTTCCCTGTAACTGAGATACACTGGTTTCCCTGTAACTCGGATACTCGGGTTTCCCTGTAACTGAGATACCCCAGTTTCCCTGTAACTCGGATACTCTAGTTTCCCTGTAACTGAGATACACCGGTTTCCCTGTAACTGAGATACTCGGGTTTCCCTGTAACTAGGATACTCGGGTTTCCCTGTACTTGAGATACTCCGGTTTGCCTGTAACTGTGGTACACCGGTTTCCCTGTAACTCGGATACTCGGGTTTCCCTGTAACTGAGATACAGCGGTTTCCCTGTAACTGAGATACTCGGGTTTCCCTGTAACTCGGATACTCCAGTCTTCCTGTAACTCAGTTACAGCGGTTTCCCTTTAACTGAGATACTCAGGTTTCCCTGTAACTGGGATACTCGGGTTTCCCTGTAACACGGATCCTCGGGTTTCCCTGTAACTCGGATACTCGGGTTTCCCTGTAATTCAGATAATCGGGTTTCCCAGTAACTGAGATACTCTGGTTTCCCTTTAAGTGAGATACACCGGTTTCCCTGTAACTGAGATACTCGGGTTTCCCTGTAACTCGGATACTCGGGTTTCCCTGTAACTGAGATACTCCAGTTTCCTTGTAACTCGGAAACTCCAGTTTCTCTGTCACTCGGATACTTGGGTTTCCCTTTAACTGAGATACTCCGGTTCCCCTGTAACTCGGATACTCGGGTTTCCCTGTAACTCGGATACTCCGTTTTCCCTGTAACTGAGATACACCGGTTTCCCTGTAAATCGGATACTCGGGTTTCCCTGTAACTGAGATACACCGGTTTCCCTGTAACTGAGATACTCGGGTTTCCCTGTAACTAGGATACTCGGGTTTCCCTGTACTTGAGATACTCCGGTTTGCCTGTAACTGTGGTACACCGGTTTCCCTGTAACTCGGATACTCCGTTTTCCCTGTAACTGAGATACTCTGGTTTCCCTGTAACTGAGATACTCGGGTTTCCCTGTAACTCGGATACTCCAGTTTCCCTGTAACTGAGATACAGCGGTTTCCCTTTAACTGAGATACTCAGGTTTCCCTGTAACTGGGATACTCGGGTTTCCCTGTAACTCGGATACTCGGGTTTCCCTGTAACTCGGATGCTCTAGTTTCCCTGTAACTGTTATACACTGGTTTCCCTGTAACTGAGATACCCGGGTTTCCCTGTAACTAGGATACTCGTGTTTCCCTGTAAATGAGAATCTCCGGTTTCCCTGTAACTGAGATACACTGGTTTCCCTGTAACTCGGATACTCGGTTTTCCCTGTAACTGAGATACTCCGGTTTCCCTGTAACTCGGATACTCCAGTTTCCCTGTAACTGAGATACACCGGTTTCCCTGTAACTGAGATACTCGGGTTTCCCTGTAACTAGGATACTCGGGTTTCCCTGTACTTGAGATACTCCGGTTTGGCTGTAACTGTGGTACACCAGTTTCCCTGTAACTCGGATACTCGGGTTTCCCTGTAACTGAGATACTCTGGTTTCCCTGTAACTGAGATACTCGGGTTTCCCTGTAATTCGGATACTCCAGTTTCGGTGTAACTGAGATACAGCGGTTTCCCTTTAACTGAGATACTCAGGTTTCCCTGTAACTGGGATACTCGGGTTTCCCTGTAACTCGGATACTCGGGTTTCCCTGTAACTCGGATACTCGGGTTTCCCTGTAACTCAGATAATCGGGTTTCCCTGTAACTGAGATACTCTGGTTTCCCTTTAAGTGAGATACACCGGTTTCCCTGTAACTGAGATACTCAGGTTTCCCTGTAACTCGGATTCACCGGTTTCCCTGTAACTGAGATACTCGGGTTTCCCTGTAACTGAGATACTCGGGTTTTCCTGTAACTCGGATACTTGGGATTTCCTGTAACTGAGATACTCCAGTTTCCCTGTAACTCGGATACTCCGGTTTCCCTGTCACTCGGATACTCGGGTTTCCCTGTAACTGAGATATCCGGTTCCCCTGTAACTCGGATACTCGGGTTTCCCTGTAACTCCAGTTGAATTGTTCCTTCTTTTGGCAGATCAAGTTCTCAATCTACCACTATATTCTCCACAACTGAGCTCTTAATAGTTCAGTGCCTGCGAGGAAGTTTGAAATCACACACAGTTCACTTTGTAGAAGGGAAGTGAACAAAGGGGAATTTTCTTGCAACAGGGACCTGAGATACAATTCTCAGGACAGGTGCTACTATCTGGGTAGCAGCTTGGAAGTGTAGTAGATCTGCGAATAGCTGTACGTTACATGGTGATGCTCCGCAGCACAAGATGCTGCACAGATTGGACCTGGTTGCAGGTGAACAATTTGAGTCACCATACTCTGACTGGTGTCACCAGTGGAGGCAACCCAGAGTGATATGGTGAGGTAAACCCAGGAAATGCTGAGGTAATCTCTGGAGAAGATATCTAATCACATTAACAGATCAACATACTGGGTGGGCACAGGAGTACATTCAGCCAGACTCATTCCACCGAGACGCAACACTGAGCGTCATAGGAAGTCATTCCTGCCTGTGGCCATCAAACTTTACATCTCCTCCCTTGGAGGGTCAGATACCCTGAGCCAATAGGTTGGTCCTGGACTTATTTCCTGGCATAATTTACTTATTACTATTTAATTATTTATGGTTTATTACTATTTAATTATTTATGGTGCAACTGTAATGAAAACCCATTTCCCCCGGGATCAATAAAGTATGACTATGACTATGACTGTATCTCAGAAGGTCTTGGAGGACTGGTTAACTGGGGAGATGTTTCAATCTGGGTAATCAGTGTGGCATATCTTTCTTAATGTATGTGTATTTGTTACCTGAAGATTGATGACACTGACTTTATCTAGTGGCCTCTTTAATGTTGTGTGTGACAAGCTGGAGCACTTGGACAATGAAAAGATTTGTTGCCTTGATTGACTTACATAACACTCCACAACACAATAAAAGGTGAAAAAACAGAACATGGTTTGAAAAGTGTCAGAGGATCCACTGTGACATTTTGTTCAGGGCGATTCACTAATGCAACTGTATGTCACCAGTAAGGAGCACAGATAGCTCATGAACAGCATCATATCACAGGTATTAAAGTAATTTCAATGTTTTAATTACATAAAGATCCAGCTGAGATTACTGGACTCTCAAAATAAACTGAAGGACAGGCACGTGCTTTGCACCCCTCAAACTCATCTGTACTGTGATCATTAGCTCATGAATGCTGGTCTCTAGTTTCGTTCAGTTTGTCTGTATGTAAGCACTTTAGATTTATTATAATAATTTCATATCATCGTTTATTATAACTTTTTTCTTACTTTTTCTCAACATATGTGGTCCAGTAACTGGAGCTGCTAACTGATAGCTCCAGTGACCCGAGCTCAATGCCGACCTCTGGCACTGTCTGCGTGGAGTTAACACATTCTCTCTTTATCTGCATGGGTTTTCCTGGTCCTTCAGTTTCCTCCCAAATATCTGGCAACTGGTGCATCCAAGAGGAATGAATCAGGGAGCAAGAAGGTGATTCAACCAGGTAAGAGGCAAACTAGAGGCTCTTCTAGGATATAAGCCTGGTTAAGTGATCATTTATTCAAACTCCTTCAGTCTCGAGATAGTTGAGGATAAGGATAAATCTGGACCATGGGAGAAGGTAAATTATAACTTTATTAGGCTGTGAGGTTTAGGAAGCTGAGTTCAGACAGGGCCTATAAAGGAAGCAGAAGAGAACTTGAACAGGCGGAATCAAGGCATTTTCTACATACATTGAAAGCAAGAGCATAGGACCATTCAAGGATAAAGGAGGGAACTCATGCTTAGAGTCAGAGGAAGAGGAAAGGACCTAAATGAGCAGAATTACATGATGTGTGGCGAGATCATGAAGGGGCGTATCGAAAGCAATGGGTCTGTTGGAGAACATTAATGTAGATATGTTCCCAGAAACATGAGAAAGTATGCAGATACAGGAAATCCAAGGCAACACACACACAAAACACTGGGGGAACTTAGCAGGGCAGGCAGCATCTGTGGAAAAGAATAAAACAGTCAATGTTTTGGGCCAAGATGCTAAAACGTCCCCAGGACCTGATGTGATATATCGCGTTATTAGAAGAGGCAAGACAGGAAATGGCTAGGACACTGATAAAGATCTTTGTACCCTCTCTAGCCAGAGGTGAGATCCTGAAGTTCCGGAGAGTAGCCAATATTATTCTTTAAAAATGGCGTATGGATAATTAAGTTAACTCACAGCAGCAGTAGGCAACTGATTAGAGAGAATTCATAGGGATAAGATTTACATGTATTTTGAAAAACATGGACATATGTGAAAGTTAACATGGCTTTGTGTGAAACAGGACATAACAACATAAGAAATGGTTGCAGGAATAGGCTATCTGGCCTCTCAAGCCTGTTTCACTATTCAGTAAGATCATGGCTGATCTGCCAGCTCTACCTCATTGGCTTTCCCCTGTTACTACCCCCCCACCCCACAGCATCATTTTGCACTGGTCCAATATCTACCATCGCCTCTCTTTTCCTCTTTACATATCTGAAGAAGCTTTTGATGTCCTCTTTCATATTATTGGTTAGCTTACCTTCATAGCTCATCTTTTCCTTCTTTATGATTTTTTTAGATGCCTTCTGTTGGTTTTTAAAAGCTTCCCATTTCTCTATCTTCCAACTAATTTTTGGTCTATTATATTCTCTATCCTACCTGTTATTTTCTCAAAGAATTCCAACTGATTTGTCAGACAATATTTCCCCTTACTATGCTGCCTGTGGCCTATTTTTCATGTGCCTCAAAGTACCCCAAAACAACATCCTTAATAATGGACTCCAACATCATCCCAACCACTGAAGTCAGGCTATCTGGCCTATAAACTTCCTTTCTTCTGCCCCACCTCCCTTCTTAAAGAGTGGAGTACCATTTACAATTTTTCACTCCTCTGGAACCATTCCGGTATCTAGTGATTCTTGAATAATTACTGCTAATGCTTCCACAAATCCTTAAACTACATCTTTCAGAACACTGGAGTGCAGTCCATCTGGACCAGGTGACTTATCTACCTTCAGATCATTCAGTTTCCCAAGTACCTTTGCCTCAGTAAAAGCAACTACTCTCCCTTCTGTCCCCTGACACTCCTGAATTTCTGGCATACTGCTACTGTCTTCCACAGTGAAGACTGATGCAAAATAGTTATTAAGTTCATCTGGCATTTTTTTGGTTCCTCTATTACTGCCTCTCTAGTGGTCCAATATCCACTCTCACCCCTCTTTTACTCTTCAAATGTCTGAAAAAACATTTGGTATTCTCTCTTATATTATTGGCTAGCTTACCTTTGCATTTCATCTTTTCTCTCCTTTTGGTTTTTTAGTTGCCTCCTGGCAGCTTTTAAAAGCTTCCCACTAATTTTTGCTCCATTATATGCCCTCTCTCTTATTTTTATGTTGTATTTGACTTCCCTGATCAGCCACGGTTCCTTCACCCTCCCGTTAGAATTCCGCTTCATCCTTGGGATGTATCTTCCTTGTGCCTTCCAAATTTATCCAGCCACTGCCATTCTGCCGTCATCCCTGCTAGTGTCCCCTTCCAATCAGTTCTGGCTAGCTCCTCTCTCATGCCTCTGTAATTACCTTTACTCCACTATAATACTTATACATCTGACTTTAGCTTCTCCATCTCAAACTGCAGGGCGAATTTCATCATATTACGTTCACTGTCTCCCAAGGGTTCCTTTACCTTAAAATCACCCAAACCAGTATTGCCTTTTCTCTTAGTAGGCTCAACCAAAGGCTGCTCTAAAAAAGCATCTCATTGGCATTCTACAAATTCCCTTTCTTAAGATCCAGGACCAACCTTATTTTCCCAATCTACCTACATTTTGAAAACCCCCATGACTATCATAACATTGCCCTTTTTAAAAACGCAAACACGAGGAAATCTGCAGATGCTGGAAATTCAAGCAACACACATAAAAAATGCTGGTGAACGCAGCAGACCAGGCAGCATCTATAGGAAGAGGTACAGTCGACGTTTCAGGCCAAGACGAGGACGAAGAGTCTCCGCCCGAAATGTCGAATTGCCCTTTTTACATGCCTTTTCTATCTCCCATTATAATTTGTATCCAACATTCCTGGCTACTGCTTGGAGACATATATATCTCTTTTATCAGGGTCTTTTTACCCTTGCAGTTTCTTAACTCTACCTACAAAGATTTTACACCTTCTAATCCTACGTCACTATTTTCTAAGGTTTGAATTTCATATTTTACCAACAGAGCCACCCTAACCCCTCTGTCTTTCGGTCTGTCCTTGCAATACAATATGTTTTCATAGATGTTAAGCTCCCAACAATGATGTTCTTTCCGCCAAAACTCAGTGTTGCCCATATCATTAGACCCGCCAATTTCTAACTGCACTTTAAGATCATCTACCTTATTCCATACACTGTGTGCCTTCAAATACATGTGTACATTCTTTTATCTGAAATTCTGAAATCCAAAAAGCTCCGAAAACTGACGTTTTTTTTGCCAACAGCTGACGTCACTCAGGAGTGATGTGGCAGCACGAGCAGAGGCTGCCAGATATCAGTTGTGGCTCAGCACATCGCACTGGTTACACGTGCATTTGCTGTTCACTGATATTTTGTGTTGACTGTTGACTTTGTGTTTAATTTCACTGTGAAAATGTCAAAAAGAGCTGCAGATACCCCTATGGGTAACAATGAGAAAAAGAGAAGGAAGCATCTATCATTATCAATAACGCAGAAACGGAGTTATTGCAGAAGCTTGATCGTGATGTGTCTGTGCATCATCTTACCGAAGAAAATAGTGTTGGAACGACCACTGTTAATGATTTAAATAAACAGAAAGACAGGTTACTGAAGTTTTATAGTGACAGTGATAGTGATGTTCTACATTTATTCCAATAAGTCATTTACCATGTGATTGATACAGTTCGTTTCAAGCTGTATATTTTTATGTTTTATTGAATATTTTTGTTGGAACTAAAATTTCTTCTTGTCATTATTCCCTAAATGATACAGTATAACAACTATTTACATAGCATTTACATTGTATTAGGTATTATAAGTAATCTACAGATGATTTAAAGTATACGGGAGGTTGTGCGTAGGTTTGGTGTGCTGCCGGGTCCTAAAGTCCACCGCACTGAGACAGGTTAAATAAGGGACTTGAGCATACGTGTTTTTTGGTATCGTTGGGGGGGGGGGGTCTGAAATCTGAAAAATTCTGAATTCCAAAATGCAAAAGGATTTTGGATAAGGGATTGTGGACCTGTATATACAGTCCTGTATTCATCACCCCTTTTGATTTTGCTCCCATGTTACACTTCAGCTCATCCCACTCACTATAATTTTGTCTATCATCTGCCTGTCCTTCCTTACAGTCTCATTACACACTGCATCTACTTGTATACCAAATGCTCCAGCCTCAGCTCTATCTCTCCAGTTGCCACCCCCCTGCCGGATTAGT
This sequence comes from Mobula birostris, assembly GCF_030028105.1. NCBI lineage: Eukaryota > Metazoa > Chordata > Chondrichthyes > Myliobatiformes > Myliobatidae > Mobula > Mobula birostris. The sequence goes on from NW_027276274.1 coordinate 59,070, forward strand.
TTAAATCCTTCCCAGCAGCTCTAGTAAACTTGCTTACAGGAATACTGGCCCCCTCGGATTCAGGTATAACCCATCCTTTTTGTACAGGTCATACTTTCCCCTGAAGAGATACCAATGATCGAGAAATATGAATCCCCTGTCCCCTCCACCAATTTCTCAGCTGCACATTCATCTGCCAAATCATCCTATTTTACTCTCCGCTGGCATGTGGCCCAGGCAGTAATCCAGAGATTACTAGCCTGGAGGTCCTTCTTTTCAGCTTTCTACCTAACTTCCTATATTCTCTCTTCAGGACCTCTTCCCTGTCATTGGTGTCAATATGTACCATGACTTCTGGCTGTTTGTCCTTCCACTTTAGAACACTGTGGACTCAGTCTAAGTTTCCCTTGGCCCTGGCACCTGGAAGGGAAAATACTGTATTTTTTACATCCACAGTATCTACTGTCTGCTCCTCTGTCTATGGAATTCCCTATCACTACTGCACTTCTCTTCTTGCCATTTCCCTTCTGAGCCACAGAGCCTTGGTGTCAGAGACCCGGGCACTGAAACTTCTCCCTGCTAGATCACTTCCCCCTACAGTGATATTACTGAGGGGCACAGCCACAGGCATACTCTGCACTGGCTGCCTGTTCTCATTACTTCCCCTTAGACTCATCCAGCTACGTGCCTCCTGCAAATTTGTGGTGATTACCTCCTTGTAGCTCATATTTATCACCTCGTCATTCTTCCAAATGACCCTAAGTTCACCGAGCTACAGCTCAGTTTCCTGACACAGTTTTAAAGAGCTGCAGCTCAATGCACGCCCATGCAGATGTAGTTATCAGGGAGAGTGTAAGGAAATTACAAGCAGATAGATAAAGGAGATGCAGTAGACGTGGTGTACTTGGATTTTCAGAAGACCTTTGATAAAGTGCTGCACCTTAGGCTGCTTAACAAGATAACAGCCCATGGAATTACAGGGGAGTTACTAGCATGGGTCAAGCGTTGGCTGTTGGGCAGAAAACAGAGAGTGGGAATAAAGGGATCCTATCCTGCTTCACTTCCACTGCTACTGTGCGATCGAGAATCTCCGGAGACGAAGGTCCCAAATCCTTGGCCTTGCCTATTGCCTGTTGCCGGGGCCGGGGTCGAAGCGCTCGGCAGAGATGTTGCTCGCTGCTCGGTGTCGGAGAGGTGGTCGGAGGCTCGGAGTTTTGGGACGGACTCGGAGTCAGACCGTGGTCGGATGCTTCCAGGATGCTGCATCGGCAAGTTGGCGGCACTGGAGGTTCACCGGCTGTGTGAGATGATGGGACTTTCGAGAGACTTTGAGACTTTTACTGTGCCATACGGTATTGCTTTGCACTGTTGTACCTATATGTTATAATTATGTGGTTTTTGTTAGTTTTTAAGCCGGTTTGTCATATGTTTTCGTGATATCATTCTGGAAAAACATTGTATCATTTCTTAATGCATGCATTACTAAATGACAATAAAAGAGGACTGCGTGTCCTCATAATCTAATCTAATCTATTCTGTCTGGCTGCCAGTTGCCAGTGGAGTTCCACAGAGGTCGATGTAGGGACCGCTGCTTTTTATGACGTCTGTCAATGATTTGGACTATGGGATTAACGGATTTGTGGTTAAATCTGCCAATGATACAAAGATGGGTGGAGGAGCAGGTAGTGTTGAGGAAACAGAGAGCCTGCAGAGAGACTTAGATAGTTTAGGGGAATGGGCAAAGAAGTGGTAAATGAAATACAGTGTCGGAAAGTGTATGGTCATACACTTTGGTGGAAGAAATAAACAGGCAGACTATTATTTAGATGGGGAGAGAATTCAAAATGCAGAGATGCAAAGGGACTTGGGAGTCCTTGTGCAGGATATAAAGGTTAACCTCCAGGTTGAGTCGGTTGTGAATAAGGTGAATGCAATGTTGGCATTCATTTCTACAGGTATGGAATATAAGAACAGGGATGTGATGTTGAAGCTCCATAAGGCACTCGTGAGACCACACTTGGAGTATTGTGTGCAGTTTTGGGCTCCTTATTTTGGAAAGGATATACTGACATTGGAGAGGGTTCAAAGAAGATTGACAAGAACGATTCCAGGAATGAAAGGGTTACCGTATGAGGAACGTCTGACAGCTCTTGGGTTGTGTTCCCTGGAGTTCAAGAGAATGAGGGAGATCTCATAGAAACATTCCGAGTTATTTTCTGTGGTAGGGGATTCTAGGTCAAGAGGGCATGACTTCAGAATTGAAGGATGTCCATTTAGAACAGAGATGCAGAGAAATTACTTTAGTCAGAGGGTGGTAAATCTGTGGAATTTGCTGCCACGAGCGGCTGTGGAGGCCAAGTCATTGGGTGCATTTAAGGCAGAGATACGAGGGGTGTTTGATAAGTCCATGGCCTAAGGTAGAAGGGGTCAATTTTAGAAAACCTATCACATTTATTTTTCAACATAGTCCCCTCCTACATGTACACACTGAGTCCAGCGGTTGTGGAACATACGGATCCCTTCTTTGTAGAAGTCGGCGTCTTGGACCTCCAGAAAGTGGTCCACAGCACAGTTGATTGATAAGTTCGTGGCCTAAGGTAGAAGGAGATGAGTTATACAGCTCTCGGTGCATGCACGTGCAGTTCAACTCTTTGAGTGATTATGCAGAAAGTTTGAAGTTAATAACTTTTGTGGTATTTCTGTTTCAGATAATTGAAAATTGCAAGTAAGCACTGTCTGAGAAAATGGACATCAGCCTTCGTGCAGTCATCCACTACCTCAGTCTCAAGGTCTTATCACCCAAGGAGGTGCACGAGGACATGGTGGCAACACTAGTGGAGGGTGAAAAATAAATGTGCTAGGTTTTCTAAAATTGACTCCTTCTACCTTAGGCCACGAACCTATCAATCACGCCCTGTAGATAGGTTCTTGATTAGCCAGGGCATCAAAGAGTATGGGGTGAAGGCTGGGGAGTGGGGATGACTGGAGAATTGGATCAGCCCATGATTGAACGGTGGAGCAGTCTGGTCTTATCTCAGACAAATAACATACCACTAACTCTGGACCCATTCTCAGTACATGAGCTGTCTACTAATAGACAAAGAAAGAAAAAAAATTACCAGAAATTTATTTAAAAGCTCTACCTGTGCTTGCCTAAGTTTTATCTCATCAAAGCCTCACAGTCTAACACTGGCCCACTCCCAACAATTGGGATTCAGGATTACCTTATCCATAGAAAACAAGAGGGTAGAGGTGGAAGGATGTTACAGTGACCAGAGGTTTGAGACCAGAGGTGTTCTGCAGGAATCATTGTTGGGAACCTCGGTTATTTGTAACATATAATGATTTGGATGAAATTATAGATGGGCTGATTAAGAGGTCTGCAAACAATAAAAATAGTGGATAATGAAGATGGTTGTCCAAGGATACAGTAGGATAGAGTTCAGTTGGAGATATGACTGGACAAATGGCTGATGAAGTTTAATCCATGCAAGTAAAAGGTGTTGCACTTTGAGAGGTCCGCTGTAAGAGGGAAGTGTAGCTGGAGCCTTTGAAATGCTGATGCTTAGAGAGACATCAGCTGGGGCATGGACCATTTGTAAATCTGATGGAAGAATATGAGCATTGTGTAGACAGAAGGGACTAGTTTAATTAGGCATTTAGTTACTAGTTTAACTAGTTTGGAAAAGTATTATGGGCTGAAGGGTCTGTTCCTGTGCTGTTCTGTATTGTAAATTTGGACAGTTTCCTCTGAAATATAGAGTCAGAAGGGGGACTCTGATATAACATTATAAAGTTATGAGAGGCATAGAGAGGGGAGAAATGTGAAGAAATGTCAAATACTATAGGATATAGTTTTGAAGTGACAGGGTTAAAATTTAAAGCAGATGTGCAAGGCTGTTAAGTTTTACAGTGAGTGGAAAAGGCTGTCAGAGGGCTGGTGGAAGCTGATATGATGGTGGCATTTAGAGGCATTTAGGCAGACACATGAATAGGCAAGGGTGGTACAGATATGGATCACATGCAGACATATATTTGATAATCATCATTAGCACAGTTATATAGGTTCTTGTTTGGACACTGCAGCAAAGGTTACAGAGAGAAGGCCGTGGAATGGGATTGAGGAGGGGAAAAACAGATCAGTCTCGATTGAATGGTGGAGCAGACTCGATGGGCCAAATGGCCTAATTCTGCTCCTATGTCTTATGGTCTTATGGTTATTATGGGCTGGAGAGCCTGTAGGTCAGTGGTAGAATTGGTAGCAGTTGATGAGATTGTGAGAAGAAAAAAAATAGGATTAATGGAAGATCACTGTAAAATGAGTGATTGATGCTTGGGTCAAACTTGATGAGCTAAATGACACCACCCACCCTAATCCTCTCTTTCCTACACCCTCATTAAGAAAAGTACAACATTTCTAGGAACTGCAGAAGGCTCTTTGATTTTGGGAAATGAGGATTTCCTCACATCACCTCAGGAAAATGGTTTTGTAAAACCTAGGAGACTGTGATAATGCTTGGATTTAGCGGTGGAAAGCTATGATTGACCACTGAGGAGAAACAATGTTCACAGCAATTAAGTTACTAATATTTTCAGCCAGTTGTTACCAGCCTTGCCCCCATTCTCAAAAAAAAGAGAAATGCCTTATCAATAACACACAAGAGTAAATCTGCAGATGCTGGAAATCCAAGCAACATACACAGAATGCCTGAGTCCTGGTGAAGGGTCTCAGCCCAAACCGTCGACTGTTCTCTTTTCCATAGATGCAGCATTTTGTGTGTGTTGCCCTAAGCCTAATGCCACATCAATATCAACCTGGCGGATGCATGGAATTTGACCGAATTTGAACTTGTATCTGAACAGTTACCAGTTGCCAAATGTTCATGTATTTACTGCAGTTACCTGAAACATCCAGATACTCCAAGTTGGGACACCGGGAGACAACATCATAGAGTGCTTCATTGGAGATGCCGTAACAGCCAGGTACTTCCAACTGCCGCAGCTCTGGGCAACACTGAGCAATGGTGTAGAGACCCCTGTCGCTCAGCCGCCTGCAGCTCTGAAGGATAACTTTTTCCAATGTAAGACAGACGTTTGGTGTGTCCTGACACAACCTTCGGGTGAGCACACGCAGAGCTCTGTCCACGTTCACTGTTTCTTCTGTGAGACGAATAGTCCTCCATAGACGTGGGTCCCAGCAGAGGTTGTACCAACGACGACACACCCTCGTGCAACGGCACAGCTGGTTGGTAGGAAGGTGTGAAAACATCTCAATCAGGGTTTGATCGGGTAGGTTGTCAATGGGAGACTGTTCTTTCTGTTGCCTTGATGCTGGCCTGATGACACCCTGAGGGATCAGCAACACAGACTGGGAATGGATCATAGCAGTGGTCTCCCCTGTGACAGAAGAAGATGAGGTGGAGGATCCTTGGCCATTCTGAATAGACTGCGTGTTCGGAGGGCATATCAAAGCAGGACTGGGTGTACTTAGTGTCCGCATACTCAAATCTGAATCTGAAATACACACGGAAAACTTGCATTAACTAGAGTAACTTGGAAATCATTAAAACTAACAGTACGTAAAGAAGCTACTTAGTACCAGGTTCAGGCCAACCCGTATGCTGCACAAAGTAACCAAGCAACTCTACATTAAACAACTTTCCTGATAGTGTTACTTACCCCTCCCATATTGTTGACTTTCCCCTTTACAATGAATATACACAGAACACCAAGGAAGTCATAAAGCCACACACCACTGAAACGGCCCCTTAGCCCAACACACGCACGCTGATCATTTTGTTCACTGGCACTTTACTGAAGCAAAAAGGCATTGAACATAGAGCAGTACAGCACAGAAACAAAACCGAATAAATCAGTAATCAAATGGCCAAACTAATCCCTTATGTCTACACAATCACCATAACCATTCATTTTCCTCACATTCATCTGCCAATCAAAACATCTCTGAAAAGACTCTAATGTATCAGCCACTGCTACCACCCCAGGCAGTTCATTCCAAGCATTCACTATTCTCTATATAAAAAGCTTGCATGTCCTTTAAAATTACTCCCTCTAACCTTAATTGCACACCTTCTAGTATTATACATTTCAAACCCTGAAAATTTTCTATCCATGTATCTGACTAAATGTTCATAAAAAAGTGCAATTGTACCCACCGTTACCACTTCATCTGGCAGGAGTCTCTTTTCAAATCTTTCTCTCTTCACCTTAGATATAATGTATACCCTCAAGTTTTAACTCCCATGCCTTGGAAAAATACACCGTGACCTTGGAGGCAGGTGTGAATGTGGAATCATCACTCGGAGGGGTGTGAAAGTGGAATCGTCACTCGGAGGGGTGTGAATGTGGAATCCTCACTCGGAGGGGTGTGAAAGTGGAATCGTCACTCGGAGGGCTGTGAATGTGGAATCATCACTCAGAAGGGTGTGAATGTGGAATCCTCACTCGGAGGGGTGTGAATGTGGAATCGTCGCTCGGAGGGCGGTGTGAATGTGGAATCGTCACTCGGAGGGCAGTGTGAATGTGGAATCATCACTCGGAGGGGTGTGAATGTGGAATCGTCACTCAGAGGGAGGTGTGAATGTGGAATCATCATTCAGAGGGAGGTGTGTAATCATCGGAATCGTCACTCAGAGGGGTATGAATGTCGAATCGTCACTCGGAGCAGTTGTGAATGTGGAATCATCACTCGGAGGGGTGTGAATGTGGAATCGTCGCTCGGAGGGCGGTGTGAATGTGGAATCATCACTCGGAGGGGTGTGAATGTGGAATCGTCACTCAGAGGGAGGTGTGAATGTGGAATCATCATTCAGAGGGAGGTGTGTAATCATCGGAATCGTCACTCAGAGGGGTATGAATGTCGAATCGTCACTCGGAGCAGTTGTGAATGTGGAATCATCACTCGGAGGGTGGGGTGAATGTGGAATCAACATTTGGAGGGGGTTGTGAATGTGGAATCGTCACTTGGAAGGGTGTGAATGTGGAATCGTCACTCGGAGGGGTGTGAATGTGGAATCATCACTCGGAGGGGTGTGAATGTGTAATCATCACTCGGAGGGCGGTTAGAATGTGGATTCATCACTCGGAGGGGTGTGTGAATGGGGAATCGTCACTCGGAGGGCGGTGTGAATGTGGAATCGTCACTCGGAGGGTGGTGTGAATGTAGATTCATCACTTGGAGGAGTGTGAATGGGGAATTGTCACTCAGAGGGGGGTGTGAATGTGGAATCGTCACTCGGTGGGGTGTGAATGTGAAATCATCACTCGGAGGGGTGTGAATGGGGAATCGTCACTCGGAGGGGGGTGAATGTGGAATCGTCACTCGGTGGGGTGTGAATGTGAAATCATCACTCGGAGGGGTGTGAATGGGGAATCGTCACTCGGAGGGGTGTGAATGTGAAATTGTCACTCAGAGGGGGGTGTGAATGGGGAATCGTCACTCAGAGGGGTGTGAATGTGGAATCATCACTCGGAGGGGTGTGAATGTGGAATCGTCATTCGGAGGGAGGTGTGAATGTGGAATCGTCACTCGGAGGGGTGTGAATGTGGAATCATCACTCGGAGGGGTGTGCATGTGGAATCATCACTCGGAGGGCGGAGTGAATGTGGAATCATCACTTGGAGGAGTGTGAATGAGGAATCATCACTCGGAGAGTGGTGTGAATGTGGAATCATCACTCAGAGGGGTGTGAATGGGGAATTATCACTCAGAGGGGTGTGAATGGGGAATTGCCACTCGGAGGGGTGTGAATGGGGAATCGTCACTCGGAGGGGTGTGAATGTGGAATCATCACTCGGAGGGTGTGAATGTGGAATCGTCACTCGGTGGGGTGTGAATGTGAAATCATCACTCGGAGGGGTGTGTGAATGTGGAATCGTCACTCAGAGGGGTGTGAATGTGGAATTGTCACTCGGAGGGAGCTGTGAATGTGGAACGGTCTGTCTGCAGAAGTGGTGGATGTGGGTTCCTTTGCAACACTGCAACAAGAGCAGGGTGGGAGGGGTGTGAAGGCTTGTGTTCCAGATATCTGTCGATGGGACTTGACAGAGTTTGGCATGAAATGGGCCAACAGACCTGTTTCTGTGCTGTTGTGCTCTCGACTCAGTGACCTTATCCATGCCCCTGACAATATAAGAAAACTTTCTAAGCTCACCTCCTATCCTCCTAAATTCTAAGGAAACCACTCCCAACCCAACCAGTCCATCCTCATAACTCAAGCCCTCTGTACCTGGTAACATCCTGATTAATCATTCTGCATCCTCTCTGGATTAATCACATCTTTCTTGCAGTGCAGTGATCAGAATTCCAGAATACTCCAACACTCACCAACATTTATACAACTGTGATATCACATCCCAACTTTTGTACTCAATGGCTTGACATATACTCAGTGTGTGCTCCATGTGCTGAAGACAGTCATACCATACACTTTCTTTACTCTCTGCCTACCTGTGCCATCAATTGCATGGAAATATGTACCTCTTCCTGCAGGTCCGTCTGTCCCACAACATTCCCCCAAGCCCCAAAGTCCTGCCGGGTTTAACTTCCCAAATTGCATCACTATCCACTTTTCTAAATTAAATTCTATTTGTCATTCCTCTGCCCACTTTTCCCGGTGAACTAGTTCCTGTTGTAAACTTTAGACAACCTTCTTCACTGTCCACTGCATCATGAATTTCAGTGTCATCTGCAAACTTACACAAATTACAGGGAATCCAATACACATCCCTGAGGCACGCCACTGGTCACCATATCCGGTTTAAGATGTCACTGGCGAATCTCAGTGACTCCTGGCTGGTGGGTAACAAAACAAATATAACAACTAAATAGGAGACCTCTCCAGTGAATGATACCTGTAATCTGTCAAGTAGGGGACTGTGCACAATTCTGATTTGATGGAGATGGACATGAGAATATGGAGGAACATCTGGAAAACTTCTGAAATGCCCACTTCGCTGCCGCTGCTACTGTGTGGTAACAGGAATCTCCGGAGCAGAAGGCCCGAATCCTCGGCTTTGCTTGTTTCAGCGGCCGGGGAGAGGTCAAAGGCGCTTGGCAGAGGATGGTACTTGGGAGGCTGTATTGGAGAGGCTGGTCGGAGGCTCGAAGTTTTCAGACGGATGGACTCAGTGTCGGCTGTGGTCGGCTGCTTCCAAGGTATCAGCAAGTTGACGGTGCCAGGAGGTTTATGGCAGGGAGTTTCCCCCTTTTGCCTCCTGCTATTGGGGACTCGGGAGTCGATCGACTCGGGGACTTTGAGACTATTTTTACCGTGCCCATGGTTTGTTCTTCATCAAATTATGGTATTGCTTTGCACTGCTGTAACTATATGTTATAATTATGTGGTTCTGTCAGTGTCAGTCTTTGGTTTGTCCTGTTTTCTGTGATATCACTCTGGAGAAACATTGTATCATTTCTTAATGCATGTATGCATTTCTAAATGACAATAAAAGAGGACTGAGTGTTCTCATAACCTAATCTAAAAAGTACTTTGTTAACCACATTTTCCTGGTAAATGATCATCGCAAAGAACAGTCTGTAGCTTCCCTTTGGACTTGGAAGCAATTAGATGTGGCGCAACCATGGTGAGGTGAGACTGTGGGCCCATTGCCAATAGCAAGGAAGACCCGAGATTCGATCAATTTATGCGCCGTGCTGAGGTCAGGTACAGACTGAATCAAGGCAGTCGAGTCCAGGCTGCAGAGCGTATTGAGGCAACAGAACCTGATCCTTGGACGTTGGATTAGGCACTGGGCCAGCTTGAGAAGGTCAGGGTGTTGGGGACCGAGGCTAGAGACGGGCCAGTTCAGCTCACTGCTCTGCAACACTTACTTGGCTCTGCACTGAACTATGGGTCTGGGACTCTGTGCTCTTCAGTTCAAAATGCTATCTGCTTGATATTATTGTTCCACGATTTGTTCTTTTTTCTCTCTGCGCACATAGGGTGTTTGACAGTCTTCATTTTTTATGGGTTCTGTTGGGATTCTTTGCTTCGGGCTGCCTATTAGGAGACGAATCTCAAGGTTGTATAATGTATACATACATACTTTGATAATAAATGTACTTTGAACTTTGAATTTTGGTTGGAGGTCTCCAACTGGAGAAATAAACCATGGGTTCCCTCTGCTAGATCCTTTTTCCCTCTAACTGCTTACGCTAAGAGAGTTTTATATCCAATTTGACGAGCTCACTCTATGGTCTTATGGTCTTATCACATGTATTTTACCTTCCAAACCAGCCTACCATGTGAACCCTGTCAAAGGCTTTGCTGAACTCCAGGTGGGCAATATCAACCATATCAATCTGATCCGATCTCGTTAATCCTCTTAAACAGCTCCAATTCCTGAGACACTATTTCCTATGTGCAAAGTCATGCTGACTATTCCTAATTAGCCCTTGTCTTTCCAAATGCAGTTAGATCCTGTCTCTCTGATACAAGGAAGATATAGAAATTTCTGCCAAGAACTCAGCAAAGTCTTGCATAGCTTCCCGCAATGTCCTAGGATGCATCTGGTTAAGCTTCAAGGAATTATCCATTTCAAGACTCTTCTTTCATAATATTAACATTTTTCAGAACATCAATATTCTCTTCCCCTAAATTCCCTAGCTTCCATGACCTTCTCCACAGTAAATACAGATGAGAAATATTCATTTAAGACCACATCATGACATGTCTGTACTTAACATATTTAGCATCTCCTCAGCCCCTCCAGAGATAGGGGAACCAGGTGTGACACGGTATTCTACCCTTTCTGGCATGCCCCAGTTGAATGCTATACGTGTGAATATACCAAAGTGCAGGCTGGGAGACAATTCTCGTGAACTTTTCCAGAACATTCAGTAGCACCGGATAATTCAGGTTTAGATGAAGCAGAGGAACCGAGGTTAACCCTGCTGCGTCTAAACTCAGTGTTACACTCAGCCCTGCTGCAGGAACAGGCACAAGGCCAGGGGACACTGGGTGATTTACAGGAGGCAATATTAGAAGCTGCAGGGACTAATGGAGGTGGCCCACTGGGGGGTTTGCACAAGAGCAGACAGTGGAAAGGGATGTACCACTCTGCATTTGTGATGAGGTAGAGGCCGGTTTTCTTGAGTGCTTATGGTCCTACTTTGGATAGGAGGACTTTGCTTCATGGCAGAATAGTAACTAGGTGAGGACCTAGGTATTGCACATACTGAGGAGAGCAGAACAGTGCGTGAAATGCTTGTTTCAACAGATTCCAGAAATACTGAAGCGTGGCTTCTCAGAAGGATGACATAAGTAGGGAAAAAGGAAATAAAGGAGAAATATACCGAGAATAAGATTCTAGAAAGGCCTCTGTAAGAGAACAAGGTGTGCAGTGGCAGAATGAAGGGAGATGGGATGCATACTAGGGTATGTTGCCATTGTGCTCGACAGCGGCACCTATTAGAAGAGGTGATTGAGACATGGTTGGAATACCAACATTCCCCATGTTATGAATACCGGATCCCATGGAAATGTTTCAATTGCAAACACAAAGGTAATTTTGCCAGGGCTTGCCTAGAACACAGATGAGAATGCTTGAGAATGGTCAGGATGTAACAAAGGCTCCATTCTCCTGGAAGGTCAGACATGTTGCCCACAATATAATGTCCAGGGTGCCGATGAAACACACAACTGTACCCAGACTTACCTACAGGGACTCCAAGTGCAAAATGACTGTGTCCAGCCTCGGTTACGTGGGTGTTCACCACAGAGTGGAATTGGTGAGGGTAGAATCCTTGTAGAAGCTAGGGTATGAGGTCACTCAATAAAATGTCTCTGGGATACAGGAGGCTCCTGAACCACCTTAAACACATCCATATTCAATGCACCCAGTTGGGAAATTGAAGACACTGTTATTTTAACTGAATTTAGTGGACATTCACAAGTAGGGGAGTTGACCACACAGTTGTACATACAGTTGAGACAACTTAGTGTGCTCCTCTTGGTTGTACTCATTCATCAACTTGTCAACTGCTCAAGAATATACAGTGGCATGCAAAAGTTTGGGCGCTCCGGTCAAAATTTCTGTTTCTGTGAATAGATAAGCGAGTAAAAGATTACCTGATTTCCAAAAGGCATAAAGTTAAAGATGACACATTTCTTTAATATTTTAAGCAAAATTACTTTTTTATTTCCATCTTTTACAGTTTCAACATAACAAAAAAGGAAAAGGGCCCAAAGCAAAAGTTTGGGCACCCTGCATGGTCAGTACTTAGTAACACCCCCTTTGGCAAGTATCACAGCTTGTAAATGCTTTCTGTAGCCAGCTAAGAGTCTTTCAATTCTTGTCTGGGGGATTTTCGCCCATTCTTCCTTGCAAAAGGCTTCTAGTTCTGTGAGATTCTTGGGCCGTCTTGCATGCACTGCTCTTTTGAGGTCTATCCACAGGTTCTCGATGATGTTTCAGTCAGGGGACTGTGAGGGCCATGGCAAAACCTTCAGCTTGTGCTTCTTGAGGTAGTCCATTGTGGATTTCGAGGTGTGTTTAGGATCATTATCCTGTTGTAGAAGCCATCTTCTTTTCATCTTCAGTGTTTTTACAGACAGTGTGATGTTTACTTCCAGAATTTGCTGGTATTTAATTAAATTCATTCTTCCCTCTACCAGTGAAATGTTCCCTATGCCAGTGGCTGCAACACAAGCCCAAAGCATGATCGATCCACCCCCGTGCTTAACAGTTGGAGAGATGTTCTTTTCATGAAATTCTGCACCCTTTTTTCTCCAAACATACCTTTGCTCATTGCTGACAAGAAGTTCTATTTTAACTTCATCAGTCCACAGGACTTGTTTCCAAAATGCATCAGGCTTGTTTAGATGTTCCTTTGCAAACTTTTGACGCTGAATTTTGTGGTGAGGACGCAGGAAAGGTTTTCTTCTGATGACTCTTCCATGAAGGACATATTTGTGCAGGTGTTGCTGCACAGTAGAACAGTGCACCACCACTCCAGAGTCTGCTAAATCTTCCTGAACGTCTTTTGCAGTCAAACAGGGGTTTTGATTTGCCTTTCTAGTAATCCTATGAGCAGTTCTCTCAGAAAGTTTTCTTGGTCTTCCAGACCTCAACTTGACCTCCATCATTCCTGTTAACTGCTATTTCTTAATTGCATTACGAACTGAGCAAACGGCTACCTGAAAATGCTTTGCTATCTTCTTATAGCCTTCTCCTGCTTTGTGGGCATCATTTATTTTAATTTTCAGAGTGCTAGGCAGCTGCTTAGAGGAGCCCATGGCTGCTGATTGTTGGGACAAGGTTTGAGGAGTCAGGGTATTTATAAAGCTTTGAAATTTGCATCACTTGGCCTTTCCTAATGATGACTGTGAACAAGTCATAGCCCTAACAAGCTAATTAAGGCTGAGACCTTGGCAAAAGTTATCCGAGAGCTCAAATTTCTTGGGGTGCCCAAACTTTTGCATGGTGCTCCTTTCCTTTTTCTCAGTCTAAAATTGTACAAAACAAAAATAATACACCAATCTTGCTAAAAATGTTGAAAAGAATGTTTCATCTTCAACATTATGATTTTTGGAGATCAGTTCATCTTCGACTCACTTAACTATTCACAGTAACAGAAATTTTGACCGGGGTGCCCAAACTTTTGCATACCACTGTACAGAACATAGAAGAGTAAAGCACAGGAACAGACCATTCCGCCCACAATGTTGTGCCAAACCAGCTAAAAAGCAAATCAAAAACACCCAAACACTAATCTCTACTGCCTACAGCAGGTCCATATCCTTCTGTCGTCCTTACATCCATGTGCCTATTCAAAAGCCTCTAATATATTTGCTTCTACCACCATGCCAGGCAGCACATTTCAGGCATCCAAGACTCTCTGAGTAAAACAGTTATCCCTCACATCCTCCTTGAACCTACCCACTCTCACCTTCAATACTTGGCCTCTGGTATTAAGACATTTCAAATCTGGGAAACAGATACTTTCTGTCCACTCTAGCCATGCCTCTCATAATCTTATAAACCTCTATCAGATCTCCCCTCATCCTCCAAAACGCCAGAAAACACAATCCAAGTTTATTTAGCCTCGCATGATAGCACAAGCCCCTCTAAACCAGGCAGCATCCTGGCGATCCTCTTCTGTGCCCTCTCCAACACCTCAGCATCCTTCCTGTAGGGGTGGACCCGAACTCTACGCAATACCCCAGTGTAGATGTAGCTGAATCAGAGTTTTATAAGTTCCAACATAAGCACCTGGCTTTTGAACTCAATGCATTATGAAAGCAAGCATTCCCTAAGCCTTTGTAAGCACCTGATTGACCACTTATAAGGAACTATGAACTTAGATCCCAACATCTCTGTGTTTAGCAACACTATTAAGGATCCTGCTCCTTACAATGTACTGTCTCCTTGCATTTGCCCTAACCCTAATGCGTGCAACACCTCACATTTATCTGAGTTAAACTCAATCTACCATTTCCCAGTCCTTATCTGCAACGGGTCTATATTGTGCTATGTTCTTTGCTAGTCTTCTACACTCTCCACAACTCCACTACTCTTGATATCATCTGTAAATTCACCAACCCACCCATCTACATTTTCATCCATGTTATTTATATACATTATAAACAGCAAAGGTTGCACACAGGTCCCTGCGGAACTCCACTAATTACAGACGTCCAGCTTAAACAAGTCCCTTTAATCACTGCCCTATGTCTTCTATATGCAAGCCAGTTCTGAATCCAAACAGCCAATTCGCCATGGACCCCATGCATCTGGATCTTCTGGATTAACCTTACTAAAATTCATGTAGACAACATCCACTGCCCCACCCTCATCAATCTCTCTGGTCACCTTGCCAACAAACTTGATCAAGTTGGTAAGACACGACCTGCTCCGCACAAAGCCATGTTGGCTCACCCTAATTAGCCCATGGGTTTCCAAATGCTCTATATCCTATCCCGAAGAATTTTCTCCAGCAATTTTCCTACGACTGACGTGAGATTCACTGGTCTATAGTTCCCAGGATTTTCCCTTGTTCCTTTCTTAAACAGAAGTACAACATTAGCCACTCTCCAGACCTCCAGGACCTTGCCTGTGGCTAGAGAGGATTCAAGGATACTGGCCAAGGGCCCAACAATCTTGTCTCTTGCTTCCTTCAATAACCTGGGGTAAATCCCATCAGGTCCTGGGGACATCCACCTTCGGAGGCCCAACACTTTCTCCTCCTTGACTTCTAAATGCCCTAACACATTTATAAACTCAGTACTAGGCTCCTGGCCTTCCATGTCCTTTTCCTTGGTAAATACTAAAGCAAAAGACTCATTCAGTACCTCACCCACATTCTCTGCATCCAAGTACATGTTCCCTCCTTCATCTTTGAGTGGTCCCAGCCTCTCCCTTGTTGTCCTTTTACTCTTCATGTATGTATGGAATGCCTTGAGACTCACCTAACTCCTACTTGCCAAGAACTTTTCATAGCCAGTCCTGGCTTTCCTAATTCCCTTCTTTAATTTGTTTCTGGCTTCATTATAATCCTCATGTGCTCTGTTTGATCCCAACTTCCAAAACTTTACATACTTTTCCTTTTTCTTCTTCACTAAATTCATCACCTCTGGACATCCAAGTTTTTCTAATCTTACCATCCTTGTCCTTCTTTCTAACAGGAACATATCTTTCCTGTACTTTGTACAATTGATCTTTAATCACCCTCCACACTTCTGACGTGGACGTACCAGAGAAAAGGTGTTCCCAATTAACTCTCCTTAGTTCCTATCTAATGCCCTCGTAATTTGCCTACTCCAATTTAAAACTCTCGCACGAAGACCATAGCTACCCTTATTGGGAGCTATCTGGAAAGTTAAGAAGTTGTGGTCACTGTTCTCTAACTGTTCACGCACTGAAAGGTCAGTCACCTGGCCAGGCTCAATACCCAGCTCCAGGATCCCATCATGTCTATTATTTCAATGTTATCTTTCAGTACTTTTAATAGCATCTACCTTCCAGTCCGATCCTTCCTTTACTGACATGGTGCTCTGGTTCGCAGCCCCCCTGCAAAACTAATTTAAACTCTCCCAAGTAGGTAGAATCAGCAAAATTCTCCTCCAGGATATTGGTTCCCCTCCATCCCCCTTCTCCAGAAAAGGTTCCAATGATCCAAAATCTGGAAAGGCTTGGAAAGGCTGTCCCCTGCACCATCTCTGCAGCCACTCATCCATATGTGCTATCACCCTGTTCCTACCTGCACTCACCTGTGTCCTGTAATCTGGAGATTACAACCTTGGAGATCCTTCTCCAGCCTCTTTCCTAACTCTATACACTCACTGCGTGGGACCTCTTCCCTTTTTCTGCCTATGTCGTTGGTGCCAATATGCACCATGAGCTCTGGCTGTTCCCCTTCCTCCTTTAGAATGTCCTGCAGCCGCTCCGACACTTCATGGACCCTAGTACCCAGGAGGCAACACACGATTGTGGTGTCTCTTTTGCAGCCACAGAATCTTCTGTCTGTCCCCTTAACCCTCGAGTCCCCTATAATTACAGCACTGCCTGACTTTACCCTTCCCTGTTGAGGCTCAGAGCCCACCACAGTGCTAGCAGTGCCGTGATCTGATCGGTCATTCTCCCCACCCACCCGGCAGTATACAAAGGGGTAAACTTGTTGCTGAGGGGAATGCACTGACTTCTTAATCCCCTTGCCTCTCCTGATACTACTTAAAGCTTGTACTCTGGATGTGACCATCTCTTTAGGAGTCTTATATATACCTTCAGCCTCCCAGATGATCCTGATTACACACTACTCCAGCTCCAACCCCCTGACCCGGTCAGTCAAGTGTTGAAGTTGAGTGCGCTTCCCATAGACGTAGTCATCAGGGAAACAGTCAGGTATCCCAAATTCCCACATCCAAAAGGAGAAGCATTCTATTCTGAACATATTCTGTGAAGTCATTTTATAAGGAAAGCAGGTTTGAGTTTTGATCCAATTAGTTGTATGATTTGGCAGTTTAATGTTGATGGAGAGCAGGTCCCTGTTGACATTCCAGTAGGACGATATGAGGACAGTACATTTACTGTGGGGAGTTGTGGGTGAAGGCAGAATATATGACAGAGGGCTCCCAGGCCAGGCAAATTATTTTAGATTGCCAGGCGATAATCAGAACTGTGACAGGATGCAAGGAGAGGTGTATATACAAGGCCCTGATCCAAAACCGCAGAAGCAATACAGGTTTCCGAAACGTGCAGAGGCAGATGTAGAGAAAATTATTCAGAGTTTGTTAACTCAAGGAGTTTTGCAAGAAATAGCATCTGCAACTAATTCACTCATATTGCTATCTTAAAAATACGAAGCTGGAGAGTCACCGTAGATTACCGGAAATCGAATAAAGTTGTTCCTATAACTGCCTCTACTGTAGCCACAAATCTCGAGACCACGATTAAGCAAAATACCGTGGCAAAGCGGTTCACAGTACTGGATTACAAGTAATGGATCTTGGTTTGTTTCACTTAGAAAGGACAACAGTATACATGGGAAGTTTTGAAATAAGAGTTTCATAATTCACCCTCCATTTCCATCAACATTTGGCAAGTGGGCTAAAAATGTTTTCAGCTCCCCAGTGTTTAGTTCAATATGTAGACAATCCACTTGGGTGGCAGAGTGGAGAAATGTCTCTACCAAAGGAGGTATAAGGTGCTCCTTCCCTCCAGCCTGCTTATCCCCCCAATTAGCGTCACGTGCAGCCATGGGCGCAGGTGGCGGATGGCCGTTTCAGCCGATGGAGAATATTATGTGACCACTGATGCCAGGCAGACAGTCTCTGAAGAGTACTGCTAATAGCTGGGGTCACCAGCCTGTAGAAGGTCAATGGGTTAACTTGCAGATTGATTTTGGAGGACTTTTACCTCCAGCCCTGGAGGACTGAAATATATCCTAGTGATAGTGGATACTTTCTCCAAGTGGATAGGTGCTTGACACTATCAAGGAAGCCATTATGTCGCAGTACATATTAAGAGACAGAAGGAACGGCTGAGTAAAGCTTATGTTGATTACAAACAAAACCTAGGAAGTTGGAAAAAGGACAGAAGGTTATGATCTTGCTACCTCAGCCAGGCCTTTTTACATCTCCATGATTTGTAAGGCCAAATGATGTTGCTGACAGAGCCAGTCTATCAGTCTATCAAATTCTGACTGCTCCAAATAAGTTAGGTTGGTATCATATCAACCAACTTAAACCCTTTAGGAATAGTCAATGTTCTCTCACAGCTGAGGGCTATAAAGCATATTGTCAATGGGATGCTCCGAATGGAGATGATGATACTCTTAGATTTCTGTTTCAAGCAATCGATGAAGATGAGGATGAAGGAGAGTTGTCTCCTCAGTGAGTTGGGCAACCACTTCTAGTTTGCACCAGGAGGTTAAGAGCTGCAATCCCTGTTATATACACTTCTGCTGTCCAGTTGCTCCAGGGTTGTGTGAAGAGCCAGTAAGATGGCATCCCCTGTAGACCTGTTGCTTCAGTAGGCGAATTGGAGCAGATCCAATTCGCCACTCAGACAGGAGCTGATATGCTTCAACACCAGCCTCTCAAAACACTTCACCACTGGGGATGTAAGTGCCACTGGGTAATAGTCATTGAGGTGAGTTACTACATTCTTCTTTGCTACTGGTATGATTGAAGCCTGCTTGAAGCAGGTGGGTACCACACACTGCTGGGACAAGAGGTTGGAGATATCCATGAATAGTCCAGCCAGTTGGCCTGCACAAGCCTTCAGTTACTCCATCTGGACTGGATACTTCCCTTGGATTCACTCTCTTGAAGGCAGCCGCATGTCATCTTCAGGTACTGAGACCAAAGGATCTTCAGGGGACATTGGGGTGGGCGATGGTTCCTCCCCGTTCTGATGGTCAAAATAAGCACAGAAGGCATCGGCTGGTGGTGGAATGTAAACTGCAGTCAGAATCATGGATGAGAACACCCAAGGCAAACAGAATGGTCTATATTTAATTGTTCGGTGTTCTAAGTCAGGGATACAAGAAGCCGATGTAACCCCAGTGTCTGTGTACCAATGAGAATTGACTAAAAAGCACACCTTACCACCTTTTTCCTTACCAGAGTTCATGGTTCAATCCACTCTGAAAACTGTAAAACCTTATGGTCATATCACTGCATCCAGGGTCTTCGCCATTAACCGGTTTCAGTGCAACAAACAACTGAGATCTGCCTCTGATACAGCAGCCTTGCCCTGAAATTGTCAATCTTATTTTTCAACAACAGCACATTCACCAACAAGACGCTGTGTAAAGAAGGCCTCATCCCTCTGCACTTCAGCCTGATTTGAATTACATCTCTCCTGCACATTTTCAGCCATGGCCTTGACCCTTAAGGTGCCGTGCTTAACTGCTCAGCAGCTCATGACGTCTGCTCCACATTTAACCATCAAGCGTGTGACCCGAAGATCGTTGATGTAATTTGTAGTCCATTGTTAAAAGGAAATTTACATACTGCAGATTTAGCGAAAGTAATTCAAAAGTATATTTA
This sequence comes from Mobula birostris, assembly GCF_030028105.1. NCBI lineage: Eukaryota > Metazoa > Chordata > Chondrichthyes > Myliobatiformes > Myliobatidae > Mobula > Mobula birostris. The sequence continues at coordinate 78,563 of NW_027276274.1, forward strand.
AGAGGAAAACCGGTACAATATTCTGTAGCACGCAGAGAGTTGCCATTGTACACCAGCGTCATTTTGTACAGAATTAAGTGGATTTAGCTAATGATGTTTTGCAGAAACCACCCTTTTAGAGTAAAGTTTGGAATAGGGGTCTGAATGTTAACGTACGTTCTTGGATTCACATTATTTTACATGTTATTATTGTCCTCCTCTTTGATTTAATGAATATCCAATATATTTTTAAGTGTTTTTGATGGCAAATTAAATAACCTAATTGCTTGCATGCTAACTACCATTCCATATCTCTTTTTGATGATTTTGCCTGACTTTAAACCATGATGTTGTCTTTGAGTACTATGTACCTCTACCTCATTAAATGTTATTACCGATAAATGCCCAACATATGGTATGAAATCACAAACAAGAGAATATCTGCAGATGCTGGAAATCCAAGCAACACACACAAAATACTGGAGGAACTCAGCAGGCCAGGCAGGATCTATGGAAAATTACAGTTGATGTTTTGGCCCAAGACCCTTCCTCAGGACTCAGTTGACATTTTGGGCTGAGACCCTAATGAAGGGTCTGAGTCCGAAACATTGACTCTACTCTTTTCCACAGACGTTGCCTGGCCTGCTGAGTTCCTTCAGCGTTTTGTGTGTGTTGTTAAGAAATTAGGTATATTCTTTAACATGTTTCTTTAATATGCTTTTGTACTCATAATATTTTTAAATGTACCAATGCATTAATATTACTTTTTAATATATGTTTTACAGTCTATGATATGTCATTAGCATCTATAAGTATTATTTGATGTAGTCATTAACACTGGAGTTTCTTTTGCACTGTATTCACTCAGACATGTTAACTGTAGTGAAATCCCCAGAATTATCTGTGGCTCAAGGGGTGAGGGGAGATGTTGTCCATAAAGGAATTAAATTATGGAGGAAAACATCAAACTCGAATGAGTCAAGTAGAGTAGAAGTAGACAACCCAGATGTCTTTGTTCTTGCCATGTGCTTGAAGTAATGGAAACTGTCATTTTGAAAAGCTGCTCTGTAACCTCCATTTTGTGAACTGTTTGCTGAATTGATTCTTGCTCTGGGATAACTTAATCAGAGCAATTGAACGGGCACACAAGGAGGTTCTACTATTGACCTGCTAAACCTGAGATCAATCTCAGATAATCTATTTATCGTGTACAATGACAGGTTTGCAGAAGAAATTTCATTATACGACCATAAGACATAGGAACAGAATTAGACCATTCAGCCCATCCAGTCTGCTCCGCCATTCTATCATGGCTGATCCCAGATCCCACTCAACCCCATACACCTGCCACCTCACCATATCCTTTGATACCCTGATCAGTTAACTTTCGCCTTAGATAGATCTACGGACTCGGCCTCCACCGCAGTCTGCAGCAGAGCATTCCAGATTCATAACTCTCTAGTGAAAAAAAACCCCTCTTTACCCGTGTTCCAAAGGTCGCCCTTTGGTTTTGAGGCTGTACCCTCCAGTTCTGGATACCCCACCATAGGAAACAGCCTCTCCACATCCACCCTACCTTATCCTTTCAACATTTGGTAGGGTTTCAATGAGATCCCCCTGCATTCTTCTAAATTCCAGTGAGTACGGGCCTAAAGCTGCCAAATGGTCTTCATATATTAACCCCTTCATTTCCAGAATCATCCTTGTGAACCTCCTCTGGACTCTTTCCAATGATAACTCATCTTTCCTGAGATATGGGGCCCAAAACTGTTGACAATACTCTAGGTGCAGCCTGACTAGTGTCTTATAAAGCCTCAGCAGTATCTCCTTGCTTTTATATTATATTCCCCTTGAAATAAATGCCAGCATTCCATTTGCCTTCTTTAGCACAGACTCAACTTGTAAATTAACCTTCTGGGAGTCTTGCACGAGGACACATAAGTCCCTCTGTACCTCTGAAGCTTGAACCTTCTCCGCGTTTAGATAATAGACCACATTATTGTTCCTTTTACCAAAATGCATTATCATACATTTCTCAACACTGTAATCCACTTGCCCCTTTTTTCCCCATTCTTCCAATTTTTCTAAGTCTGCTGCAATCGCATTACTTCCTCAGCACTACCTACCCCTCCACCTATATTTGTATCATCTTCAAACTTTGCCACAAAGCTGTATATTCCATTATCCAAATCACTGACAAACAATGTGAAAAGTAGTGGTCCTAATGCTGACACCAGAGGAACACCACTAGTCACTGGCAGCCGACCAGAAAAGGCCCCTTTTATTCGCACTCGCGGCCTCCTGCCTGTCAGCTATTCCTCTACCCGTGCCAGAATCTTTCCTGTAACGCCATAGGATTTTATCTTGTTAAGCAACCTCATGTGTAGCACCTTATCAAATGCCTTCTAAAAATCTAAATAAATGACATCCATTGCCTCCTCTTCGTCCACCCTGCTCATTACTCTCTCAAAGAACTCTAACAGATTGTCAGGCAAGATTTCCTTTTAAAGAAATCGTGCTGACTTTGACTTACTTTACATAGAAACATAGAAAATAGGTGCAGGAGTAGGCCATTCAGCCCTTTAAGCCTGCACCGCCATTCAGTATCATCATGGCTGATCATCCAACTCAGAACCCTGCACCTACCTTCCCTCCATACCCCCTGATCCCTTTAGCCACAAGGGCCATATCTAACTCCCTCTTAAATATAGCCAATGAACTGGCCTCAACTGTTTCCTGTGGCAGAGAATTCCACAGATTCACCACTATTTTATTCCACTATTCACGACTATTTTATCATTAGTCTCCAAGTAACTCGAAACCTCATCCTTAAAAATGAACTCCAATGCGTTCCTAACCACTAAGGTTAGGCTAACTGGCCTAAAGAGAGGACTGAGGTTTGCGATCTTCAGTCCTCTGGGATCATGCCTGAATCAAATGATTCTTGAAGATAATGACCAATGCATCCATTATCTCATGAACAACCTCTATCAGGACTCTGGGATGTAGTCCATCTGGTCCAGTTGACTTATCCACCTTAAGACCTTTGAGTTAGCCTAACACTTTTTCTTTTTAATAGCAACGGCACTCACTCCTGCTCCCTGACACTTGCGGACCTCTGGAACACTGCTAGTGTCTTCCACAGTGAAGACAGATGCAAATTACCCATTGTTCATTTGCCATTTCTTTGTCCCCCATTACTACCTCACCAGTTATCATTTTCCAGTGGTCCAATATCAACTCTTATCTCACTTTTACTCTTTATATAACTGAAGAAACTTTTGCTATTCTGCTTTATATTATTGGCTAGCTTGCCCTCATATTTCACCTTTTCCCTTCTTATAGCTTATTTACTTGCCTTTTGTTGGATTTTAAAAGCTTCTCAATCAATCAATTTCCCATTTTGCGGCCTTATATGCCCTTTCCTTGGCTTCTGCAGACCTTAACTTCTCCTGTCAGCCACAGTTGGCTACCCCTGCCATCTGAAAACAACTTCTTCTGTGAGATATATTTATCCTGTGCCCTGTGAACTATTCCCAGAAACTTCAGCCATCTTGGATCTGCCATCACCCCCACCAGCATCCTCTTCCAATCCACCTGGGCAAGCTCCTCTCTCATACCCCTTTATTCCATTGCAATACTGATACATGTGACTTATGCTTCTCCCTCTCAAATTGCGTTATGAAATCAATCACATTATAATCTCTGCCCCCTAAGGGTCCCTTTACATTAAGCTGCCTAATAAGATCTGGGTTATTACACAACACCCAATCTATGACAGCCTTTCCCCGAGTGGGCTCAAGCACAAGCTGCTCTAAAAAACTATCTTATAGGCACTTAACAAATTCCTTCTTTTGATCTGACACCAACATGATTGTCCCAATCCCCTTGGATTTTGAAGTCCACCCTTTACATGTGCCATTACCCTTATTAATGCCTTTTCCAGCTCCCTTTGCAATCTCAGCCCCATATCTTGGCTACTATTTGGAGGCCTATATATGATTCCCATAATGGTTTTTTTTACCCTTGCAGTTTCTGAACTCCCCCCCACAAAGATTCAACATTCTCTGACCCTCTGTCACCTCTTTCTAAAGATGTAATTCCATCTCTTACCAACAGAACCACACCACCGCCTTTGCCTTCCTGCCTGTCCTTTCGATACAAAGTATATCCTTTGATGTTAAATTCCCAACTATAGCCTTCTTTCAGCCATGACTCAGTGATACCCACAACGTCATTCTGACCAATTTCTAATTGTGCCACGAGTTCGTCTATCTTACTCTGAAAGCTACACACATTTAAATACTGCAGATTCAGTCCTGCATTCTTCACCCTTTTGAATTTTGCCTCTGTGGTACAATTTAGCTCTTTGCTCTGTCTGCATTTGTACCCAACCATTGGCCTGTCCTTCCTTACATTCATGTTACACCCATCATCTACTGGTAAATCTGCTGGCTCATCCTCAGCTCTATCATCCTGTTACCCATTCCCCTGCCATATTAGTTTAAACCACTGCCAACAGCTCTAGTAAAGCTGTCCTGCATGTCTGGGTGACCGGGTTTGACTGGTTTGAACCAGAGTTGGACAGAACAAATGATGTCACCTGAGGCACGAAGTTGTGTAGCCCTTGGACTTCATCCAGTGAGAATCTGACATAGGCTGGTCAGATGATCTCAAGCCAATGAGTTTGAAATGCAACAGTTGAACTGATAGGAAAGACTGAATGAAGGGCTTCCAATGCAAAGTAGCGAGAACTCTGGAGACTATCTATTGAACCCCATGCCAAGGAGTGGGGATTAATCATCTGGCCAACGGGAGATACTAGTTTGGTGTTATAAATTAGAGAAGTGGTATGAGTGAGTATTGGTACAGAGTGAACAGCAGAATTCATGTTTTAAGTTGTCGACCTGGGGTCAATATAATTACATTGTTGTTTGTGCAGAGACAATAAATCGCAAGCTTTGTTTAATTAAGGGTTGTACAGTGAGTTACTGTAACTAACCTGGATTTGTTGATGAATAATCAACAAGTAAAATTGTAAGCCGTGGACTTTCCTCAAACTAATCAGTCAGCAAAATATAAAATTCAGTTTTGCTTTGGCCTACTCAATATTCAATAATATGAGGGAATTGGACTGACATTTTGCTAAGTTCATTATTCACTGTAATAAAAATAATAAACTGCTTGTGATCATTCCTCCTGCCATTATTGCTGCATCATTGCTGGAAACATTATTACCATCTGGACTGCAACTTAGTCATACAGCACAAATAAGAATCCATACCAACAATCAAGTGCACATCAACACCAATCCCATTTACTGTACCCGCACTTGCCCGTTTAAGTGCTGGTCTAGATAACCATAGGAGCAGAATTAAGCCATTTGGCCTATCGAGCCTGCTCTGCCATTTCATCATGGCTGATCAAGTATTTCCCTCAGTCCCAAAATCCTGCCTTCTCCCTGTATCCCTTCATGCCCTAACCATTAAGAACTTAGTTTTGCCTTAAATATACATAAAGACATCCTCTACAGCTGCCTGTGGCAAAGAATTCCACAGATTTACCATTCTTTGGCTGAAGAATTTTCTCTTCATCTCTGGGCTAAAGGATGCCTCTCTATTCTGAGGTGAAGTCCTCTGGATTCTGATAATCTGTCCTCTGGTCTTAGACACTCCCAGCATAGGAAACATCCTCTCCACATCCACTCGTTCAAGGCCGGTCACCATTCGATAGGTTTCAATTAGGTCATCTGTCATTCTTCTGAATTCCAATGAATACAAGCACACAGCCATCAAACGCTCGAATGATAAGCCATTCAATCCTGGAAGCATTTTCATGAACCCCCTTTGAACCCTCTTCAGTTTCAGCACATTCTTTCTAAAGATGAGGGGCCCAAAACTGCACACAATACTCCGAGAGGCCTCACCAGTGCTTTATAAAGCCTCAACACTACATCCTTGCTTTTTTCTTCTAATCCTCTTGAAATGAATGCTAACATTGCATTTGCGTTCCTCACCACAGTCTCAACCTGCAAATTAGCCTTTTGGGAATCCTGCACAAGGACTCCCAAGTCCCTTTGCACCTTAATTGTTTGCATTTCCTCTCCATTTAGAAAATAGTCCATGCTTTCTTCTAGCAAAATGCATGACCATACACTTCCCGACACAGTATTCCACCTGCCATCTCTTTGCAAATACTCCTAATGTGTCTACCCCTTCTCTTGACTCTCTACTTCCTCAAAACTCCCTGCTACTCCACACTTCTTTGTATCACCTGCAAACTTGGCCACAAAACCATCAATTCCATCATCCAAATCATTGACATATAACATAAAAAGAATCGGACCCAAGACAGACCCCTATGAAGCACCACTAGTCACCAGCAGCCAGTCAGAAAAGGCTCCCTTTATTCCCACTCTTTGCTTCTTGCCGGTCAGGCACTGCTTTATCCATCCTAGAATCGTTCCTGTGATACTATGGGTTCATAGCTTGTTAAAGTAGCCTCATGTGTGGCACCTTGTCAACGGCCTTTTGAAAATCCGAGTACACAACATCAACTGATTCTCCTTTGTCTATCCAGTTTGTTGTTTCTTCAAAGAATTCCAACAGATTCCTCAGGCAAGATGTTCCCTTGAGGAAACCATGCTGATGATGGCCTTTTTTATCATGTGCCTACAAGTACCCTGAGACCTCATCCTTAATCATTAACAGCAACATCTTCCCAACACTGAGGTCAGGCTAACTGGCTGATACAGCCTTCTTGAAGAGTGGAATGACAAGTACAATTTTCCAGACTTCTGAAACCATTCCAGAATTTAGTGATTCTTGAAAGATCATTCCTAATGCTTCCACGATCTCTTCAGCCACCTCTTTCAGAATACTGGGGTGTACACGATCTGGTCCAGGTGACTTATCTACTCTTAGATCTTCCCAATAGTTTTTCCTCTACCTTATGCCCTCTCTTTGGTTTTTATGTTGGCTTTGACATCTCTTGTTAGCCATGGTTGTGTCAACTTTTCTTTAGAATACCTCTTCCTCTTTGGGATGCATATATCCAGTGCCTTCCAAATTGCTTCCAGAAATTCCAACCATTGCTGCTCTCCCATCATCCCTGCAAGTATTCTTTTCCAATCGATTCTGGCCAACTCTCTCTCATGGCTCTTTTGACAAATCGAAAATCCCGATTTTCACAGTGCTGCCCTGCTTATCCAAAAAGAAGTAGGCTCTGTTCAGCAGGTAGATGACAGCAGTGTCATCTCCAATGTGTTCCTGGTCGGCAAACTGTAAGGGATCGAGTGCTGATCTAACCAGGGGTCGGAGATGAGCCAGGGCCAGCCTCCCTAGGGTCTTCATGATGTGTGAAGTCAGGGTCACCAGACAATAGTCATTCTAGATTTTCAGTTGGCCCTTCTTGGAGACTGTGACCACACATGATGTTTTCCAAAAAGCTAGGACCCTTTCCAGTCTGAGACTCAGACTGAAAATGCACTGGAAAACTCCACTCAGCTGCTCAGCACACTCCTTCAGGACCCTGGGGTTCACACCATCCAGTCCCGATGCTTTGCTGTCTGAGTTTCACCCACAGCCCTTCTCACCTGCTCAGTAGTGAAGGTGAGTCCATGATAACTGGGGAGCTGATGAAAGATGGGGTCTGGGGGAGATGTAGATTGAGACAACAGCAGTTGGTATGTGCAGGTGTGGATGGTAGGTGCAAGGCAAGGAGGGGATGTAGACAATGGCGGTCTGTGTTGTTCATCCATTTGTTGAATTGGAGGGGGTAGGGAGGAGGGGAGGTGTTGGTGTTGGGGGAGCATTAAGTGCCTCTGCACTTGGACTGGGGTGCTGAGGGGGGTGTGAACAGGAGGGATATGGTCGAAGCTATTGAAGAATTGGTTTAACTCATTAGCCTATTCATGGCTGCATTCTGATGTTCTACAGCTAGGGTGATTGAAGCCAGGGATGTTCTTCCCGTGTGCTACTCTGCCCAGGCTTGTTCTCCAGCTCTCTCCTGTACTCCACTTTAGCCTCCTTGATCTCCTCCTTTAGCTCTCTCTGCCCGTGTTTCAATTCCTCCCTGTCTCCTGATCTAAAGGCTCTCTTGTTGTGATTGAGAAGAGCCTTCAGATCACTGCTGACCCATGGCTTGTTGTTAGGGAAGCAGCGAACAGTGTCCACACAGAAACTGATGTACCCAGTGATGCAATCAGTAAGTCTGTTAATGTCCTCCCCATACAGTTCACAGAACTCATTCCAGTCAGTCACCTTAAAGCACCCCCTTAAGGTCTTGATGACCTCTGGAGACCATTTATTTACTGTCTTAGTGGTAGATACCTGCTGCCGTACTTTGGGCTTATGCAAGGGCATGAGGTGAACCAGGTTGTGATCTGATTGTCCATGTGAGCGCAGGGCTATGGAGCTATATGCACCTTTAACATTTGTATAGTGTCACAACCACAGATTCGGCAATGCAGCAGATATGGCAATTGCGCTCATGAATATGCAGGTGTCAGCTAATTATTATTTAATTGTGACGGCATTTAACTCCATTCATACTGCTTACATAGAGACAGAAAACCTACAGCACAATACAGGCCCTTCGGCCCACAATGCTGTGCCGAACATGTTCTTACTTTAGAAATTACCTAGGGTTACCATAGTCCTCTATTTTTCTAAGCCCCCATATAGCTAGATAAGGGTCTCTTAAAAGACCTTATTGTATCTGCAAAGTGCTTTTTGAGACTTGAGCAAAGCACAGCAACGTTTCACTGCCTGCTTGCATTCAGCCTCGCCTGAGAAATTGGACTGTCGAGTCAATTGATTCTGAAGAGGAGTAATATTCATTTTATATTTAGTTATTTCTTTCAGCTGCAGTGTTGGCTTCATTTTCCATTTGAGAGTTTTAGTTAGTGGCCCTGTCTGACCTAGGTTTATTGTTTTCTTTTCCCTTTAACTCTGTTCGCGTTAAAGTCTGTGAACTATTGACCCACTTCAGTGTCTCTCACTCCACACTTGAGCCACATCCGAACCTGGTGACACATACAAGAGATCCAATGTTTTATTTTCTCTTATATGACACTTGACAAACTGACTGAAGGTGAGTAGGGTTGTTCAGAGAAAAACAGCCTGAAGTTTCCTGATATTGTAATGAACACATTGGGGTGTTGAGTCTGGAGTCTTGTGAAGGTAGTGTACACAACACCTCATGCAGCATTGGGACTGCATCAGGAAAGTGGAATATAGACAACGAGCAATACAGCGCGGCTGAACTCACGCGGTAGGTAAAACGGACACAAACCTCACAGCAAGCAGTCCAAACTGCAGATTCGTTCTTTTACAGGAATGTGACCAGGATTACACTGTCTGTTGTTCTCAAGCACAGCAAGCCCACCTCCCCTCCTCTTACTACACTGTGGATTGACTCTGTCTGCTCGTATCACTGTAAACCCATTCACAGCAGTGCTGTAATCCGGGATTTGCTTGTGTAACCATATCTCCGTAAAACACATAACACTCCATTCCTGATATTGATTCTGTGTCCTCCTGAGTACTGCCAGTTCCTCCATTTTATTTACCAGTGATCTTACGTTCCCCATAATGATAGACGGGAGATACGGTTTATATCTCCGTCTCTTGTTGCGCTGCTTTTTACCCGATCTGCAGTCTCAGTGTCTCCGTCTCAGTTCATCTGGAATATCCAGCTTCTGCTGGACAACCAAAGGCTGCTTCCCAGCTGCTAGTAGCTGCTCCCTCGTACACACAATTTTGCCTCCACTACTGTCGTTAACATACTCAGTGGAATAAAGTATTCCAAGAGCCAGAAGGATGGTGAAAACTTTCTTAAACAGATTAATGTCTATTGATGTTTTGCAGTATTGCTAACCAGTACAAAAACAAATGAAAGAAACACGTTAAATAATGCTAAGACAAACAAACACACGAAGCTACTGCAACGTGCTGTCACCTCACACGATGCACACACAAAGGTCTACAATCAGCTATTTGGTCTTATTGACATTGAGTGAGAGGTTGTTGTTATTACACCAATCAACCAAATTTTCATTCTCTCTCCTGTGTGCTGGTTTATCACCACCTTTGATACAGCCCACAACAGTGGTGTCATCAGCAGACTTGTATATGGTGTTGGAGCTGTACTTAGTCAGGGGACTGAATTCAACAGCTAAAAGGTAATGCTGCACCTCTACAAAACCTTGGTCGGACCACACTTGGAATATTGTGCTTAGTTCTGGTTGCTTCATTAAAAGAAGGATGTGGAAACATTGGAGAGAGTGCAGAGGAGATTTACCAGGATGCTGCTTGGACGAGAGGGTATGTATTATCAAGTTGAAGTTCAAGTTTCTTGTCATTCTATCATACACATATATACAGCTAAATGAAACATCATTTCTCTGGGGCCAACATGCAAAACAAAGTATATATTGTCACACACAGCACATATAGCTACAAATGTAGCACATACTGTATAGTTACAATAAAGTGCAATACAGTCACACAATAATATTAGCACAAATCCCTGAGTGGTTGTGACCTGAAGATTAATGGGGCATAGGATATTGTCCTCAGCCATGTTTCTGCAAGAATAACCACGCAGCAGTTCCTCAACTCCTGCTAGGTCAGTGGCAGATAAAGGTAATCCAGTTTAAAAAACAAACTGGGAGCAAACACTGGAGAGCAGTATGGACAGGAGAGATAATTTGGAGAGGTTAGTCTTTTCACTGTTGACCAAAAAGAACTACAATCTATAAATCAGTGAACAGGGATAAGGCAAGAGCGGTGGAAAAGACAAAGCAACAGTCTTTGTTCTTACCATGTGGTCATAGGAAAGGAGGTGACCATTTTGTGAGCTGTCTGGTGAACTTGTTCTTGTACAGGGATAGCAAAATCAGAGCAAGAACGTGGACACAAGGAATTTCTGCTGATGATCAACTTAGCCTGAGACCATTCTCAAATTAAGAAGATGCTTATGCAGAAACCCAGGTTTGCAGAAGGAACAGCCTGTGATCTGGTTGTTTGGGCTCAAATGCGGCACAGACAGAGGAATTGAGTGAAGGTCAATTCCCTTCCCAAAAATGTCATCCTCTTCTTGCAATTCCTCTGTCTCCGGCACATCGGAGAGGCATTGATCGTGTGGATAGTCAGAGGCTTTTTCCCAGGGCTGAAATGGCTGCCACAAGAAGACACAAGTTTAAGGTGCTTGGGAGTAGGTACAGAGGAGATGTCAGGGGTAAGTTTTTTTACTCAGAGAGTGGTGAGTGCATGGAATGGGCTGCCGGCAACGGTGGTGGAGGCCGATACCATAAGGTCTTTTAAGAGACTCCTGGATAGGTACATGGAGCTTAGAAAAATAGAGGGCTATGGGTAACCCTAGTAATTTTTAAGGTAGGAACATGTTCGGCACAACTTTGTGGGCTGAAGGGCCTGTATTGCGCTGTAGGTTTTCTATGTTTCTATCTGCTCTCAGGTTGAGACTTTTCATTCCAGAACTAAGGAGATATCCCCCTTTTTCGAAGAAAGAGGTTTCCTGTCCTCCACCATCAACGTGGATCTCAACCACATCTCTTCCATTTCACATACGTCTGCCCTCGCCCCATCCTCCTGCCACCCCACCATGGATAGTGTTCTTTTTGTCCTCACTTACCATCCCATCAGCCTCCACGTCTAGCATATAATTCTCTGTAACTTCCGCCATCTCCAACAGGATCCCACCACCAAGCACATCTTTCCTTCCCTCCCCCCAGCCCACTCCCACTTTCTGCTTTCCGCAGGGTCACTCCCTACGCGACTCCCTTGTCCATTTGCCCCTCCTCACTAATCTCCCTCCTGGCACTTATCCTTACAAGCAGAACAAATGCTACACCTGCCCCTACACCTCCTCCTTCACTACCATTTAGGGCCCCAAACAGTCCTTCCAAGTGAGGCGACACTTCACCTGTGAGTCTGTTGGGGTCATCCACTGTACCTGGTGCTCCTGATATGTCCTCTGTACGTTGGTGAGACCTGGTGTAGATTAGCAAACTGATTCGCCGAGCACCTACGCTTCATCTGCCAATGAGACCACACTCAGGTTGGAGGAGCAAGACCTTATATTCTGTCTGGATAGCCTAAACCTGATGGTGTGAACAGTGATTTCTCATATCTTCTGGTAATGCCCCCCTTCTTAACCATTCCCCATTCCCTCGCTTACCTTATCTCGTTACCTACTCATCATCTCCCTCTGGTGCTCCTCCCTCTTTCTTCCACGGCCTTCTGTCCTCTCCTATCAGACTCCCCCTTTTCCAGCCCTGTTTCTCGTTCACTAATCGACTTCCCAGCTCTTTACTTCAGCCCTCCCCCACCCCAGATTCACCCTGTTTCTTCATCCCCTTCCCCCATCTTCTTCATCTGACTCCTCAGCTGTTTTTCTCCAGTCCTGATGAAGGGTTTTGGCCTGCACATTAACTGTACTCTTTCCCATAGATGCTGCCTGGCCTGCTGAGTTCCTCCAACATTTTGTGTGTGTTGCTTCGATTTTCAGCATCTGCAGATTTTCTCTTGTTGGCGTACAATAGTAGGATCCTGTTGAAGGTGGCAGAATTGTGGAGAATGATGGACTGGATGCAGGTGGTAGGTAATGACAAGGGGAACTCTATGGCAATGAGGATATGGGGTAAATATGGACGTCCAGGAAATGGAGGAGATGTCAGTGAGGGCATCATTGATAGTGGGGGAAGAAAAACCCTATGGGCCATGGGCACCTGCATGGGTCCCAACAATGACTGCCTTTCATTGGCTACATAGTCCATGTTCCAACCCTAACTTAGTAAGGCTCCACAACTCTTTCTGCACTACACTGAGGACTACCTTGGTGATGCATCCTGCACCCATGCTGAGCTCGTCAATTTCAACAACTTTCCTTCTAACTTCCACCTTGCACTCAAATTTATTTGGTCCATCTCTGACACCTCACTCCCCTCTCTTGGTCTCTGGACAGTCAGTCTACTAATACCTTTTATAAACCTACTGACCCTCACAACTATCTTGACTCGCACCCTGCCAATGGTAAAAATGACATTCAGTTTTCTCAGTTCCTCAGTCTTCACTCTCAGGATGAGCCTTCCATTCCAGAACATCTGAGCTGTCCTCCTTCAGAGAACAGGGTGTCCCTTTCTCTGCCACTGATCCTGTCCTCACCTCTTCTGCTCCATCTCCCAGACATCCACTCTTACACCACCTTCCCATTGCCATAACAGGGGTAGAGTTCCCCTTGTCCTTACCTGCCATACACACACAGACACACACACACAGACCAGTGAGTCTTACTTTACTGATGGGTACATTGGGTACATCATTGGAGAAGATTCTTAGAGACAGGATTTTTGACAATTTAGAGAAGCACAGTCTGATAGCATGGCTTTTTGAATGTTAGGTCATGCCTTACGAGCCTGATTCAATTGAGTACATGTAAAGCACACATGTGGAAGTTGAACAGTGGATGTAGTGTACAGTATATTGATTTCAGTAAGGTAGTTGATAAGGTTCCTCATGTTCATTCAGAAAGTCAGGAGGCATAAAATCCAAGGGAACTTGGCTATGTGTGCTGTGCATTTAATAGTTCAGTAGTACTTGATTAGTATTGTAAATATATTGTTTGATTAGGCATTCTTGTTTGTTTAAATAATTCATTACAAATTATATCTAAAAATAGGTGAGCAGCATACATCATGATGCTACCACGTGATGTGTGCTTGCCTTGCTTAAAGAAAGCGCAAACTAAGACATCTCTTAGTTCCTCTGTCTTATTTTCCTTTGAATTAGTTTAAATGTTTTGAAGTTAGAAAATATAACAGTGGCGATGAGATAGCTTTCAAAAATTCAAAGTACTTTTATTATCAAAGAATGTATAAATTATACAACCTTGAGATTTGCTTGCTTACAGGTAGCCACAAAGCAAGAAACCCATAAGATCCCAGTTAAAGTAAAAAATAAAAATAAAAGACCAACACCCAATGCACAAGAGAAAGGGGAAAAAATTCAAATCATGCAAACAATTGAAGCGAACAACAACATTCTGAGCCAAATCGAATCCTCAGATCCGAACCCTGGGGCAGCCCGTGTAGGCTCAAAGCCTCGCTTATCAATTCATCTTATTAGCAGGCACAGAGCACAACAGCCGGGGCAGTCTTCATAGCCTCAGCACCATGGAGAGAAGAGTGACCATTGCAGAGAGAGCGAATTCGGCTCTTGCCTTGGATCCCGACACCTGTCTTTTCAGTTTATCTGGAGCAGTGTTTAAATTGACCAAACAGAACAGCAAAAGGCTCTTGCACCCTGGAGAGAGGAGTGAACCGTGGAGAGTGAATGAAATCGACGTTCGCCTTCTATCTTAGTTGGCGTTTAAATTGTCTAAACAGCAGATTGTGCCTTACACTAGGACTTGACTGCTGCAGAGAGCTCGGGGCCTAGACTATGCCACCCAGCAACTTGCTCCAGGCCCAGATTTTACTGCCCAGCCCAAAGCAGCTCTCAAGCTCTTAAGATTAAGTCGGCTCACAGAACAATCCAACCTCGCACCCAGGCCAGTTGTATGGTCAGTGGAACTCCATTGCTCCAACTTCTCCTCTCTGAATGGCTCACTCCATCTGCACTGATTCTACAACACACCATCCCGACTCATCCCTCGAACACGCCTCGCCACTGTTTGTGGTGATTATCTTACATAATTTACCTCAGAAAATGTGTTTTTAGTGATGTTTTAGATGAATTTCTTGCCCTTTGAATTACCAGTGAGCTGTTGGTTGCATTTGCTAGCACCATCTTTACCGGAGGTTTTTCTCTTACCCTTCGGTAAAACAAACCCACAATTATTAACTACCTATCGAAGTGCAGTGAGAAGTTCAAGTTTAAAAAAAGCAGTACAGCACGTGTTCTTTAGAAGGGAAGGTACAATTGAGTTTTTAAAAAAGGCAGAACACGGAATAATTTGAGGGTTCATAAACACTAAATACTGGGTAATAATAATCATAAAAAAGAGCAGAAATGGCTGGCTACATTGGAAAGATTGAAGTGTTTACGCAACAGACAACTGGCTCATGTATACTGAGCTAACTGAGCAGGTTTTTAAAGCAAATGGAATAGCCAATGAGAAACAAGTACCAATTTTGCTAAGTGCATTTGATTTAAAAACAGATAGTTCCAACCAAACTGCTCCAACCAAAGCAACAGAAATGAGTTTTGCTGAAATTGTGAAAGTAATGCAGAAACACTTAGACCCAAAACCATTGTTGATTGCAGACTGTTTTAGGTTTCATAAGTGGAATCAAAAGGAAGGGAAGTCCATTTCAGCATACATGGCTGAATTGAAGAGCTTGTCTGATCACTTAAAGAAGTACTGAGAGATCATTTAGTTTGTGGAATCTTATAAGAAAGAATTGAAAAACATCTCCTAACTGAAGCACAACTTACATTTAAAAGAGCAGTTCAAATAGCTGTGTCAATGGAAACCTCAGACAGAGCCACAAATGAGTTGCAGTCAGGAGTGGTCTAAACAGAGACCAGCCTAGCTAAACAAATCGTGTTATCATTATGGCAGACACAACAGGAGCTTTCCCACGGAGGTCCTCAAAGAGCTCGAAGAAGCAGCAAGTTTTTCGATGGGAATCATTGATTGGCGTACTACACAGATGCAACAGGAGCATTCCCGCACAGGTCCGACAAAGGTTTTTGAAGGGAATCCCAGTCTCTATAAAAAGGGTACTGCCTAGCAGAGTGGTCATCGTGGGAGCAGTTGTCGTCGGAGTAGTGTGAGGCAGAGCAGGAAGACTTTGGCTCAAACAGGACTTCTGCAAGAACAGGCAGAGGTAAGGTAAGTCCGCTCTTTATTTTTTATTCAACTCGAGGGAGAATAGGGGGGTATGTCTACAGAGCCAGTGTTCTGTTCTGGATGTCAGATGGGGGATTTCCAGGAGACTTCCTGCCTCCCTGATAGCCAAATCTGCACCAGATGCATCAAGATGCAGCTCCTTACACCCATGTTAGGGAACTGGAGCTGCAGGTCGATGACCTTTGGCTTGTTAGGGAAAGCAGGGCAGTGATAGGCAGGAGTTATAGGAAGGTAGTCACCACAAGGCTAGAGAAGATAGATAAATGGGTGACTGTCAGGAGAGGGAAGGGGGAATGGCAGATAGTGGAGAACACACCATTTGGAGTACTGCTGGCGGGGGGGGAATGACCTAACTGGGGGAAGCAACAGTGGCCATTCCTCTGGCACTGAGTCTGGCCCTGTAGCTCAGAAGGGTAGGGAATTGAAGAGGGTGGCAGCAGTTATAGGGGATTCTATAGTCAGGGGACAGATAGATGATTCTATGGATGCTAAAAGGAAAAACGGATGGTAGTTTGCCTCTCAGGTGTCAGGGTCCGAGATGCTTCTGGACGCATCCATAAGGTCCTGATATAATGCCCTGGTTCACATCTTTACTGGTATGCTGTAGGTATTTCATTTAACAGCTCTGTCAGAGCTGTCTGTTCTGCTTCCAGCCTGTTTGGGTTATTGTTGAAGATAAGGGATGATGTGGAATGTGTACCATCCCATTAATGGGAGGTTTTCTTGGTGAGGGACAATAAGGTTGGTCTTGGGCTTTTGTTCAACAGGAGATGGAGACAGAAGATGCTGGGGAGAACCGGTGGGATCCAGTGGGAGCCGTTTGTTGGAGATGGATTGTGAGTGACATTCGGAAGGTGGTGAGGGTGTTCACATTGACCAAGGGCCCAGCGTGTGAGTGACAGGGAAGTTCAAGATGAGCTCCAGCGCGAGCACATTTCACTGTTTAATTAGAATGGGACCTTTTCTTTTTGTTATTCTTTACTAACCTTTCAGTTAAAATTCATAAATATAATTCCTTTAATCGTATGCACTGTTGTTATTTCGTGCCACTAATTTGTAACAGGATAGCATATTACACAGTATCCACCCAAACCGGGGTTTGGGGTGGGACGAGCCGTCTCAATCTCATGAGTTTGGCGGGACTTGAGAGTGTCGTCCCTAGACTCACTCAGCTACGAAAACCAGAGTGCTACATTGTGGAGGTATCGTCCGGGATAGATTTTGTTGGATGCTGTGCGATTGCCCTGAGCATTGATCCAGTGGGTTGTGTGTTTAAGACTGTGCTAAACTATTGTTCAGTAAAGTGATTACAATACCTGGTTATGGATGCTGCAGGGGTAGAGCAGAGGTTTGATAAAACGACGGGCAAAGACCTTGTTCTGGTTCAGACTAGTGGAACTGCCTGGTACTACTGGGGCCCTGGGGGGGGGGCCATGGACTATTCATACTTTCTGGGAGGAGGCGAGTGTAGGGCAGCAGGCCGAATTGCAAGCTGAGTCTCCTGTAGATGGGGGTGGAGACTTCAAAGATAGGCTTCTCTCGTTTCTGCGGAGTGAGGGGAAGCAGCGGTCTGATTTGAAATGTCTGATGAGTCTCCCAGCGAGAAGTGAGAAATCTGAGTTAGTATCAGCCCTTACTTCTCTGGCAAATAAATGGCCCAGTGTACAGGCTGAGGGTCCTAGCTACCGAAAGCTGAGAATGTTCTCAGGGGTGAAGCCCATCCCCGAGGGGGAAGAGGAGCATGAGAACAGACCCCTCAGATGCTGGATGAGTGGCGGTGCTCTGATGATATGAAAAGACGGCGATTGGTTGAAAGTTTGAAGGGGCCAGCTGCTGACATAGTGAGATCGGTAAAGCCACAGAACTCCTTTGCTACCTCTGCAGGCTATGTGCAAGTGCTAGAAAATGTGTTTGGCACAATGGGAAGCTTAATGGAACATGACGGGATTTCAAAACAAGTTTTCAGGAGAAGGGGGAGAAGCTTTCCGCCTACATTTTCTGGCTAGAGAGGCAGCTGAGTTGCTTATGGCGTGGGGGAGGGTCATTCAAAAGGTTGAGGTGAATCAGTTACGAACGAAAGGCGCCCAGGCACTGGACCTGATCACTTGGGGTCTCTGAATGTCTCGTAAGACGCGCCCCCCACCCCATTTGTTGAGCTGATCAGAGAAGTAAGAGAGGAGAAGAATGCAATGAGGACTGTCGGCAGGGTAGAGTCCTCAGAAGTGGTCCCCTTGGCTGAGGAGAACACTGATAACCCACCTCGGGGACTGGTAAAAGAGCTCGTGGTGAGTTTAGCACTGAAATGTCCCCATTGTTATCAGTGGGTGCGCGCCCCGCCCCCCATGATAGAGTGGATAGAGAGGTGGATCCCCTAGCTAGTGGCCGGGGTCCCGTGAGACAGTCTGTTATAACTGTGGTGAAGAGGGACACGTCAGGCAGGAGTGTGAAGGACCGGAAAATCCTCGGAGAGTCAGCCCCCGGGTATCTAAGCGCAGAGATCCAGTGAGGGAATGGCATCTCAGGGGGAACACATTCCCAGCAATCTATCAAGGAACACCCTAAAGCAAAATATCCTATTCTGGAAGGCTTAGTGGGGCCAAGCTCCAGTGTATCACTACGGATTGAGGTATCTATGCTCAGGTCATACTTGACACCAGCTCTCAGGTCACTCTGCTGTACCATTCATTTTACAACCGGTATTCAACGCATTTACCATTGACGTCACGCAGTGCGCCAGAGATCCGGGGTCTCAGTACGGATGACTATCCGTACGATGGTTACTCATCATTGAAGCTGGAGTTTTCAGAGGCAGATGTCGAGTAGCTGAGGCCCTTGATGCATTAATGCTGGTTTGTCCAGATCCAGTCGAGAGGGATGAAGCTTCAGTTCTGTGGGAACAAATACTCCTATTGTGAGGAGGCTAGTGGGAGCCTGCAAGGAGAAAGTTAGAGAGAACTCTCTGAAAACTTTGTCCATTCACCGTGTGTTCTGAGCTGCTTTTGAGGAAGTGCATGTCTGCACTGGGCTGGATAATGAGCATAAATGAGAGACTGTGTGGTTCACCCAGTCAAAACCAGTCGGGTTACAGCCTGGGGAAGTAGCAAGAGTGAAAGGAATCCCCAAATTTCCCGGAATGCCTGAGGCTGAGACCCTCTTGGTGGCTGCTCCAGAAGACAACAAATAGGAGTCAGGCTTACCTGCTGGGGTACGGGTGAGGCCCGAATTGCAGAAGCCGCTGGTTGTATAGGTGAACAGCATGACAGTGAGTATCAGGAACATTTCGGAGTGGGAGGTCCCTCTCAGGGGGACATGCCAATGGCTCACCTCCTCCTGTGACAGTGATGTCTAGTGTCCCTGTGCGACAAGCCGGGTAGAAACTCTCTCCAAAAAGAGGAAAGATGACTGCCCAGTCATTTAACTTTGGGGACTCCCCGGTACCTAGAGGTTGGAAGAAGAGGTTGATAGAGAAATTGTTGAAGTTGGAAGATGCCTTTTCTACTGACGAGTGTGATGTGGGTTGTTCCAAGAGCACTCACCACACTATCCAGGTGACAGAGGACACCCCATTCGGAAAAAGATGGCGGTGACTGGCACCTGCAGAGGTGCAGGATGTTCGGCAGCATCTACGGAAGTTGAAGGAAGCTGGGATCATCACTGAGTCCAGAAGCCCTTATGCATTTCCAATTGTGGCGGCCAGGAAGAAGAATGGGAAAGTACGGTGTGTGTAGACTATCGGACTCTGAACAGGCGTACAGTCCCTAACCAGTATACAGTCCCAAGAATCGAGGGCGTGCTGGCCTGCCTGACTGGTGCGAAGTGGTTCAGTGTGCTGGATTTGAGGAGTGGATATTACCAGATCCCCATGAGTGAGAGTGATAAAGAGAAGTCAGCATTCTTCCAGTTTGGAAAGGTGCCCCAGGGCATATTGGGAGCCCCTGCAACTTTTCAGCGCGTCATGGAGAAGATGGTGGGGGATATGAACTTGCTCGAGGTAGTGGTACACCTGGATGATCTCACAGTGTTCAGGTCCACCTTGGAGGAACGTGAAGCAAAGCAACTGAAACTGAAACCTGAAGGGTTAAAACTTTCCCTGGACAAGTGCCAGTTCTGCAAGACATCTATCAACTATATTGGGCACATAGTCTCATGGGATGGAGTCACCGTTTAAATCAGCTTCTGTGCTGCTACCCTCCCTTGGGGAAGAAAGGGAGGACGAAAGGAGATGGTAAAGATGATCTTAGCCTTTTGAAGCAAGATGGGATGCGAAATGTGAAGAGGCCTTTCAGTTACTAAAGGAGCTGCTGATGAAAGCGTCTGTACTGGCTTTTGCAGACTCCCGGTTGCCATATGTATTGTATACAGATCATAGCAGAGAGGGCTTAGGGGGTGTTCTGTATGAGGATCAGGGCATAGGGTTGAGACCTGTCACGTTTATCAGCTGGAGTCTGTCACCCTCTGATTGGAACCACCCTAGACACAAGTTGGAGTTCCTGGCATTGAAATGGTCTGTGGTGGATAAGCTAGGTGCCAAGTTCCAGGTGAAGACGGACAATAACTTATTAACTTACATCCTGACCTTGGCAAAATTGGATGCCACAGGCCACTGGTGGTTGGCTCTGTTGTCTGCCTGTGATTTCAGTCTGAAGTACCGGCCAGGAGTAGAAACATTGATTCCAATGCATTGTCCTGATGTGCGCGTGAAGGGCTGGACAGGGATGGAGAGTGGGAGAGCGTTCCTGCCCCTGGAGTGAAATCCATGTGCCAGTTTTCCATCACAGGGAAGACAGAAGAAAGGCAAGGGCAGAATCGAGTGGTTGATCACTTGGCAGCTTCCGATGGTGCCATTCCACAAGCTTATTTCAACCTCACTGCTCCGAAGACAAAGCGGTTGCCAGAATTGAGCCCTGGGGAAGTGGCAGCCGCTCAGCGAGATGACCTGTGTATTGGTAGTGTTTGGTCAGTAGTTGCAAAAGGGGACATGACCCAAGCAGACAAGATGAAACACTCTGCAGTGTCTCTACTACTGAGAGAATGGCCCAGATTGGAGTTGAGGAACCAGCTCCTATACGTCGCCTCCGGACCAGCCTCAGTGTTCCTAGCTGGTTCTGCCTGAGAAGTATTGGAGGATTGTGTTGAAGTCACTTCATGATGATTCTGGCTATTTGAGGGTTGACAAGACCTATGGATTGCTTAGAGATCGGTTCTACTGGCCTCGAATGTCGAAGAGTACTGCAAGCCGTGCATTCGATGTAAACGAAGGAAGACACTGCCTGCGAGGGCTGCTCCATTGTCCCACTTGCAGAGTGTGGGGTCCATTGACCTGGTGTGTATGGATTTCCTATCAACAGAGCCAGATGCCAACAACATGGCAAATGTCTTGGTCATTACGAATATCGTGCAAGCCTTCCCTACTAAGGACCAGAGGACGCCCACAGTAGCCAAAGTGTTATGGGAGAATTATTTCATTTATTATGGCCTCCCCAGGCGAACATAGAGATCAGAGATGGAATTTTGAGAGTAGGCTCATACATGAGTTACTGAGCATGAAGGCTATACTTTATGACCCGCAGGATGATCTCCAGCCCGAGAGGTTCAATCAGATTTTGATAGACATATTCGGAGCCTTGATATCAGCAAAAAAAAAGCAAGAGAAGTCAACATATTGGACATCTGGTCCACTGCTACAATTGTACACAGAATGAAGCTGATGTTTTGGCGCGAAGCAAGGTAGCCCACTGACCTCTGTTTTGGGACTGGCGAGGAAGCTCTACTGCAGAAGACTTACCTGAAGCATGTGTGTAATATGAGAAAGCATCTGAAAAAAGCTTATGAATTAGCTGAGGTCTCGGCTAACAAGCAAATTCAAGGAAATGAGAAGGTATGATCAAAAGGTGAGGTTCTCCCAACTCATGCCTGGAGACTGAGTCATAAGGAATTTGGGGCTACCTGGGAAGTATAAGTTGGCTGAATGCAGGGCGGCTACGCCCTGTGTAGTGGAGAGTCAGATGCCAAATGTACCAGTTTTCCAGGTGAAACCAGAGGATGGGAATGGACCTGTGAAGATTCTCCATCGGAAACACCTTCTACCTCTGGGACAAGAGGTGCGTGTCGACCCAGAGCCCGACCTGGACCCTACACCTGGTAAGAGGACTTTGCAGCGAACTGGAGACAGTGAAGGACCAGCAGGAAAGATTAGACCGGTCCCCAACCCTGAATGGGACATGGACTCGGAGGATGAGAAGATCGGGTGTGGTAAATGCTCCTTTTTGTTAATTCCCCACTAATTGAGGAGGAGACTCCCAACCCTCCTTACGCTGAGGCAGGTGAAATCAGGGGTCTATCTGTGGACAGGCAGGTTTACAGCTGGATCCTGAAGGGGGGCTGGGTTCTAAAGTAATGGGAATGAAGCTCAGCTCAGCCCAGTGGCAGAGGGACCTGAGTTGCCGGACGGCGTGAGTAATAGACCGGGGGAGGCCTCGCCATGTAGACCAGGAGCATCCCAAGGAGTGTCTGAAACTGAAAGCGTAGACGATGGGATAAGAAGGTCTGAGAGGGTCAGGAGACCCCCCCGATAAGCTGGCCACTGGGGAAGAGAGGGTTATGACTATCCCCCTAGTGAGATATGTCACCACCATTTACAAATGGATTGGAGGTTCTGACCACGAAATTCCTTTGAAAACAGTGTTATTAATGACGGGATGACAAATTATTTCAAAGTCATGAGGACATGACTATTTGTGGAGGGAGGAGAGGATAATGCCCTAGTTCACATCTTTACTGGTATGCTGTAGGTATTTCATTTTACAGCTCTGTAAGATCAGTCTGTTCTGCTGTCAGCCTGTTTGGGTTATTGTTGAAGATAAGGGATGATGTGGAATGTGTGCCATCCAATTAGCAGGAGGGTTTTTTTGGTGAGGGACAGTAAGGTTGGTCTTGGGCTTTTGTTCGGTGGGAGATGGAGAGAGAAGACGCTGGGGAGAACCGGTCATAGCATACAATCTGGTGGGAACACCAGTTGTTGGAGATGGATTGGGAGTGACATTCGGAAGGTGGTGAGGGTGTTCACATTGACCGAGGGCCCAGCATGTGAGTGACAGGGAAGTTCAAGATGAGCTCGAACTTGTGCACATTTCACTGTTTAATTAGAATGGGCCCTTTTCTTTTTGTTATTCTTTACTAACACGTTAGTTGAGTTAAGATTCATGAATATAATTCCTTTAATCGTATGCAGTGTACTGTCTGTCATTTCGTGGCACTAATTTGTAACAGGGTAGCAAATTACACAGCATCCACACAGACAGGGGTTTGAGGTGGGACGAACCATCTCAATCTCACAAGTTTGGCAGGACTTGAGTGTCGTCCCTAGACTCACGCAGCCAAGGAAACCAAAGTGTTTCACTGAAAAGCAAGGGTGAGCAGACAGAACTCCTGGTAAATATTGGTACCAATGACATAAGCAGAAAAAAGGGAGGAGGTCCTGAAAAAAGAATATAGGGAGTTAGGAAGGAAGCTGAGAAGCACAACCTCAAACGTAGTAATCTCGGGATTGCTTCCTGTGCCACGTGACAGTGAGGATAGGATTAGGGTGAGGTGGCAGATAAATGCATGGCTGAAGAATTGGAGCGGGGGCAGGGATGCAGATTTCTGGATAACTGGGACTTCTTCTGCAGCACTGGGATCGGTACAAAAGGACAGGTTGCACTTGAATCCAAAGGGGACCAATATCCTTGCAGGCAGAATTACTAGAGCTGCTGAGAGTAGTTTAAACTAATATGTCAGGGGGATGGGAACCAGGATGATAAAGCTGAAGGTGAGCCAGCAGGTTTATAGGTTAATGATGGGTATAGCATGAATATAAAGAAGGACAAGCCAATGACTGGGTACAAATGCAGACACAGTAAGGAGCTAAGTTGTACCACAGAGGCAAATTTCAAAAGGGCGAAGAATACAGGACTGAAGCTGCTGAATTTCAATGCACATAGTATTTGGAATAAGGTGGATGAACTCATGGTGCAGTTAAGAGATTGGTCAGTATGACATTGTGGGCATCGTTGAGTCATGGCTGAAAGGAAGCCATAGTTGGGAGCTTAACATCGTAGGGTATTCTTTGTATCGAAAGGACAGGTAGGAAGGCATAGGTGGTGGTGTGGCTCCGTTGGTAAGAGACGGAATTACATCTTTAGAAAGAGGTGGCATAAGGTCAGAGAATGTTGAATATTTGTGGGTGGAGTTAAGAACTTGCAAGGGTAAAAGTACCATTATGGGGATCATATATAGACCTCCAAATAGTAGCCATGATGTGGGGCTGAGATTGCAAAGGGAGCCAGAGAGTAGTAAATCTGTGGAGTGCTCTGTGCCACAGACTGGGGTGGACGCCAAATCTGTGTGTATATTTAAGGCAGAAGTTGATCATTCCTGATCTGTCAGGGCAACAAAGGATATGGCAAGAAGGCAGGTGTATAGAGTTGAGCGGGATCTGAGATCAGCCATGATGGAATGGTGGAGCAGACTTGATGGGCTGAATGGCCTAATTATGCTCCATTGTCTGATGGCTTTATGGTCTTATGGCTCACAAACAGCAAACCAATGCACATTAAAAAGCAAAACTTGCAGAAAATGCGACAAAGTAGGTCAAGAGTACCACGGGCATACAAGAATAAATGGACTGCACAGGGAAGAGAAAAAGATGAAAAATCAAGCTGTGGTTTCAAAAGGAGAACTGATCTGCATGCCACTGATGAAGAATTTGACAACGATGAGAGTGAAATACAATTATGTAGCCTTGAGATTTACCATGTGAAAACTAACAATAGATGAGCAATATGGCTTACATTAGAAGTGAACAGCAAATTAATTAAAATGGAATTAGACGCTGATTCAGCTGTTTCAGTCATTCCACACAATGAGTTTGAATGCCATTTCTCCAGAACTTCTATGGAGAAACGATAACTCCTGTAGGAATGGCATTCATACCAGTGAAATGCAGCAACCAACAAGCCACATGGGGCTTGTATATGGTAAGACAGGAGGGCCATCATTTTGGGTTCATGAGTGGCTGAGACAACTACAACGTGATTGGAGAGCCACCTACTGTCTACATGTCACATTCCCTGTAGTAAGAGTCAACTGAAAGTGAATTAAGAAAGGTACTGGATAATGCTACAACTGCCTCCATGCTGAACTCCATGAACTGTTGCTCGGCAGAGGACAAACTGGTGTTAGTACCAACCTCTTTTCCTCCCGTTGGAAAGCATATTGGACCAAGTACGGACCGTGCTGCTCAGAGGGATTGTGAAAGTGTTGAAAGCAGTGGTCCAACTACAACAGTTTTTGGAGGCAATGTATCTGAGAAAGGTTCTGATTTGTTAATCAGACAGTTACTTGCAAAATGTGATTTGGTTTTAAGCTGTAAGACAGGTCAAGTAGCTTCAGAAAGTTGCAAGCATTCAGCTTTTGTCAGTATAAAGAATCAGAAACTGCTTTATGTGCATTAAGATTATTGCATGAACTTCAAGTTGGAGACAAAAAGCCGCTTGTAAAAGTAGATGGAAAGACCAAAGTCCAACTGGATGAATGGAAGGCCAAAAAGAAAGGAGTCAATGGAGATACAGAAACAGAGGATTCATCAGATGATGTTGTGGATGAGGAAACCAAGAGGAGAGATCAAATCGTAAAGGGAACAATGGAACATTTAATAAGAGATACTTGAGGAACTACATGCATCCTCCCAAGATCATGAAGCACATCCTAAAAACAAGAAAAAGAATGATGACATAAATGCTATAGAAATAGAAGACAATAAATGAGATCTAATGTTTTGAGAAATTAGCAAAATCAGAGATACTAATAAGAAACTAGAAAAAAAAGAAAGGCAAGAAAAAGGAAGTCAACAAGTAGAAAGGAAGATGTCCAGAGCTGTCAGAAACACTTCCTGCAGTCTCAGAGTCAACTCCTTCAACCAGCACAGAGGGAGGCCCCAGAACCTGATAACGTGTTCACATCCACAAACCTCACCTGCCAAGTAGAGTAATCCCCCTTGTCAGGAAAGACGTTATCCCGTGAGAGTAAGAAAGCTTCCACAGCAATTAAATCTTTAGGCTGAAAGGGACAATTAAAGTATACTATGCAGTGGATGTCTGTATAGTAGTTGTCTATTATATAGTATACTGTATATATAAGTTGAGGTGCATTCTATATTGGAGTTTAAAGCTAAGCAGAGAGGAATGTTGTGTATTTAATATTTTAGTAGTATTTGAGTAATACTGTAAATATATTGTTTGATTAAGCATTCTTGTTTGCTTAAATAATTCATTACGGGTTACATGTGCAAGAAAAACGTGAATTACATACTCATGACACTATTATGTGATATGTGTGTGCCTGACTTAAATAAACACAAACTAAAGCGTCGTATCTCCCGGCTGTCCTGTTCTCCTTTGAAGTAGTTTAATAATTTAGAGTTACAAAGCATAGCAGTATGGATTCAGAATTGGCTTGTGCAAAGAGGAGAGGGCAGAGGGTGATTGTGGATGGAGAGTACTTCACCTGAAGATCAGTGACCAATGGGTTTCTGCAAGGATCGGTTCTGGGCCCCTGCTCTTTGTGATTTTTATAAACGACTTGAGTTAGAAGGGTTGCAGATGACATGAATGTTGGTGGAGTTATAGATTGTGTAGAAGGCTGTCACAGGTTACAATGGGACATTGGCATTGATAGGATGCAGAGCTGGGCTGGGAAATGGCAGAAGGAGTTCAACACGTAAAACAATGAAGTGATTTACTTTGGAAGGTTGAATTTGAAGGCAGTATACAGGGTTAATGGTAGGATTCTTGGCAATGTAGAGGAACAGAGGGATCTTATGGTCATTGTGCACAGATCCCTTAGATTTGCCACACAGATCAAGAGGGTTGTTAAGAAGACATATGATGTGTTGGGCTTCATTAATTGAGTGATCGTGTTCAAAAGCTGTAAAGTAATGTTGTAGCTCTATAAAACCAACCTCAAGTTGCAGGAAGTGTGCACAGAACACAGTCTGGAACAGTTGGACACAGTCTAGCCATTGACTGCACCCTGGTGACCCATTAGAAACTCTGCCCTTGGTCTGTATGTGCTCAACATATCAACTTCCATTTCCACAGCACCTTCACCAAGCTTGGAAACGGGAAGAATCAACACTGGGACATAGGAAGACATGAAGGCAGATGGGGTTGGTTTTACAGAAACAAGAGAAAGAATTTGAGAGTGCCAAACCAGAGCCATCCTGGAAGACACTCCCAATGCAGTGTGTTTTCTCTCTCTCTCTGCTATCCAAAGGAAAGTATTATCCACATATCCGTCTTGCCCCCTGCCTTCACTTGTGTACTATGTCTGAAGATCAGATTACTAACCAATCCAGTAACAGTGCTGAGGAAAAGAGAGATCTTGGGGGCCATGTCCACATATCCTTCAAAGTTGCTGCACAAGTTGATAGGATTGTTAAAAAGGCATGTGGTGTATTAGTCTTCATTAGTCAGGGGAATTGACATCAAGGGCCATGAAGTAATAATGTTGTACTTCTATTCTTGACTTCTGAAGAATCTCTGGATTGCAGAAGTTCATGGTATTAGATATAACATATTGGTGTAGATAGAGGTTTGGCTGACTATACGAAACATGTGGGCATAAAATGGCTGTAAAGATATAAGAAGCAGCTCCCTATACGTGTACGGTGCCGGGGCTTCGACATTCTGCAATTGACGATGGCTGCTAAGTTTGTACATGACACAAAGGGAGGTAGGAAAGAGGACATATGGAGTCTACACGGGGATATATTGAATTTTAAACCCTTGAAATTTAACCTCAGCTCTCATTGTCATAACAATAAACAGCTAAAAAAAACGTAGGTTAGAAGCAATGTTCACCCCATAAGGCACAGGAAAACTGGTCCAACTGATATAAAAGGCAATAATGGATCAAGAGGTTCAAAAAAACGTTGAAGACTGGGAAGATTTTAGAATGCAAAGGAGCCCAAGGTGTTTATAAAAAGAGTATAATGAAATATATGTGTGAGCTTCTGTAGTTATGTCAAAAGGAAATGATTAAGAAAAAGTTTACTCTGAAACCTTATAAACTGAGGCAGAAGAGATTATATTAAATAAATGGAAAACAGAATAGAAATTAAATATTCTGCATGTCCAAGGACTGTACAAGATGAATAAGTTGCACTTGAACCAGTAAGAGACCGATATCCTTGTAGGGAAGTTTAATAGTTCTTCCCAGGAGAGTTTAAACTAGATTAGCAGGACATTGAGCAAAAAAGAGTCATTGGATAATGGACAGCCTACGAGAACAAGTTTAATAATCAGGATAACCAGGGGACAGTTAAGGGAAGGAAAGCAATACTCATTTAAACTGCAATCAGTTCAATGCATGAGGCTTAATATATAATGTGGATTACTCAGTCTGTGGGTTGGCTCTGGGGAATGATAGGTTGTAGCTGGAAACAGAAACATGGCTGCGGGAGGAGGGGTTTGGGGGTTGACATGCCTGTTCCATTTTTGATCATTTTTTGCGGGGAGGTGGGATTTAGGGGCTGATGATTGTGCTGCCTTTTTTTTCTTGGTTTCATGGCCACATGGAGAACTGAAGAATTTCAGAGTTGTATACTTTGATAATAAATGAACTTCTGAATCTTTGAACCCTTCATGCCCTGACCAATCAAGAATCTATCAACTGCTGCCTGAAGTATACCCAATGACCTGGCCTTCACATCTGCCTGTGGCAATGAATCCCACAGATTCACCACTCTCTGGCTACATAAATTTCTTCTCATCTCCATTCTAAAAGGACGCCCCTCTATTCTGAGGCTGCGTCCTCTGGTCATAGGCTCTCCCACCAAAGGAAACATCCTTTCCACCTCCACTCTATCAAGGCCTTTCAACATTTGATGGTTTTCAATTAGGTCGCCCCTCTATCTTCTGAATTCCAGTGAAAACAGACCCAAGCAGCAAAACCTCTTCATATGACAAGCTGTTCAATCCTGGAATCATTTTTGTGAATCTCATTTGAACCCTCTACAATGTCAGCATATCCTTTCTAAGATAAGGGCCCAAAACTGCTCACAATACTCTATGTGAGGCCTCACCAATGCTTTATAATGTCTCAGCATTACATCCTTGCTTTTATATTCTAGCCCTCGTGAAATGAATGCTAACATCACGTTCCTTGCATCTCAGATTTACAAATTTTCTCTCCATTCAGAAAACAGTCTATTCTTTTATTTCTTCTCCAAAGTGTATGACCATACACTTCCTGACACTGTATTCCATGTCACTTCTTTGCCCATTCTCCTAATCTGTCGAAGTCTTTCTGTAGCCTCTCTACTTCCTCAAAACTACCTGCCCCTCCACTTATCTTTGCATCATCTGTAAACTTTGCAACACAGCCATCCATTCCATCATCCAAGTCGCTGATACATAACATCAAAAGAAGTGGTCCCAGCTCTGACTCTGATACATTTGAGTTTATCTTCTGCCTCTCACATTGCAGGGTGAATGCTATCATAGTATGATCACTGCCACCTATGGGTTTCTTTAACTTAAGCTGCCGAATCAAATCTGGTTCATTATACAACACCCGATCAGGCAATGCCCTGTCTGTGCTAGTATCTTTCCTGTAATACCTTGGGCTCTAATCTTGCTAAGTAGCCTCATGTATGGCACCTTGTCAAAGGCTTTCTGAAAATCTAAGTACACAACATTCACCCATTCTCCTTTGTCTATCCTGCTTGTTATTTCCTCAAATAATTCTAACAAGATTTTCCCTTAAGGTACTCATGCCCTCTGTCTCTCTGCCCCTCAACGCAGGAGCCCCCCCAGGCCTGTGTCCTGAGCCCCCTCCTCTAATCCCTATACACCCACGACTGTGTTGCCACACACAGCTCCAATCTGCTGATCAAATTAGCAGATGACACAATACTGATAGGCGTTATTTCTAACAATGATGGAACAGCCTACAGAGAGGTCAACACCCTGAGACAGTGGTGCCAAGAAAACAACCTCTCCCTCAGTGTCGAATAAATGAAGGAATTGATCATAGATTACACAAGGAATGGAGACACGCCAGCCCTTATTGACACCAATGGAGGTGAAGTATCCTCTATTCAGGATGCTTACAGCAGCAGGTGCATAAAGAGATCATCAGGGACCACAGCCATCCCAACCACAAATCATCTGGCAAACAGTACTGCTGTATCAAGACCAGGCTACGGGATAGCTTCTTTCACCAGGCCATCAGATTTATCAATACGCATTGATCTGACTGTACATCGTATCTCATGGTACATACATGTATGCAAAAACAATTGTCGTGTTTGGTCAATATCCTCCCATATTTCCCCTCTTTATTGCAACGTTGACACTATAAAGACTTTTATTCCCTTAAATGTGAAAAATAAAATAAATACAATAGAAATACAAATACAAATCCAAGTACCCGAAAACAACATCCTTAGCAATTGACTCCATCAACTTCCCAACCATTCAGATCAGACTAACTGGCTTATAATTTCCTTTCTTCCACCTCCCTTTGAAGAGTAGAGAGACAATTGCAATTTTTCAGTCCTCTGGAACCATACCATAATCTAGAGATCCTTAAAAGATCATTCCTAAAGCCTCCACAATCTCATCAACCACCTCTTTCAGTAGTTCATTTGGTCCAGGTGACCTATCTACTTTTAGAACTTCCAGCTTCCCAAGCACCTTCTCCCTAAAGTCTGCCCCCTAGCACTGTCAAACTTCCAGCGTACTACTCGAGCCCATGGTATTAAAAGAAAGATACTAGCATGGATTGGCAGGAGGCAAAGAGTGGGAATTAAGGGAGCCTTTGCTAGTTGGATCAGTGTTGGAATCACTTCTGTTTATGTTATATGTCAATGATATGGATGACCAAATTGATGGCTTTGCGCCCAAGACTGCGGATAATAGGGGCAGATAGTGCTGAGGAAGCAGGGAGTCTACAGAAGGACTTACGACAGATTAGGAGACTGGGCAAAAAAGGTGGCAGATGAAATACAGTTGTGAAGTGTATGGTCATGTCATACATGTAAAAGGAATAAAAGTGTAGACGATTTTCTGAACAGGGAGAAAGTTCAAAAATCTGAGGCACAAAGAGACTTGGGAATCCTCATGCAGGATTCCCAAAAGGTTAACTTGCAGGTTGAGTCAATGGTAAGGAAGGGAAATGCAAAGTTAGCAGTTGTTTTGAGAGGACTAGAATATAAAAACAATGATGTAATGCCAAGGTTTTATAAAAGAACTGGTGAGACCTCACTTGGGAGTATTGTGAACAGTTCTGGGCCCCTTATCTAAGAAAGGATGTGCTGACATTGGGGAGGGCTCAATAGAGGTTCATAAAAATGATTCCAGGATTGAAAGGCTTGTCATATGAGAAGTGTGTGATGGCTCTGGCCTTGTAGTCACTGGAATTTAGAAGAATAAGTGAGAGATCTCATTGAAACCTATTGAGAGCAAAGAACAACCTGAGGTTTGATTGATTTAAGGGCCTGGCTGAAATGAAAGTGTTGGGTATGGTCAAAATCAAGGCAGTTGGATCGGGGCCCAAGAGCATAGTGAAGATGCAAAGCCTGGATCCGAGAACAAGGAACGATCGAGGCTTGTACGATTTAAATGCCAGGCCAGGTTGAAAAGGTCAGGATGTCGGGGTCAGAGGCGAGAGATTGGCCAGTTCAGCTCTTTACTCTGAGAGGATTATTTGTCTTTGCACAGAACTGGGACTGTCACCTGCAACTAAACTGGATTGGCTGTGGGGATGACTGCCTACATGGCTGTAGATTTACTTTTGTGATCTTCATTTGTTTGCTTGCTTTTTTTGTTTGTACAACTTGTTTTCTTCTGCACATTGGGTATTTAACAGTCTTTTTTAATGGCTGCTATTGGGTTTCTTTGTAAGGAGACGAATCTCAAGGTTATATATAGTATGAATCTCAATATTACATATAGTATACATACTTTGATAATAAATGTACTTTGTTGAAGTTTGAATGTTGAAAGGCCTGGAGAGAGTGGATGTCAAGAGGATGTTTCCTATGGTGGAAGAGTCTAGGGCCAGAGAGCACAGCTTCAGAACGAGGGATCTCCATTTACAATGGAGATGAGGAGGAATTTCTTTCACCGGACTCTGATGAATCTGTGGAATTTGTTGCCACATGCCCCTGTGGAGGCCAGGTTATGGGGTGTATTTAAGGCAGAGATTGATATATTCTCGATAAATCAGAGAGTGAAAGGTTACAGGAAGGCAGGAAAATGAGGTTGAGAAGGAAATGGATTGGCCATGATCAAATGGCAGAGCAGACTCAATAGGCTAAATGGTCGACATAAGAAAATAAGAAATAAGAGCAGGAGTAGGCCATCCGGCCCATCGAGCCTGCCCCGACATTCAATAAAATCATGGCCGATCTGTCCGTAAACTCAGCTCCATCTACCTGCCTTTTCCCCATAACCATTAATTCCCTTACTATGTAAAAACCTATCGAGCTGTTTCTTAAATATATTTAGTGAAGAAGCCTCAACTGCTTCCCTGGGCAGAGAATTCCACAGATTCACCACTCTCTGGGAAAAACAGTTTCTCCTCAACTCCGTCCTAAATCTTCTCCCCTGAATCTTGAGGCAATGTCCCCTAGTTCTAGTCTCACCTGCCAATGGAAACAACTTTCCTACTTCTATCTTATCTATCCCTTGTTTCTATAAGATGCCCTCTCATTCTTCTGAATTCCAGAGAGTATAGTCCCAGGTGACTCAATCTCTCCTCATAGGTTAACCCCTTCATCCCTGGAATCAACCTGGTGAACCTCCTCTGCACTGCCTCCAAAGCCAATATATCCTTCCTCAAGTATAATTCTAATTCTGCTATATTTTATGATCTTAATGGTCTTAAGTTTGAGGTGATGTATTTTGGAAAGTCAAAACAGCACAAAATGATACTATGAATGGGGGTGTAATGGTACAGAGGGACCTATGAGCACAAGTGCATAGTTCCTTCAAAGCAGGGTTGTGAAACAGGCATTTAGCACATTGGCCTTTATTCATCGGGGTATTGAGTAAATAATTTGGGTCATAATGTTGCAGAGGTATAAGTCATTGGCAAGACCACACTTGGAGTACAGTGCACAGTTTTCATCACTCTGTTATAGGAAAGACATGTTTAACAGGAAAGAGTGCAGAAAAAAATTTACAAGGATATTACCTGGAATAGAGTGCCTGAGTTATAGGGAGTGGTTGGCCAGGCATAGGTAAGATGGATGGTAAGTATCTTTTACCTTGAGTGGGGATGTCCAAAACTAGGGGACTTAGATTTAGGAACTGAGGGGTAATATTCAAAAGGGACCAGAGTGGCACTTTTTCGAGAAGGATGAGCATATAGAATGAGATGCCATTAAAAGTAGTTGAGGGAGATACATTAGTATAACTTAAGCACTTGGATAGGTACAGGTGTGAATGAAGTTAATGGGACTGTAAGGGGATAAAAGCCCAGGTCTGAATGACTGGCATCCCCAAGTTTTGAGGGATGTATCTTTGCTGACTGAGGGGTGCACAGACTGGCATCTTACAAGATTCCATGGATACCAATGTTCAGAAGGCAACACATGTAATCCCATTGCTTAAGAAAGAGAAAGAGAAAATATTAGCCTGACATTAGTTGTAGGGAAAATATTGGAATCTTTTCCCAAGGAAATAGTAACAGTGTTCTTGGAAAATTATAGGATTCAATAGGGTCAGCATGGATTAATGGAGTGAAATCCATAGTGAAATCAATTTATGGAACTGAAGCTTTATTAGGCATTGATCAGAGTATTGTGAGCAGAATGAGGGTGGATTTTACAGACAACCTTTCGAATATTGAAAGGTATAGATTGTGCGGACATGGGCAGCGTGTTTCCTACAGTGGGGGTAGTCTAGGACCAGAGGGCACAGGATCAGAGTACAAGGACAGCCAAGAAAAGAAGGAATTTCTTCAGTCAGAGGATGGTGAATCTGCGGAATTCAGTGTCACAGACAGCTGTGGAGGCCAAGTCATTGGGTATAGAGGCTGACAGGTCCTTGATTACTAATGGCGTCAAAGGTTAAAGGGGGGTGCTGAGCAGCCTGAAGTTTTGGTACATATTGGCACCAATGACACAGGTAGTTAAGGTGAGGAGGTCCTGAAGAGAGGTTTCAGGGAGCTAGGTAGAAAGCTGAGGAAAGGAACAGGGTAGTAATCTCTGGATCACTGCCCGTGCCTCACACCACTGAGGGTAAGAATAGGATGAATGGGTAGCTGAGGAATTGATGCAGGGGACAGGGATTCAGATTTCTGTATCATTGGGATCTCTTCTGGCGAAGGTACAACTTGTACAAAAGGGACAGCTTACACCTGAACCCGAGGGGGACCAATATCTTTGCAGGCTAGTTTGCTAGAGCTGCTCAGGTGGTTTTAAACTACTTTGACAGGAGGGTGGGAACTGGAATGATAGTGCTGAGGATGAGGTAGTTGGTTTACAAACAGAGGCAGTGTGTAGTGAGACTGCTAGCATGGAGAGGTTGATGACAGGGCAAAATTGCAGTCAATAGGATGAGGTGCAATGTAAAAGGCAGACAAAATCAAAAAGGGCGAATACAGGACTGAAGGTATTATATTTGAGTGTGCACGTAGTATACAGAATTAGGTAGATGAACTAGTAGCAAAGTTACAGACTGGCATGTATGAGATTGTGTCATTACTGAATCATAGCTGAAAGAAGAACATAGCTGGATCCTTAGCATCCCAGGTCACTCATTGTATCAAAAGGACAGGCAGGTAGGGGGGGGGTGGGGTGGCTGGCATGGCTCTATTGGTAAAAAATTAAATCAAATCATTAGAAAGAGGAGACAAAGGGTTAGAAGGTACTGATCGTTGTGGACAGAGCTAAGGAACTGCAAGGGTAAAAAGATCCTGATTGAAGTTATATACAGACCTCCCTACAAATTACAACGGGAGATACAAAATGCAATGTTATGATAGTCATGGGGGATTTCAACATGTAGGGAGATTGGGAAAATCAGGATGGTGCTGGATTCCAAGAGGGAGATTTTTAGAATGCCTACAAGATGGCTTTTTAGAGCAACTCATGGTTGAGCCCACTAGGGGATCAGCTATTCTGGACTGGGTGTTACGCAGTGAACTGAGAGCTGAAGCAAAAGGAACCCTTAGTAGCAAGTGATCATAATATGATTGAGTTCACCTTGCAATTTGAGAAGGAGAAGCTTAAGTCAGATGTATCAGTATTACAGTGGAGTAAAGGGAATTACAGAGCCTTGAGAGAGCAGACGGCCAGCATTGATTGGATTAGAACACTGGCAGGGATGACGGCAGAGCAGCAATGGCTGGAACTTCTCAAAGCTATTCGGAAGGCACAGGATATATACATCCCAAAGAGGAAGTAGTATTCTAAAGGCAGGATGACACAACCGTAGCTGACAAGTCAAAGCCAACATAAAAATCAAAGAGAAGGCATATAATAGAGCTAAAATTATTGGAAGGTTAGAGGATTGAGAAGCTTTTATAAATCAACAGAAGGCAACTAAAAACTCATAAAGAAGGAAAAGATAGAATACGAAGGTAAGCTAGCCAATATTATTAAAGAGGATATCAAAAGTTTTTTTCAGAATATATAAAGTGCATAAGAGAGTATATATCGGACCGCTGGAAAATTATATTGGAGAGGTAGTAATGGGGGACAAGGAAATGGTGCAAGAGGTGAATAAGTATTTTGCATCAGTCTTCACTGTGGATGACGCTATAAGGATTGTGGATGAGAGGGAAAATGGCGATGGGCCAAATAACCTAATTATTCTCCTATATCTTATGGTCTTATGGTTACGTGGAGAGGTGGGAATAAGGTTGAGAGTTCAAAATTGAAAGTAAATATATTATCAAAGTACATATACATCTCCATATACTACCTTGAGATGATTTTCTTGTGGGCATTCACAGTAAATATAAAGAAACACAAGAGAATCAATGAAAAACTGCACACAAAAATGGACAGACATCCTTTGTGTAAAAGAACAAATTGTTCAAATATAAAAGCAAACAAAATAATTATAATAAATAAATATTGAGAACATGAGTTGTAGAGTTCTTGAAGGTAAGTTCAGGGGTTATGGAATCAGTTTGGTGTTGGGTTGAAGTTATCAACACTGGTGATGTGAAACCTAAGGCTCCTGTACTTACATTCCCTCCTGGTGGTACCATCGAGTAGGGGCATGGCTTGGATGGTAGGGGTGCACGATGATGGGAGCGGCTTTCCTTATAGATGTGCTCAATGGTGGGGAGGGCTTTACCTGTTATGAGCTGCATCCACTACTTTTTGGGGGCTTTTCCATTCAAGGGCTTTGTTGTTTCCACACCAGGCTGCGATGCAATCAATATGTTCTCCGCAGTGCATTTATACAAGTTTGTCAAAGTTTTAGATGACATGCCAGATCTTCACAAACTTCTAAGAAAGTCGCCATGC
Source organism: Mobula birostris (assembly GCF_030028105.1). Lineage (NCBI taxonomy): Eukaryota > Metazoa > Chordata > Chondrichthyes > Myliobatiformes > Myliobatidae > Mobula > Mobula birostris. Next base: position 114,948 of record NW_027276274.1, read on the forward strand.
CTTCTTTGTAATGGCACTCTCTTGCTGTACCCGCATCAGATCCTTTGAATTAATAAATCAGCCATGATCGAATGGTGAGCAGACTCAATGGGCCGTTTGGCCTCATTCTGCTCTTGTGTCTTACGGACTTATGGAAATCATATTTGATAAATCTGTTGCAGCTGTTTGAACTTTCACACACACATATTCCTGCTAGAGTTGTTGATGTCATCTGCAAGGATTTTAGGAACATGTCCCTAGTGTATAGGATCATCCACCAGAAGATGCATCGGATCCACAATAACTTGGCTGTTATGTTTGGAATTGGTTTTCCTACAGAACACAGAGGGTAGTTGTTGACTGAGTTTACTCCGACTGGAGGTCCATGACTAGTCGTATTCCACAGGAACCTATACTGCAACCTCTATTGATTGTGATATATAACTTGGACGAAAACATGGATAGGTGCATTAGTAATGCAAAGATTGGTGGTATTGTAGATAATCAAAAAGATTGCTCAGGGAAACCACAGAAATTACAGATGGAGTTTAAGCTAGCCAAGTGTGAGGTGTTGCACTTTGGGAGATCAAATGTAAGGGGAAATATGCAAATAATGCAGAACCCTTAACAAAGTTGATATATGAAGGTGACCTTGGGGCCCAAATCCATAGCTTCCTGAAAGTAGCTGCACAAGCTGATAGCATAGTAAACAAGCACATGGCACACTTGCTTTTATTTATCAAGGCACTGAGTTCAGGTTAGGAATTTATGCTGCAGCTTTATAAAACTCCAGTCAGGGCACATCAGGCCCCTCACATCCTCTTCAAAAAACTCTCTTCTCAACTTAAACCTATTGCATTTGCATTTCAGTTTCCATTTTTTTCCACTGAATCTGAAATATATTATCTGAGTGGAGGCAGAACCTCTCATGACATTTAATATTTCTACAGGCATCACCCAAAAGGCTATGGATCAAGTGCTGAGAAATGGGATTCGAGTAGATAGTTACCTATGATGGTCAGCACTGAACATACTGAAGTTTCTGTGCTGGATGACTGTATAAAAATCCTGTAAACTCTCAACAGACTTGGCATCGTCTCTAGAAAGAATCCTGGTTTATATATTTATTCGGAGATACAGTACAGAATAGGCTTTACTGGCACCTTGAGCAGCAGTGACAGCACCCCAGCCTAATCACGGGACAACTTACACTGATGAGTTAACCTAGCTCTGGACAGTGGGAGGAAACCCACGCACTCCACAGGGAGGATGTACAAACTCCTCACAGAGGACTCCAGGATTGACCTCTGAACTCCGACACCCCAAGCTGTAACAGCATCGTGCTAACCATTATAGCACTACAGTCCTGACAAAGGATCTTCGATCTATAATGTAAACTCCGTTTCTCTCTACACAGATGCTGCCTGGCCTTTGACTCAACTAGCAAGTCCACTGCAGACCGTTCATGAGGTGAAGATCGCAAGATCCTACATCTACGGACCCCAGAGCCTGCTGGCCATGAAACTAGCAGGCATGAACTTCAGATTGCGGCCTCTGCTGTTGATCTCACTGGCTCCAACACCTCAGGGCATATTCAAAACCGGACTCCAGCAACGACCATGGACACATTCAAAGTGATTGCGCAACCACCAACTGCGACTCCAGCCTTGAACTCCAGGCCGGGTCTTCACGTGCTGCTGTTGTGACTCTCGTCTCCCCTTACCCCACCACCACTCCGCAGCCCCGTCTTCCTCAGATCCCACTGTCAGCTCCTGGGTCCTCAGAGGCTCCATCTTCCTCTCACCCCAACCCTCCCCTCTCCACTGACACCCCCAGCCTCCCCCCTCCCCCCTCTGATCCCAGCTCTCATCCGTGCCGGGTCTTTACCATCCCCTCCGACCTTCAACTGTCGGAGGCAGAACGCTCTGTCCTCAGTAAGGGCCTCACCTTTGTCCCCCTTCGCCCACACCTCAGCGAGTTCTGTGTGCGCCATGATGCTGAACTCTTCTTCCGCCGGCTCCGTTTCCAAGCCTACTTCTTCGGCAAGGACTCTTCCACCCCCACCGATGACCCCTTCTCCCGTCTTCAACCCTCCTCTTCTTCATGGACACCCCGCTCTAGTCTTCTGCCTGCTCTGGATCTCTTTATCGCTAATTGCCGACGGGACATCAACCGTCTCGACTTCACCGCACCTTGTCCCCATTCCAACCTCACTCCTTCCGAACGCTCTGCTCTCCACTCCCTCCGCACTAATCCTAACCTTATTATTAAACCCGCCGATAAGGGGGGTGCTGTTGTAGTCTGGCGTGCTGACCTCTACCTTGCCGAGGCACAGCGACAACTCGCAGATACCTCCTCTTATTTACCCCTCGATCGTGACCCCACTAAGGAGCACCAGGCCATTGTCTCCCACACCATCACCGACTTTATCCGCTCAGGGGATCTCCCATCCACTGCTACCAACCTTATAGTTCCCACACCTCGCACTTCCCGTTTCTACCTCCTACCCAAGATCCACAAACCTGCCTGTCCTGGCCGACCTATTGTCTCAGCTTGCTTCTGCCCCACCGAACTCGTTTCTGCATACCTCGACACGGTTTTATCCCCCCTTGTTCAATCCCTTCCGACCTATGTTCATGACACTTCTCACACTCTTAAACTTTTCGATGACTTTAAGTTCCCTGGTCCCCACTGCTTTATTTTCACCATGGATGTCCAGTCCCTATATACTTCCATCCCCCATCAGGAAGGTCTCAAAGCTCTACGCTTCTTTTTGGATTCCAGACCTAATCAGTACCCCCTCTACCACCACTCTGCTCCGTCTAGCGGAATTAGTCCTTACTCTTAATAATTTCTCCTTTGGCTCCTCCCACTTCCTCCAATCTAAAAGTGTAGCTATGGGCACCCGTATGGGTCCTAGCTATGCCTGCCTTTTTGTTGGGTTTGTGGAACAATCTATGTTCCGTGCCTATTCTGGAATCTGTCCCTCACTTTTCCTTCGCTACATCGACGACTGCATTGGCGCTGCTTCCTGCACGCATGCAGTACTCATTGACTTTATTAACTTTGCCTCCAACTTTCACCCTGCCCTCAAGTTTACCTGGTCCGTTTCCGACACCTCCCTCCCCTTTCTAGATCTTTCTGTCTCTGTCTCTGGAGACAGCTTATCCACTGATGTCTACTATAAGCCTGCTGACTCTCACAGCTATCTGGACTATTCCTCTTCTCACCCTGTCTCTTGCAAAAACGCCATCCCCTTCTCGCAATTCCTCCGTCTCCGCCGCATCTGCTCTCAGGATGAGGCTTTTCACTCTAGGACGAGGGAGATGTCTTCCTTTTTAAAGAAAGGGGTTTCCCTTCCTCCACTATCAACTCCGCTCTTAAACGCATCTCCCCCATTTCACGTACACCTGCTCTCACTCCATCCTCCCGCCACCCCACGAGGAATAGGGTTCCCCTGGTCCTCACCTACCACCCCACCAGCCTCCGGGTCCAACATTTTATTCTCCGTAACTTCCGCCACCTCCAACGGGATCCCACCACTAAGCACATCTTTCCCTCCCCACCTCTGTCTGCATTCCGCAGGGATCGCCCCCTACGCAACTCCCTTGTCCATTCGTCCCCCCATCCCTCCCCACTGATCTCCCTCCTGGCACTTATCCGTGTAAGCGGAACAAGTGCTACACATGCCCTTACATTTCCTCCCTTACCACCATTCAGGGCCCCAAACAGTCCTTCTAGGTGAAGCAACACTTCACCTGTGAGTCAGCTGGGGTGATATACTGCGTCCGGTGCTCCCGATGTGGCCTTTTATATATTGGCGAGACCCGACGCAGACTGGGAGGCCGCTTTGCTGAACATCTATGCTCTGTCCGCCAGGGAAAGCAGGATCTCCCAGTGGCCACACATTTTAATTCCACATCCCATTCCCATTCTGACATGTCTATCCACGGCCTCCTCTACTGTAAAGATGAAGCCACACTCAGGTTGGAGGAACAACACCTCATATTCCGTCTGGGTAGCCTCCAACCTGATGGCATGAACATCGACTTCTCTAACTTCCGCTAATGCCCCACCTCCCCCTCGTACCCCATCTGTTACTTATTTTTATACACACTTTCTTTCTCTCACTCTCCTTTTTCTCCCTCTGTACCTCTGAATATACCTCTTGCCCATCCTCTGGGTCCCCCCCCCCCTTGTCTTTCTTCCCGGACCTCCTGTCCCATGATCCTCTCATATCCCTTTTGCCAATCACCTGTCCAGCTCTTGGCTCTATCCCTCCCCCTCCTGTCTTCTCCTATCATTCTGGATCTCCCCCTCCCCCTCCCACTTTCAAATCCCTTACTCACTCTTCCTTCAGTTAGTCCTGACGAAGGGTCTCGGCCTGAAACGTCGACTGCACCTCTTCCTAGAGATGCTGCCTGGCCTGCTGCGTTCACCAGCAACTTTTATGTGTGTTGCATAAACATATCTACACTACTTTATCTTGCTCTCTTAGATTTTCCTCACTGGGGACTAATACTGAGTTGAGAAAGACGTTAAGTGTTTACAACTGCTAACAAGCATAGAATGAAAAATCTGTCTGAAAATTTAATTCAAAATCTCAACTGAAATAGATTGAAAACTATTTTCAGTTAACAATTACATTTGTTTAAGACAACTGTTACAGAGAAACAATGTGTTTTTTGTATTTAGAATCATTGGATGATTTTTCCAGATAGATTTTTCTCATTTGATATTCAACAGTTAAAAATAAAGTAAAACAGTCATTGTTTTAGGTATTCCTAGGGTACCTGAGCATCCTGAGCTGGTGCTACCTGTATTCGTTGCTACTTTCCTTCTCTAATGCTGAAAAGCTTTCCTGCTGGCATGAGGTCATAGCATAACTCTGTGGGCAGGGTCAGAGGTCAGTGGTCATGCAAATTGCCACCAACAGGTGATCAGGTTTGATACTTCCCAAAACCTCCTTTTCCACCCCACTTCCTCCCTCATCCTTCCCAACCTACACAAGATTGTGGCTATACTTTCCATCAGCTTGGAGGAGGATGGAATTGGCAACACCAGATAATTCTGTAACAACCTCTCCATGATCTCTCAGCCAGGAGAGAAACAGCTTTTGAGGTGCAAAACTTCTTTCATCAAATCAGAGATTCACAGAGTGCAGGAGATCATTCACGCCATGGTGTGTGTGCCAGACTTCTGAAAGGCCTGTGAAATGAATCACCATTTTTGATTAAATATTGATGACATGTGTTAAATTTATTTCTACCATTCTTTTTTGCATGTTTTCCAGATCACAAGTTATTTTCCTCTTGCAATCTGCATTTCACAGATAATTAGTACTTCTATGTCCTCTATCACTGGAAATAGCTTCAGGTTCACCCTAACAAGATCTTCTTCACTCTTTAATCTTCTGTGAGAACACATGAAACAGTTACCGTGTGAAAATAAAATGCAAAATTCAGGCAGCCATGACAAATGTTTGCAATACTATTTCTGAAACACTAAAATAAGTTCAGAAAAGTCTTCAAGCTTATTTTTCACTCTTCATAAATTTACTTTCCAGAGCTGTCAGGCAAATTATGGTTAAGCTATAATTGTCAGCAAGAACCAGTGGCACCAACCAGTTCTTTCACAGTGAGATCACTCTAACACTCAATATTAAATAATAAGGACATAAACTAAAAAGAATGTTTAACATTATCATACTGCTTTGGAAAGTAATACAAATGACAGAATCACTATTTAAAAACATTCTAAATATATAACATAGAAACAAGTGTATGCATGACATAAACCTCTTCCTTCCTTACTGCATCTGACTTTCAACATTCTAATCCTTTAATTCTCAATTTCATCTTCTTATCAAGAGATTCCAATTCCATATTTATGCACATCGCCTCAACTCCTCTGCGTAAAAGGAAGTGGTTCTAGCATTCCCTGTGTTATTAATGACTATCTTACAATGATAATCTTAATATCACTCTATCTACGTGTAAGAATGGTAGGGCAATGGAACCTCATGCATCAAGCAAATGTTTCTAATTACAATACGGACATACACCTTCACAATCTATGAATCTGCTAGTTTTTAAACTGTGACATTCTTTCAAAGGAAAACAAGTTGTGCATTCCAGCAACAGCTGACTTCTTTTAGCACTTCCCATAAAAGCCAAACCAAGACAATAAGATGCTAAGTTTTCACGAAGATCAGATGCCTACCTTCACTGGCAGCAGCATTCTTTGTGGCTTTGGTCAAGGTGTGATCTGTGCTTGAACTTATGTCGGATGAAATGCTTGAGCTGCCTTTGCCTACACAAAAGGATCAGATTCAAAAACAGTATCAAGACCATAAAAAGACAAATAAAGCACTGCTAAGCCCAGTTCTGAAACTCAATGAAGGAATAGGCAAGGAAGCAAATACTCTACACGCTTCATACCAACTCCAACCAACATCTAACTCACTAGCAGTAAGACAAAGCAGTCTATATGATGTCCACAGGTATCAGGAGACTTAAAGCTGTAATTCCAATGAGAATAGTTTCTGTTGGCATCTTTCAGAACTTACTATGATACACCACAGATCGCCCACCAAGGCTTTTGTGCCACAGTTTCATGCAAGTACTTTAAGAATTTTGCAGATGCAAGATAAAAATAGTATTTCTAACAATGACAATCCTGATGCTGTAACCTGTGGCTGAGGCCCGTATATAGCACAGAAGAAGGACGTTCAGCTTGGACGCCATACTGGCTCTATGTGAGAACAATCCAACTATACAACATCCTCACTACAACCCGCAAACACCATCCTCTGTGATGGCATGTGGGTCTTCATTGGTTGGGGCATTGAGTATAAAAGTTGCAATAGCAGAGAGCAGAGGCTTAACATGACGAAAGTTTAAAGAAGATTTGCAAGGTAAGCATAATTTGGCATCATGTTTGGCACAGGTATCATGAGTCAAAGGGCTTGTTCCTGCACTGTACTCTCCTACATTCTAGTAGTGCTATGATATCAAAATTTCATCTACCCAATATTTCAGCTGTCAAAATGGTTGTTGTGATGCGTCTAGTGCAGTAGTGCAGTGGGTAGTGCTTGTCACTGTCACTTTCAGCTTCCACCGCTGGCTGGCAGTCTTGCAAAAAGGAGAGCTGAATGTTGTAAGTTTCTCCTTGCCAGTACATAGCCTCTCCAACAGCAAGCCTGATGTAGTGTGTCCTCACTGGAAACTGAACTCCTTTCGGACACAGGCTGAACTACAGAGGATGGGGAGGGGGTCTGACCCCCGCACACATAGCACGCAGGCCCACCGGTGTGTGGACACACCCCGGTGCTCGTAAGCCAGATCCCCAGCTAGGGGTAAATAGCTCCACTGCCTTGTGGCAGCCTTGGGAGAGATGAAGGCTACGGGAATAAACCCAGACGGCAAATCAGGAGTGGAGCCCCTAAGTCATTGAACATCCCTCTGGCAGCTGGTTCCAAATGTATTGCTTCATAAGTTTTCCTTTGGACTACACTGGTGAGGCCGAGAGGGGGACCTTAACGACTGGACATCTCAAGATCTCCATATCTCCGTGATCATCACCCATTGTCCTTCGAGACAGACGCATGCCAACCACAACCACCTTCTGCACAGTCTTCCCTGGTTAAGGCAGCAGTGAAATATGCCTTTAGTTCCTTCACAATACCCTCAAAATCAATGTGCAAGCTCCCTTTTTTGTCCCTAATAGGCTAGATTCCTCCATACTAATTTCCAGCTAATACTAATTATTATGATTATTATAATACTAATTAGTATGATTCCTCCATACTAATTTCTCGTCTATGTACTGTTCCTACACAACTAGGTCCCAATTCTAGAATAACTGATAAACCTCTTCTACCTTCAATTTGTTTTTATATGAAGAGTGGTATCTGGAAGAGGATACAATTCTCCAGTTATGGCTGTACAGGTGTCCCCTGCTTTTCCAACGTTCGCTTTACGAAACCTCACTGTTATGAAAGACCTACATTAGTTACCTGTTTTCACTAACAGAAGGTGTTTTCACTGTTACGAGAAAAGGCAGCGCGCGCCCTGAGCAGCCAAGCTCCTCCCCCAGTAAATGCATTCTAGCGGCATTGCTTAAACACGTGCCTGTGAGCAGTCGTTTGCAAGATGAGTTCTAAGGTATCGGAAAAGCCTAAAAGAGCTCGTAAGGGTGTTACACTTAGTGTAAAACTAGACATAATTAAGCGTTTCGATCGTGGTGAACGAAGTAAGGACAAAGTGAGTTTGGCTTATGGAAGTTGATGAAGATGATGTTGAGGAGGTTTTGGCATCCCATGACCAAGAACTGATAGATGAAGAGCGGATGCAATTGTAAGAGGAAAGGATAACAAACGAAACTGAATGCAGTAGCGAACGGACCAAAAGTGAAGTCATCTAGGAACTGAACGTGAGGCGACTGCATGAGATTTTCGCTGCAATGATAAAGTCTGACTTTAATTTTGAAAGGGTACACCGGTTTAGGGCATATTTGCAAAATGGTTTGAGTACTTACAAAGAACTGTATGATAGCAAAATGCGCGAGGCCAAGCAGTCAAGCAAGCCTTCCACATCAGCCACAGCAGACGATGAACCTCAACCTTCGACATCGAGGCAGGCACACATAGAAGATGACCTGCTTGCTCTGATGGAAACAGACGATGATGAGATGACACCCCAGTGTCCCACCCCCTGATCCCCAGGCCGCGGACCGACACATTGCAGCGGTAGCCGGGACGCACCCAGCACATCTTTAAGAAAAAAGCCGAAATAAACTAGCTAATTAATTAGGTGCCGCCCAGCGCCTCTGATCTGGGCCAACACTTACGTGCCGGGCGGCACCTAATTAATTAGCTTATTTCGGCTTTTTTCTTAAACATGTGCTGGATGCGTCCCGGCTACCGCTGTACCCCTGCATGCTTCACGGATCGGTATTGGTCGGCGGCCCGGAGGGTGGGGGCCACTGCACCACCCTAACCTCCGACAACTCAGCCTAACACAACATCGTCAATGTGCTCAGCGCTGCCTTCCCAATTCCAGTAAGTGATACTACACTGTAGATACATTATTTCTACTTTATATAGGCTGTGTATTTTTATGTGTTATTTGGTGTGATTTGGCAGCTTCATAGCTTAAAGGTTACTGGAGAGAGTGTTTCTGCCGAGAGCGCTTGCGTGAGATTTTCGCTATGGAGAACAGTGCGGCAATGATTGTAAAGAAGTATTTCTACTTTATATAGGCTGTGTATTTATCATATCATTCCTGCTTTTACTATATGTTACTGTTATTTTAGGTTTTATGTGTTACTTGGCATGATTTGGTAGATTATTTTTGGTTCTGCGAACGCTCACAAATTTTTCCCATATAAATAAATGGTAATTGTTTCTTCGCTTTACGACATTCCAGCTTACGAACCAATTCATAGGAATTCTCTACCTTCAGATGGCGGGGGAAACCTGTACCAGTATTTCTACAGAGCTTCATCATGAATTAAATGGACTATGCACATATACCTCCAGATCTTTTTTCTATTGTACCTTTTCACAATCATGGCCTCCAGTTTATAAGTAACTTTTCTCATTTATCCTAACACAATGTAGAACTTCACATTTCTCCATCAGCCAATACCTGGGTGTCGTCTTTCAACAGGTAGCCACGAAACAAAGAAAGAAAATCATGGAGCCATTCAAAAGAAAACATCAAACACCCAACATGCAAAAAAATAACAAATCCAGCACCGTTGATCAAGAGGGAGAGAGAGACCATTTGAACACAGGGACCTTCCTCAGGAGCAGCAGACAAAAGGGAGAGAGAGACGTTCACATGCAGACACCTTCCTCCGGCTGGTAACAGTGCTGAACACCAGCTCGCCTTCTGCACTCGTCTTGATGATTTCAAACATCCTCGGCACTTCAATTAGTGAAGTTGGCAAGGAATGAAGTTGATCATCGGCGTGTAACCTGTCTCCAGGCTTCTTGGCTCCTGGACCACCCACTTCGCTCAAAACCTCATGGAATCCTCTTGGAGACAGTGAAGCACCAGATCGCTCAATTGGCTCGAAAGCACACCACCAGGATGTAGATCACAGGGTCCAACAGTAACAGAAGCATATTTGAAAGAAAAAGAAGTGCTTCACTGCCCCTGTCTATCCTGTTTCTCCCTCATGTTTCCCTTAAATATTTCACCTTTCATCCTTAACCCATGAGCTTTAGTTCTAGTCTCATCCAACCTCAATGGAAAAAGCCTGCTTGCATTTGCCCTATCTATACCCCTCATAGTTTTGTATACCTCCATACAAATCTCCTGACAATCTTCTAAATTCTAGGGAATAAACTCCTAACCTATTCAACCTTTTCCTATAACACAGGTCCTCAAGTCCCGGCAACATCCTTAAATATTTTCCCTACACTCTTTCAATCCTACATCCATCTTTCCTGTAGGTAGGTGACCAAATCTGCACACATTACTCCAATTTAGGCCTCACCAACATCTTATACAATTTCAACATTTCGTAGCATCCCAACTCCTGTACTCAATACATTGATTTATGAAGGCCAAATGCCAAAAGCTTTCTTTATGACCCTATGTCGCCACTGACAACAAATTGTGGATCTGAATTCCCAGATCTCTTAGGAGTTCTACCACACTCCTCAGTGCCCTAACATTCACTGTTTAAGCCCTACCTTGGCTGGTTCTACCAAAGTGCAACACCTCACACTTGTCTGCATTAAATTCCATCTGCCATTTTTCCAGTTGGTCCAGAACCCACTGCAAGCTTTAATAGACTTCTTTGCTATCCACTACACCACCAATCATGGTGTCATCCACAAAGTTGCTGATCCAGTTTACTTTATCATCCGGTAGGTGCTACAGGAGCCTCTGCTCCCACACCAGCAGGCTCAGGAAGAGCTTCTTCCCTGAGGCCGTGACCCTGCTGAACCTCTCATCACAGCGCTAAGCAGTATTGCACCCATATTGTATTGTCTCAGTACTTTTATATTTGTGTGCTGTAGCACTTACTTTTTATTCACAGTTATTTTGTAAATAACACTATTCTTTTGCACTTCTGGTCAGATGCTAATTGCATTTCATAGAAACATAGAAAATAAGTGCAGGAGTAGGCCATTCGGCCCTTCAAGCCTGTACCGCCATTTATTATGATCATGGCTGATCATCCAACTCAGGACCCTGCACCAGCCTTCCCTCCATAACCCCTGATCCCTTTAGCCACAAAGGTCATATCTAACTCCCTCTTAAATATAGCCAATGAACTGGCCTCAACTGTTTCCTGTGGCAGAGAATTCCACAGATTCACCACTCTCTGTGTGAAGAAGTTTTTCCTAATCTCGGTCCTAAAAGGCTTCCCCCTTATCCTCAAACGGTGACCCCTCATTCTGGACTTCCCCAACATCGGGAACAATCTTCCTGCATCTAGCCTGTCCAATCCCTTTAGGATTTTATACGGTTCAATCAGATCCCCCCTCAATCTTCTAAATTCCAACGAGTACAAGCCTAGTTCATCCAGTCTTTCTTCATATGAAAGTCCTGCCATCCCAGGAATCAATCTGGTGAACCTTCTTTGTACTCCCTCTATGGCAAGGATGTCTTTCCTCAGATTAGGGGACCAAAGCTGCACACAATACTCCAGGTGTGGTCTCACCAAGGCCTTGTACAACTGCAGTAGTACCTCCCTGCTCCAGTACTCGAATCCTCTCGCTATAAATGCCAGCATACCATTCGCCTTTTTCACCGCCTGCTGTACCTGCATGCCCACTTTCAATGACTGGTGTATAATGACACCCAGGTCTCATTGCACCTCCCCTTTTCCTAATCGGCCACGATTCAGATAATAATCTGTTTTCCTATTTTTGCCACCAAAGTGGATAACTTCACATTTATCCACATTAAATTGCATCTGCCATGAATTTGCCCACCCACCTAACCTATCCAAGTCACCCTGCACCCTCTTAGCATCCTCCTCACAGCTAACACTGCCGCCCAGCTTCGTGTCATTCGCAAACTTAGAGATGCTGCATTTAATTCCCTCATCCAAGTCATTTATATTGTAAACAACTGGGGTCCCAGCACTGAGCCTTGCAGTACCCCACTAGTCACTGCCTGCCATTCTGAAAAGGTCCTGTTTATTCCCACTCTTTGCTTCCTGTCTGCCAAGCAATTCTCTATCCACATCAATACCTTACCGCCAATACCGTGTGCTTTAAGTTTGCACACCAATCTCCTGTGTGGGACCTTGTCAAAAGCCTTTTGAAAATCCAAATATACCACATCCACTGGTTCTCCCCTATCCACTCTACTAGTTACATCCTCAAAAAATCCTATGAGATTTGTCAGACATGATTTTCCTTTCACAAATCCATGCTGACTTTGTCCGATGATTTCACCGCTTTCCAAATGTGCTGTTATCACATCTTTGACAACTGACTCCAGCAGTTTCCCCACCACCGACGTTAGGCTAACCGGTCTATAATTCCCCGGTTTCTCTCTCCCTCCTTTTTTAAAAAGTGGGGTTACATTAGCCACCCTCCAATCCTCAGGAACTAGTCCAGAATCTAACGAGTTTTGAAAAATTATCACTAATGCATCCACTATTTCTTGGGCTACTTCCTTAAGCACTCTGGGATGCAGACCATCTGGCCCTGGGGATTTATCTGCCTTTAATCCCTTCAATTTACCTAACACCACTTCCCTACTAACATGTATTTCGCTCAGTTCCTCCATCTCACTGGACCCTCTGTCCCCTACTATTTCCGGAAGATTATTTATGTCCTCCTTAGTGAAGACAGAATCAAAGTAATTATTTAATTGGTCTACCATGTCCTTGCTCCCCATAATCAATTCACCTGTTTCTGTCTGCAGGGGACCTACATTTGTCTTTACCAGTCTTTTCCTTTTTACATATCTATAAAAGCTTTTACAGTCAGTTTTTATGTTCCCTGCCAGTTTTCTCTCATATTCTTTTTTCCCCTTCCTAATTAAGTCCTTTGTCCTCCTCTGCTGAACTCTGAATTTCTCCCAGTCCTCAGGTGAGCCACTTTTTCTGGCTAATTTGTATGCTTCTTCTTTGGAATTGATACTATCCCTAATTTCCCTTGTCAGCCACGGGTGCACTACCTTCCTTGATTTATTCTTTTGCCAAACTGGGATGAACAATTGTTGTAGTTCATCCACGCGATCTTTAAATGGTTGCCATTGCATATCTACCGTCAATCCTTTAAGTGTCATTTGCCAGTCTATCTTAGCAAATTTACGTCTCATACCTTCAAAGTTACCCCTCTTTAAGTTCAGAACCTTTGTTTCTGAATTAACTATGTCACTCTCCATCTTAATGAAGAATTCCACCATATTATGGTCACTCTTACCCAAGGGGCCTCTCACGACAAGATTGCTAATTAACCCTTCCTCATTGCTCAAAACCCAGTCTAGAATAGCCTGCTCTCTAGTCGGTTCCTCGACATGTTGGTTCAAAAAACCATCCCGCATACATTCCAAGAAATCCTCTTCCTCAGCACCTTTACCAATTTGGTTCACCCAATCTACATGTAGATTGAAGTCACCCATTATAACTGCTATTCCTTTATTGCACACATTTCTAATTTCCTGTTTAATACCATCTCTGACCTCACTACTACTGTTAGGTGGCCTGTACACAACTCCCACCAGCGTTTTCTGCCCCTTAGTGTTATGCAGCTCTACCCATATCGATTCCACATCTTCCCGGCTTCTGTCCTTCCTTTCTATTGCATTAATCTCATCTTTAACCAGCAACGCCACCCCACCTCCTTTTCTTTCATGTCCATCCCTCCTGAATATTGAATATCCCTGAACGTTGAGCTCCCATCCTTGGTCACCCTGGAGCCATGTCTCGGTGATCCCAACTATGTCATAATCATTAACAACAATCTGCACTTTCAATTCATCCACCTTGTTACGAATGCTCCTTGCATTGACACACAAAGCCTTCAGGCGCTCTTTTACAACTCTCTTAGCCCTTATACAATTATGTTGAAAAGTGGCCCTTTTTGATGCTTGCCCTGGATTTGTCAGCCTGCCACTTTTACTTTTCTCCTTAGTACTTTTTGCTTCTACCCTCATTTTACACCCCTCTGTCTCTCTGCACTGGTTCCCATCCCCCTGTTGTGAACTAACCTCCTCTCTCCTAGTCTCTTTAATTTGATTCCCTCCCCCCAACCATTCTAGTTTAAAGTCACCTCAGTAGCCCTCGCTAATCTCCCTGCCAGGATATTGGTCCCCCTAGGATTCAAGTGTAACCCATCCTTTTTGTACAGGTTACGCCTGCGCCAAAAGAGGTCCCAATGATCCAAAAACTTGAATCCCTGCCTCCTGCTCCAATCCCTCAGCCACGCATTTATCCTCCACCTCATTCCATTCCTACTCTCACTGTCGCGTGGCACAGGCAGTAATCCCGAGATTACTACCTTTGCAGTCCTTTTTCTCAACTCCCTTCTTAGCTCCCTATATTCTCCTTTCAGGACCTCTTCCCTTTTCCTACCTATGGCATTGGTACCTATATGTACCACGACCTCTGGCTCCTCACCCTCCCACTTCAGGATATCTTGAACACGATCAGAAATATCCCGGACCCTGGCACCAGGGAGGCAAACTGCCATCCGGGTCTCTGGACTGCGTCCACAGAATCGCCTATCTGACCCCCTTACTATCGAGTCCCCTATCACAACTGCCCTCCTCTTCCTTTCCCTACCCTTCTGAGCTACAGGGCCGGACTCTGTGCCGGAGGCACGGCCACTGTCGCTTCCCCCGAGTAAGCTGTCCCCACCAACAGTACTCAAACAGGAGTACCTATTGTCAAGGGGCACAGCCACTGGGGTACTCTCTATTAGCTGACTCTTCCCCTTCCCCCTCCTAACTGTGACCCACTTGTCTGCCTCCCGTGGCCCCGGTGTGACCATCTGCCTGTAACTCCTCTCTATCAACTCCTCACTCTCCCTGACCAGACGAAGGTCATCGAGCTGCAGCTCCAGTTCCGTAACGCGGTCCCTTAGGAGCTGCAGCTCGATGCACTTGGCACAGACGTAGACGTCCGGGAGGCTTGGAGACTCCAGGGCCTCCCACATCCAACACCGAGAACAACAAACTGCCCTCACACTCATACTGCCCCTCTCCTCAAATAACAACAGAAAATGAATACCAAACCTTCCTCGCCTTGCCCGTTTCCGCCTAAGCCCGTTGAGCCGAAGCCCTTAAGCCTTCACTCTGCTCCCGACTCACTCCGCCGCCCGCAAACTACGCTGCCTGCTGTATGAGGCTCTGTTCCTTTTAAATCTGCTGCACTGCACAGCCCGACGTCACACGCCTGCGCAGTCCCACCTCTCTGAACGCCGTTGGAGAAAAAAAACAAACCGAAAATTTCAAAAATGTCTTCTACCGCACTCCCGCTCCGACGCTCAGACTTCCTTCTTCGGATCAAACCCGAAGCACGATTTCTGCCCTTTTAAATCTGCTGCACTGCACTGCCCGACGTCACACACCTGCGCAGTCTCGCCTCTCTGAACGCCGTTGGAGAAAAAAAATACGAAAATTTCAAAAATGTCTTCTTCCACACTCCCGCTCCGACTCTCAGACTTCTTTCTTCGAATCAAACCTGAAGCACGATTTCTGCTCTTTTAAATCTGCCGCGCTGCACTGCCCGACGTCACACGCCTGCGCAGTCCCGCCTCTCTGAACGCCGTTGGAGAAAAAAAACCGAAGATTTCAAAAATTTCACAATTGGCTTTGTATCTGTACTCGGCACAATGACAATAAAGTTGAATCTAATCTAATCTAAAAAAACTTAATATAGAGGGCAAACAACAACGGACTCAGCACTGACCCCTACAGCACATCACTAGACACAGACATCCATTCAGAAAGGCAACCATCTACAACCACTCCTCTCTGGCTTCTTCTGCGAAGCCAATCGCTAATCCAATTTAATACCTCATCTTGAATGCCAAGTGACTGAACCCTCTCGACCAACCTCCCATGCGGGACTTTGTCAAATGCCTTGCTAAAGTTCATGTAGACAATATCCACTGCCTTACCTTCACCAAATTTGCAAAAAACTCTCTAAGATTGGCTAGACATGACTTACCATGCGGAAAGCTACACTAACTATCCTTAGTCAGTCCCTGAATATACAAATATTTATACTGTCTCTCTGGAGCCTTAGAATACCTTCCAATAACTGATGTCAGGCTCACTGGCTTATAATTTCCTGGCTTACTCTTAGAGTCTTCTTAAACAATGGAAGAACATTAGCTATAACATTAGGTCCGTGATGGAAGATTTTAAAAAAGCAGCATTTCATGGCAGCTTTTGGAGTTTGAACTGCAAACAATCAGTGAACTGAAGTTCAAGAAGAAGAGATGACTTCCCACAGGTATGAAATTGAAGATTTTAAAAAGCAGTGCTTCGCAGCAGTTTTTGTAGTTTAAACTGCGCCCAATCAGTGAATGGGATTCATTAGCAAGGGAAATACAAAATAAGGCAGGGGCAAGCGGAACAGCCATTGTTAGAGCGGGTCAGCGTTAGAGGGGCCGGCTTTGGATTTCATTCATCAGACATAGGAGAGATCCGACTTGGGCAAGGTAAGTTTCTTCTTTATTCTTCATATTCTTTATTCCTCACTGTTACAGCACATACAGTGCTGTGAAAATGGCTCCAGGTGCTGCATTGTGTTCTTTGTGTGAGATGTGGGAATTCTCGAGACTTGCAGCCTCCCTGATTACCACATCTGCACTGAGCCACAGCTCCTCAGAGAACATATTAAGGAACTGCAGCTGTAGCTCAATATTCTTCAGCTCATTTGGAAGACTGAGGAAATGACAGATAGGAGCTATGGGGAGTTAGTCAGCCCTAGGTTGCAGGACTACCTGGGTGACTATCAGGAGAAGAAAGGGAAGTGGGTGCCATTATAGAGTATCCCTGTGGCCATTCCCCTCAATAATAAGTATACCATTTTGGATACTGTTCAGAAGGACAGCCTACCAGGGGGAGTGGCAGTGACCGGCTCCCTGGCACTGAGTCTGGTGCTGTGGCTCAGAAGAGAAGAACTGAAGAGGACTGCAGTAGTGATAGGAGATTCCATAGCTGGGGGAACGGAGATGAGATACCGTGGAGGCAATAGAGAGATCTGGATGGCATGTTGCCTCCCAGATGCCAGGGCCAGTGATGTCTCGGATCGGATCCATGGAATTCTAAAGGGGGACAGTGAGCAGCCAAAAACCTTTGCACATATTGGCACCAATGACATAAGTAGAAAAGGTGAAGTGGCCCTGAAGAAAGATTTTAGGGAGCTAGGTAGAAAGTTGAAAGGTAGGACCTTCAGGGTAGTAATCTCTGGATTGCTCCTGGTGCCCTGCACCAGTGAGGGGAAGAATATGGATAACCCTAGGTAATTTCTAAAGTAAGTACATGTTCGGAACAGCATTGTGGGCTGAAGGGCCTGTATTGTGCTGTAGGTTTTCTATGTTTCTAATAGGAGCATTTTGCAGATAAATGTGTGGCTGAGGAACTGAGGCATGGGGACAGGGATTCAGATTTCTGTATCATTGGGATCTCTTCTGGCAAAGGTAAACCCTGTACAAAGGGGACAGGTTACACCTGAACCCGAGGGGGACCAATATCCTCTCAGGCAGGTTTGCTAGAGGTGTTTGGGAGGGTTTAAACTCATTTGGTAGGTTTGAATTCACCAGACTGAGGAGTGTCAGAGGGCAGAATTGAGTGAAGTTGCCATTACTAGGGAGAAGGTCCTTGGGAATCTGATAGATTTGAAGATGGATAAATCATATGGACAGATGGTCTACACCCCAGGGTTTTGAAAGAGGTGGCTGAAAAGATTATAGAGGCATTAGTAATGATCTTTCAAGAATCAAAAGTTTCTGGGATTCTTTCAGAAGAGTGGAAAATTGCAAATGTCACTCCACTCTTCAAAAAGGGAGTGAGACAGAAAAAAGGAAGTTCTAGGCCAGTTAGTCTGAACTCAGTGGTTGAGAAGATGTAGGAGTCGATTGTTAAGGATGTGGTTTCCGATTACTTGGAATAGGCTGAAGTCAGCATGGTTTCCTCAAGGGAAAATCTTGCCTGAAAAATCTGTTGGAATTCTTTGAAGAAATAACAAGCAGGATAGACATAAAAATCGGTGCATGCTGTGTACCTTGATTTTCAGAAGGCCTTTGTCAAGATGCACATGTAAAACTGCTTATCAAGTTAAGAGCCCATGGTAACATAGAAACATAGAAACATAGAAAATAGGTGCAGGAGTAGGCCATTCGGCCCTTCGAGCCGGCACCGCCATTCAGTATGATCATGGCTGATCATCCAACTCAGAACACTGTACCAGCCTTCCCTCCATACCCCCTGATCCCTTTAGCCACAAGGGCCATATCTAACTCCCTCTTAAATATAGCCAATGAACTGGCCTCAGCTGTTCCCTGTGGCAGAGAATTCCACAGATTCACCACTCTCTGTGTGAAGAAGTTTTTCCTAATCTCGGTCCTAAAAGGCTTCCCCTTTATCCTCAAACTGTGACCCCTCGTTCTGGACTTCCCCAACATCGGGAACAATCTTCCTGCATCTAGCTTGTCCAATCCCTTTAGGATTTTATACGTTTCAATAAGATCCCCCCTCAATCTTCTAAATTCCAACGAGTATAAGCCTAGCCGATCCAGTCTTTCATCATATGAAAGTCCTGCCATCACAGGAATCAATCTGGTGAACCTTCTTTGTACTCCCTCTATGGCAAGGATGTCTTTCCTCAGATTAGGGGACCAAAACTGCACACAATACTCCAGGTGTGGTCTCACCAAGGCCTTGTACAACTGCAGTAGTACCTCCCTGCTCCTATACTCGAATCCTCTTGCTATGAATGCCAGCATACCATTTGCCTTTTTCACCGCCTGCTGTACCTGCATGCCCATTTTCAATGACTGGTGTATAATGACACCCAGGTCTCGTTGCACCTCCCCTTTTCCTAAACGGTCACCATTCAGATAATAATATGTTTTCCTGTTTTTGCCACCAAAGTGGATAACCTCACGTTTATCCACATGAATTTGCCCACTCACCTAACCTATCCAAGTCACCCTGCATCCTCTTAGCATCCTCCTCACAGCTAACACTGCCGCCCAGCTTCGTGTCATCCGCAAACTTGGAGATGCTGCATTTAATTCCCTCATCCAAGTCATTAATATATATTGTAAATAACTGGGGTCCCAGCACTGAGCCTTGTGGTACCCCACTAGTCACTGCCTGCCATTCTGAAAAGGTCCCGTTTATTCCCACTCTTTGCTTCCTGTCTGCTAACCAATTCTCCACCCACACCAATACCTTACCCCCAATACCATGTGCTTTAAGTTTGCACACTAATCTCCTGTGTGGGACCTTGTCAAAAGCCTTTTGAAAATCCAAATATACCACATCCACTGGTTCTCCCCTATCCACTCTACTAGTTACATCCTCAAAAAATTCTATGAGATTCGTCAGACATGATTTTCCTTTCACAAATCCATGCTGACTTTGTCCGATGATGTCACCGCTTTCCAAATGTGCTGTTATCACATCTTTGATAACTGACTCTAGCATTTTCCCCACCACCGATGTCAGGCTAACCGGTCTATAATTCCCTGGTTTCTCTCTCCCTCCTTTTTTAAAAAGTGGGGTTACATTAGCCACCCTCCAATCCTCAGGAACTAGTCCAGAATCTAAAGAGTTTTGAAAAATTATCACTAATGCATCCACTATTTCTTGGGCTACTTCCTTAAGCACTCTGGGATGCAGACCATCTGGCCCTGGGGTTTTATCTGCCTTTAATCCCTTCAATTTACCTAACACCACTTCCCTACTAACATGTATTTCACTCAGTTCCTCCATCTCACTAGACCCTCTGTCCCCTACTATTTCCGGAAGATTATTTATGTCCTCCTTAGTGAAGACAGAACCAAAGTAGTTATTCAATTGGTCTGCCATGTCCTTGCTCCCCATAATCAATTCACCTGGTTCTGTCTGTAGGGGACCTACATTTGTCTTAACCAATCTTTTTCTTTTCACATATCTATAAAAGCTTTTACAGTCAGTTTTTATGTTCCCTGCCAGTTTTCTCTCATAATCTTTTTTTCCCTTCCTAATTATGCCCTTTGTCCTCCTCTGCTGGACTCTGAATTTCTCCCAGTCCTCAGGTGAGCCACTTTCTCTGGGTAATTTGTATGCTTCTTCTTTGGAATTGATACTATCCCTAATTTCCCTTGTCAGCCATGGGTGCACTACCTTCCTTGATTTATTCTTTTGCCAAACTGGGATGAACAATTGTTGTAGTTCATCCACGCGATCTTTAAATGCTTGCCATTGCATATCCATCGTCAACCCTTTAAGTATCACTTGCCAGTCTATCTTAGCTAATTCACATCTCATACCTTCAAAGTTACCCTTCTTTAAGTTCAGAATCTTTGTTTCTGAATTAACTATGTCACTCTCCATCTTAATGAAGAATTCCACCATATTATGGTCACTCTTACCCAAGGGGCCTCTCACGACAAGATTGCTAATTAACCCTTCCTCATTGCTTATTACCCAGTCTAGAATAGCCTGCTCTCTAGTTGGTTCCTTGACATGTTGGTTCAAAAAACCATCCCGCATACATTCCAAGAAATCTTCTTCCTCAGCACCCTTACCAATTTGGTTCACCCAATCTACATGTAGATTGAAGTCACCCATTATAACTGCTGTTCCTTTATTGCACATATTTCTAATTTCCTGTTTAATACCATCCCCAACCTCTACTACTACTGTTAGGTGGCCTGTACACAACTCCTACCAGCGTTTACATGGTATTACAGGAAAGATACTAGCATGGATAGAGCATTGGCTGATTTGCAGGAGGCAAACAGTGGGAATAAAGGGAGCTTTTCCTGGTTGACTGCCAGTAACAAGTGGTGTTCCACAGGGGACTGTGTTGGGTCCACTTCTATTTACGTTTTATGTCAATGATTTAGAAGACGGAATTGGTGGCCTTGTTGCCGAGTTTGCATACAGTACGAAGATAGGCCAGGGGTAAGTAGTGTTGAAGTAGCAGAGTGGTAACAGAAGGACTTAGACAGATTTGGAGAATGGGCAAAGAAGTGGCTGATGTAATACTGTGCCAGGAAGTGTATGGTCATGCACTCTGGTAGAAGTACCAGACTATTTTCTAAATGGAGAGAAAATTGAAAAATCAAACATGCAAAGGGACTTGGAAGTCTTCATGCAAGATACCCTAAAGGTTAATTTGCAGGTTGAGTCAGTGGTGAGGAAGGCAAGTGCAATGTTAGCATTCATTTCAAGAGAACTAGAATATAAAAGCAAGAATTTAGTGCTGAGTCTTTATAAGGCACTGGTGAGGCTCACTGGAATTCAGAAGAATGAGAGGGATCATCATTGAATCCTATTGAATGTTGAAAGGCCTTGATAGAGGCACAACCTTAGAATAAAGGAGTACCCATTTAGAATGGAGATGAAGAGGAATTTCTTTAGCCAGCGAGTGGTGAATCTGTGGAATTTGTTGATAGGAGATAGTCAGAGCATGACGGGGTATGGGAAGAAAGCAGGAGATTGGGGCTGAGAGGGAAATGGATCAGCCATGATGAAATGGTGGAGCAGACTCAACAGGCCAAACGGCCCATTCTGCTCCCCTGCAGTTTCTGCACTAGCCTCCCGCAGGATCCAAAGGAACAATCTGTCAAGTCCTGAGATTTATCCACCCTAAATTGCTCCTCTTTAATCCATATAGACCTCACTGTCGCAGTTCCTCACATCTATACACTCTTGAGTAAATACAGATGCAAAAATCCATTGAAGATCTCCCCATCTATTTCGGCTCCACACATAGATTACCATTCTGATATTCCAGATGACCGATTTTCTGTTGTAATCCTTTAGCTCTTTAACATATCTGTAGAATCCCTTCGGATTCTCCTTCACTTTGGCTGCTACGGTAACCACATGCCTTCACTTCGCCATCCTGAGTTGTTTTTGAAGTGTTCTCTTGTATTTCTTATAACCCATAAGTACCTCGTTTGCTCCAGTCTGTCCATATCTGCTATGCACCCCCTTCTTTTTCTTAACCAGGGCCTCCACATCTATCAAAGTCCTAGGTTCTGTTATCCTTGACTTTTATTCTGACAGGAACATACAAACTACGTACTCTCAAAATCTCAGTTTCGAAGCCCTCCCATTTATCAAATACACCATTGCCAGAAAACAACCTATCCCAATCTCAATTCACACTTGCCGCACCCTTTCTGATACCATCAAAATAGGTCTTTCCCCAATTTAGAATCTCAACCCGCAGACCAGATTTACTTTTTTGCATATTTACTCTGAAACTAATGGCATTATGATCACTATGTGCAAAATGATCCCCTACGCAAACTTCTGTCACCTGCCCTGTCTCATTCCCAAATAAGAGATCTAGTATCACACTCTCTCGAATTGGGACTTCTATGTATTCTTTAAGAAAACTTCCTGAATGCATTTGACAAACTCATTCCCATTCAGGTAACACACATCAAAGTTGCTGGTGAATGAAACAGGCCAGACAGCATCTCTAGGAACAGGTACAGTCGACGTTTCAGGTCGAGACCCTTTGTCAGGACTAACTGAAGAAAGAGCTAGTAGGAGATTTAAAAGTGGGAGGGGGAGGGGGAGATCCAAAATGATAGGAGAAGACAGGAGGGGGAGGGATGGAGCCAAGAGCTGGACAGGTGATTGGCAAAAGGGATATGAGAGGATCGTGGGACAAGAGGCCCAGGGAGAAGGAAAAGGGGGAAAAAACCCAGAGGATGGGCAAGGGGTATAGTCAGAGGGACAGAGGGAGAGAAAGGAGAGTGAGAGAAAGAATGTGTGTATAAAAATAAATAACAGATGGGGTACAAGGGGGAGGTGGGGCATTAGCGGAAGTTAGAGAAGTCAATGTTCATGCCATCAGGTTGGAGGCTACCCAGATGGAATATAAGGTGTCATTCCCATTCAGCCCTTTTACAGTATGGGAGTCCTGGTCAACATGTGGAAAGTTATAATCACCTACTATCACTACCTTAAATTTCTTGCAACAGGTGTAATCTCTCTATAAATTTGTCCCCTTAAATCCCGTGGACTTTTGGGTGGTTTATAATATAATCCCATTAATGTTGTTATAACATTCTTATTCTTCATTTTTACTCATAAAGCCTCACGAGATGAGCTCTCTAGTCTGTCCTGAATGTACACTGCTAAGACATTTTTCCTGACTAGTAATGCCACTCTATCATGCCTAAAACAACGGTACCCTGGAACACAGAGCTGCCAGTGCTGCTCCTTCTGCAACCAATTCTCACTAATGGCTACAATGTTGATTCATACCCTGTTCATCTGCCTTTCCTACAATATTCCTTGCAATGAAATATACAATAGCAAACCTTCTGGCTAGGATATTAGTCCTCCTTCATTTCAGGTGAAAACTGTCCCTTCTGTACAAGTCCCACCTTTTCTGGAAGAGATGCCAATGATCCAAAACTCCAAAGTCCTCCCTTCTGCACCAAATCTTAGACACATATTAAATTGTATGATCTTGTCTTTTAACTTAGCACCTAACTCCCTGAATTCACTTTGCAAGATCTCTTCACCCAGCCTCCTTCTGCACCCACTCCAAAGCCTCGACATCCTTCTTATAATGTGGTGGTCAGACCTGTAATCAATACTCCAGATGCGGCCTAATTAGAGTTCAATAAAGCTGCAACATAAGGTCTTCACTTTTGAACCCAGTTCTTCAACTACAAAAGACAAGCATTCCACATGCCTTCTTGAGCACCCTATCAACCTGTGTAGCCACTTTCAGACAGCAATGAACCCGGACCCAAGGTCCTTCTCCTCATCAGCACTGTTAAGGGTCTTGCCCTTAACAATGTGCTGTCTCTTTAAATTTAACCTACCAAGTTAGCAACACTTCACATTTGGCTGAGTTAAACGCCATCAAACTTCTATAGATGTATGGTGGAGAATATATTTGCTGATTGTGTCACGGACTGGTATGGAAACACCAATATACTTGAGCGTAAAAGCCTACAAAAGGTAGTGGATACAGTCTAGTCCATCACGGGCAAAGTCCTCCCTACTGCTGAGAACATCTACGCTGAGCGCTGTCACAGGAAAGCAACATCCATCATCGATTATCCAGGCCATGCTCTCTTCTTGCTGCTGCCATCAGAAAGAAGGGCAGGAGCCTCAGGAGTGAAACCACCAGGTTCAGAAATAGCTATTACCCCTCAAACATCAGACTCTTGAATCTGACGAGATAACTTCACCTGCTCCATCAATGAACTGTTCCCACCACCTATGGACTCACTTTCATGTACTATTCATCTTATGTTCTCAATATTTAATGCTTATTTATCTATTATTATTATTATTACTTTCTTTTCTTTTTTTATTTGCAGTTTGCTGTTTTTGGCACGTTAGTTGTTCAGCCATTCTGTAGGGTGTAGTCTTTCATTGATTCCATTGTATTTCTTGTATTTACTGTAAATAGTCACAAGAAAATAGTTCTCACGGTTGAATATAGTGACTATTATGTACTTTCATAATAAATTTACTTCGAACTTTACTTTGATCTTTGAACCTGCCATTTCTCCATATTAGCAACTGGTTTATATTCTGCTGGAGAGATATATATATATTATATGTGTGTGTGTGTGTGTGTGTGTGTGTGTGTGTGTGTGTGTATATATATATCATTTATATACATCAGAAACTGCAGAAGTCCCAGTACAGATCCTTGCAGAACACCACTAATCACAGACCTCCATCTAGAATAAGTCCCTTTGATCACCACCCTCTGCCTTCAATGGGCAAGGCAGTTCCCAATCCAAAAGACCAATTCACCATGCAACTTAATCTTCTGGATGAGCCTCCCATTAGGGACCTTGTCAATCACTTTCCTAAAATTCATGTAGATGACACCCACAGCTCTACCTTCATCAAACTGCCACATCACCTCCTCAAAAAACTCATTCAAGTTAGTAAGACACAACTTGCCCCGCACAAGGCTATACTGACTCTCCCTAATTAGGCCATGGTTTTCTAAATGCACATAAATTCTATCCATAGACCATAAAACGGAGGAGAAAGATCAGGTCATTTGACCCATCAAGTCTGCTCCACCATTCTATCTCTGATGATTTATTATCCCTCTAAATTTGATTCTCATGCCTTCTCCCGTTAACCTCTGACATCCTGATTAATCAAGAACCCATCCACCACTGCCTTAAGTATACTCAATGACTTGGCCTGCACAGCCGTCTGACACAAATAATTCCACAGCTTCACCCCTGCCTAAAGACATTTTTCCTTATCTCTGTTCTAAATGGATGTTCCTCAATTCTCAGCTGTGTTCCTCACACGCTCCTCATACGTTAACCCTTTCATTCTTGGGATTAATCTCGTAAATCTCCTTTGAACTCTCTAATGCCTCAGCATGACATATATTCTCTTATATTCAAATCCTCTCAAAATGAATGGTAACATTTCATTTGCCTTCCTGACTACAAATTAACCTGGAATTCATTGCCAGAGACACTGTACGAGGGGTGATTGATAAGTTTGTGGTCTAAGGTAGAAGGAGTCAATTTAAGGAAACCTAGCACATTTATTTTTCCTACATTTACACACTTAGTCCAGCGGTCGTGGAGCATACGGATCCCTTCTTTGTAGAAGTTGGCATCTTGGACCTCCAGAAAGTGGTCCACAGCAGGGGTGATTGATAAGTTTGTGGCCTAATGTAGAAGGAGATGAGTTATTAACTTCAAACTTTCTGCATTATCACTCAAAGAGTTGAACTGCACGTGCATGTACCGAGAGCTGTATAACTCATCTCCTTCTACCTTGGGCCACGAACTTATCAATCACCCCTGCTGTGGACCACTTTCTGGAGGTCCAAGACATCCACTTCTACAAAGAAGGGATCCGTATGCTCCACGACTGCTGGACTAAGTGTGTAAATGTGGGAGGGGACTATGTTGAAAAATAAATGTGCCTGGTTTTCTAAAATTGACTCCTTCTACCTTAGGCCACGAACTTATCCAAGTCTTAGAATATATTTAAAGAGGAGGCTGAATGGCTCCTGATTAATTAGGGTGCTAAAGGTTATGGGGAGAAGGCAGAAGAATGAGATTGAAAGGGATAATATTCAGCCATGAAAGAATATTGGTGCAGACTTGATGGGCCAAATGGCTTAATACTGCTCCTACGTCTCATAATCTTCACTGCTTCCTTGGGCTGAGAATTCCACAGATTCACTACTCTCTAGAAAAGGAAGTTTTTTATCTTCTCCATCCTAAATCTACTCCTGAGTCTTGAGGCTAAATCCCCTCTAGTAAAAGCAGCTTTCCTGTCTCTATCTTATCTGTCCTTTTCATGATTTGATGATGAGTGGTTAGCATAACACTTTACACGACAGGTGACCTGGGTTCAGTTTCTGACACTACCTGTAGGGGATCTGTACGTTCTCCCCATGAGCACTTGTGTTCCCTCTGGGTGGCCCAATTCCCTCCCACAGTCCAAAGATGTACCACTTGGTAGGTTAATTGCTCATTGTAAACTATCCCATGATTAGGCACAGATTAAATCAGGGGTTGGTGTGTAGCACGGTGCAAAGGGGCGAAAGGATTTACTCTGCACTGTACCTCAATAAATAAATAAATACATACATTTATGGTTTCTATAAAATTCTTCTGAATTCTAGCCAGTATAGTCCCAAGTGACTCCAGTCCGTGTAGGCTAATCCCCTCATCTCTGATTTTAACCAGGTGAACTTTCTCTGCACCGCCTCCAATATCAGTATATATTTTCTCAAATTAGGAGATCAAACTGCTTTATTGTGCTACTTCCTGCACTGAGGTAGAATTGAATCTTTTATTCATCTTTTCTGCTCAACTCTACCCTCTCTCACTTCCTTGTACTCTGTCTTCAACTCCTCCCTTCTACGACGTATCTACTCCAAGCTAAATATGAATCAGTTGAGTGCCACTGCAGTGTACAGTTAGCACACACAACACTGCTGAGGCTTGGGGCACCAGTGTTCAGAGTTCAATTCTGATGTCACCTGTGAGGAGTTTGAACGTTCTCCCCATGGAATGTGTGGATCTTTTCCAGGTGCTCTGGTTTCCACCCACAGTCCAAATATGTAACGGTTAATAGGTTAATTGGTCATTGTGAATCAGAATCAGAATCAGGTATTATCACTGGCATGTGTCATGAAATTTGTTAACTTAGCAGCAGCAGTTCAATGTACTACATGAGAATACAGAAAGAAGAAAAATAAATAAGTCAATCAATCATAGTAAGTATATATATGTATATTGAGTAGATTAAAAATTGTGCAAAAACAGAAGTAATATATATTTTTTTTAAAAGTGAGGGAGGGTTGATGGGTTCAATGTCAATTTAGGAATCGTATGGCAGAGGGGAAGAATCTGTTCCTGAATCGTTGAGTGTGTGCCTTCAGACTCTTGTACCTCCTTCCTACTGGCATCCGTAGTACCAGGCATACCCTGGTACTACGGATGCCAGTACCCAAGATGGAACTGATTAATTTTATGACTTCCAGTAGCTGCTTTCAGTCCTGTGCAGTAGCCACCACCCCATACCCCTCCTCCACCACCATACCAGACAGTGATGTAGCTTGTCAGGATGCTCTCCATAGTACATCTATAGATGTCTTTGAGTGTTTTAGTTGACAAACCAAGACTCTTCAAAGTCTTAATGAAATATTAAAAGTTCTTTATAGTTACATCAATATTTTGGGACCAGGTTAAATCCTCAGAGATCGTGACATCTTGGAACTTGAAATTGCTCATCCTTTCCACTTCTGATCCCTCTTTGAAGACCGGTCTGTGCTCCCTCACCTTACCCTTCCTGAAGTTCACAAACAGCTCTTTCGTCTTGAGTGCCAGGTTGTTGCTGCGACACCACTCAACTAGCTGATATATGTCGCTCCTGTATGCTCTCTCATCTCCAACTGAGATTCTATCAACAATGGTTGTATAGATGTTACTTGAGCTATACATGGTCATGAAGTCATGCGTATAGAGAGAGTAAAGCAGGGAGTAAATTGTCCTGTGATTAGGCTCAGATTAAATCAGGGGAATTGCAGGGCGGCACAAAGGGTCTATTCCACTCTGTATCTCAATAAGTAAATAAATAAGCTCCAAGACAACAGTCTTCCAAAGTCACCCTGACTATACATTTGCAAGAAAAAGTTTGTGAACCCTTTGCAATTACCTGGTTTTCTGCATTAATTACTCATAAAATGTGCTCTGATCTTCATATAAGTCAAAATAATAGACAAACAGAATCTGCCTAAGCTAATAACACACAAACAACTGTATTTTTCATATCTTTATTGAACACATTGTTTCACTGTCCAGGCTGGAATAAGTATGTGAACCCTTGTATTTACTAATTGGTAGAACCTCCTTTAGTAGCAAAAATCTCCACCAAACATTTCCTTTAGTAGCAAAAACCTCCACCAAACATTTCCTTTAGTAGCAAAAACCTCCACCAAACATTTCCTTTAGTAGCAAAAACCTCCACCAAACATTTCCTTTAGCTGCAGAACAGACTTGCACAATGGTGAGGAGGAATTTTAAGCCATTAATCCATACAAAACTGTTTCAGTTCATCACTATTTCTGGGATACCTTGCATGAACAATAATCTTCAGGTCATGCCACAGTATCTCAATCGGGTTAAGGTCTTGACTCTGATCTGGCCACTCCAAAAAACAAATTTTCTCCTTTTAAATCATTCTGTTGTTAACTTACTCGTGCTTCCAATCATTGTCTTGTTGCATCATCCAACTTCTATTATGCTCCAGGTGATGGACTGCTACCCTGACATTCTCCTGTAAAATGTCTTGATACAATTTTGAATTCATTGTTCCCTCAACGACAGCAAGCTGTCCAGGCCCTGAGGCAGCAAAGCAGCCCCAGCTCCTTCCACAATGCTTGAGGTGAGGTTTTGGTATTGATGTGCAGTGCCCTTTTTCCTCCAAACATAGTGGTGGTCACTTCTGCCAAAAAGTTCAACTTTGTTCTCATCTGTCCACAGAACATTATCTCGTAAGCGTTGTGGAACATCCAGGTGGCCTTCTGCAAACGTGAAACGCGCAGCAACGTTTGTTTATCCTCCATGGTGTCCTTCCATGAATACCATTCTTGTTCAGTGTTTTTCTTATATTGGACATAATTATATTGGCAAGTTCTAGAGATTTCCACACGTCTTCCGCTGATACCCTTGGGTTTGTAATCATCTCCTTCAGCATTGCACATTGCGCTCTTGGTGTGGTCTTTGCAGGACACTTCCAACCTCATCTCATTGATTGGAACAACTGACTCCAAACAGCTTTTGGAGAACACATTACCCCAAAAGTTCACATACTTTTGTGAACCTAGACTGTGACTGCTTAAGTGGTGTACTCAGTAATGATGAGATGAAGTACAATTCTTTGTATGTTACTTGTTTAGGCAGATTGTGTTTGTCTATTATTGTGACTTAGATGATCAGACCACATTTTATGAGTAATTAATGCAGACAACCAGGTAATTGCAAGGGTTCACAAACTTGTTGTTGCAACTATACCACCTTTTCAACAAGAAATACATTCCATTCTCCATGGTACCTGTTTTACTGTTGATACTTCCACACCAGTCCACGTTTCGCTTCGGCTATGGCATCCCTCCACCTGTTAACAGGGCTCTCCTTTTTGAACCAGAGAACATTAAGGCACAGGCCCCTTGGATAGTTAAACTACTAATCAAATGTCTGACTAAACTCGTACCTTCTGCCTACATTGTCTTTTAATTCTCTACACATTCACATACCTTCCTAAGAGCCTCTTAAATACTTGTATTACATGTACATAATGGAGTGGATTGCAAGGAAGGTTGTCCAAGGCTACAATAGGATATAGATCAGTTGGAAAATTGAGCACAGGAGAGGCAAATGGAATTTAATCCTGACAAACACCACAATGATGCATTTTGAGAGAGCAACTAGATGTAGTAACACTTGTAAACTATTCCTACCAGTAAGGATGCAACTCTCGGACAAAATGTATTCATAAAGCATGAAGTTTGGAGGAAATATTAAAGGGATCCTGGTTGAAACACATTATTTTACGTCTGAGGAGTTAATTAGCATCTATGATTGGTGCATGCTGGTCAGTATCCCGTGACTGGAAGCCACAGATCAGACATTGCTTCAGGAGAGACTCAACACTCAGCTCTCTCAGCTTCAGGACAGAGTTGGCACTAAGCTCTCTCAGCTTCAGGCCAGACTCAACACTAACCTCTCTCAGCTTCAGGACAGACTCAACACTAAGCTCTCTCAGCTTCAGGACACACTCAACACTAAGCTTTCTCAGCAGGAGAGACTCAACTCTAAGCTCTCTCAGCTTCAGGCAGACTTGGCACTAAGCTCTCTCAGCTTCAGGACAGACTCAACACTGAGCTCTCTCAGCTTCAGGAGAGACTCAACACTAAGCTCTCTCAGCTTCAGGACAGAGTTGGCACTAAGCTCTCTCAGCTTCAGGCCAGACTCAACACTAACCTCTCTCAGCTTCAGGACAGACTCAACACTGAGCTCTCTCAGCTTCAGGACAGACTCAACACTAAGCTTTCTCAGCAGGAGAGACTCAACTCTAAGCTCTCTCAGCTTCAGGCAGACTTGGCACTAAGCTCTCTCAGCTTCAGGACAGACTCAAATCTGAGCACTTCCAGCTTCAGAACACACTCAGCACTAAGCTCTCTCAGCTTCAAGACAGACTCAACACTGAGCTCTCTCAGCTTCAGGAGAGACTCAACACTAAGCTCTCTCAGCTTCAGGACAGGCTCAACACTGAGCTCTCTCAGCTTCAGGACAGACTAAACAATCAGCTCTCTCAGCTTCAGGATAGACTCAATACGAAGCTCTCTCAACTTCAGGTCAGACTCAACACTAAGCTCCCTCCGCTTCAGGCAGACTTGGCACTAAGCTCTCTCAGCTTCAGGACAGACTCAACACTAAGCTCTCTCAGCTTCAGAACACACTCAACACTAAGCTCTCTCAGCTTCAGGACAGACTCAAATCTGAGCACTCTCAGCTTCAGAACACACTCAGTACTAAGCTCTCTCAGCTTCAGGACAGACTCAACACTGAGCTCTCTCAGCTTCAGGACAGACTCAACGTTAAGCTCTCTCAGCTTCAGGACACACTCAACACTGAGCTCTCTCAGGTTTTGGAGAGACTCAGCACTAAGCTCTCCCAGCTTCAGGACAGACTCAACAATAAGCTCTCTCAGCTGCAGGACACACTCAACACTAAGATCTCTCAGCTTCAGGACACACTCAACACTGAGCTCTCTCAGCTTCAGGACAGACTCAACAATCAACTCTCTCAGCTTCAGGATAGACTCAATACGAATCTCTCTCAGCTTCAGGACAGACTCAAATCTGAGCACTTCCAGCTTCAGAACACACTCAGCACTAAGCTCTCTCAGCTTCAAGACAGACTCAACACTGAGCTCTCTCAGCTTCAGGAGAGACTCAACACTAAGCTCTCTCAGCTTCAGGACAGGCTCAACACTGAGCTCCCTCAGCTTCAGGACAGACTAAACAATCAGCTCTCTCAGCTTCAGGATAGACTCAATACGAAGCTCTCTCAACTTCAGGTCAGACTCAACACTGAGCTCTCTCCGCTTCAGGCAGACTTGGCACTAAGCTCTCTCAGCTTCAGGACAGACTCAACACTAAGCTCTCTCAGCTTCAGAACACACTCAACACTAAGCTCTCTCAGCTTCAGGACAGACTCAAATCTGAGCACTCTCAGCTTCAGGACAGACAACACTGAGCTCACTCAGCTTCAGGAGAGACTCAACACTAAGCTCTCTCAGCTTCAGGCAGACTTGGCACTAAGCTCTCTCGGTTTCAGGACACACTCAACACTAAGCTCTCTCAGCTTCAGGACAGACTCAACACTGAGCTCTCTCAGCTTCAGGAGAGACTCAACACTCAGCTCTCTCAGCTTCAGGACAGACTCAACACTAAGCTCTCTCAGTTTCAGGACACACTCAACACTAAGCTCTCTCAGCTTCAGGAGAGACTCAACACTAAGCTTTCTCAGCTTCAGGCAGACTCGGCACTAAGCTCTCTCAGCTTCAGGACAGACTCAACACTGAGCTCTGTCAGCTTCAGGAGAGACTCAACACTAAGCTCTCTCAGTTTCAGGACAGACTCAACACTGAGCTCTCTCAGCTTCAGGACAGACTCAACACTAAGCTCTCTCAGCTTCAGAAGAGACTCAACACTGAGCTCTCTCAGCTTCAGGACAGACTCAACACTGAGCTCTCTCAGCTTCAGGACACACTCAGCACTGAGCTCTCTCAGCTTCAGGAGAGACTCAACACTAAGCTTTCTCAGCTTCAGAACAGACTCAACACTAAGCTCTCTCAGCTTCAGGCAGACTCAACACTAAGCTCTCTCAGCTTCAGCACACACTCAACACTGAGCTCTCTCAGCTTCAGGAGAGACTCAACACTGAGCTCTCTCAGCTTCAGGACAGACTCAACACTGAGCTCTCTCAGCTTCAGGACAGACTCAACACTAAGCTCTCTCAGCTTCAGGACAAACTCAACACTGAGCTCTCTCAGCTTCAGGACAGACTCAACACTGAGCTCTCTCAGCTTCAGGACAGACTCAACATTAAGCTCTCTCAGCTTCAGGACAGACTCAACACTGAGCTCTCTCAGCTTCAGGACAGACTCAAATCTGAGCACTCTCAGCTTCAGGACAGACTCAACACTAAGCTCTCTC
Organism: Mobula birostris; assembly: GCF_030028105.1. NCBI lineage: Eukaryota > Metazoa > Chordata > Chondrichthyes > Myliobatiformes > Myliobatidae > Mobula > Mobula birostris. The sequence continues at coordinate 147,840 of NW_027276274.1, forward strand.
AGCTTCAGTACAGACTCAACCTAAGCTCTCTCAGCTTCAGGCAGACTTGGCACTAAGCTCTCTCAGCTTCAGGACAGACTCAACACTAAGCACTCTCAGCTTCAGGACCCACTCACCACTAAGCTCTCTCAGTTTCAGGACAGACTCAACACTAAGCACTCTCAGCTTCAGGACCCACTCACCACAAAGCTCTCTCAGTTTCAGGACAGACTCAACACTGAGCTCTCTCAGCTTCAGGACAGACTCAACACTGAGCTCTCTCAGCTTCAGGACACACTCAGCACTGAGCTCTCTCAGCTTCAGGAGAGACTCAACACTAAGCTCTCTCAGCTTCAGGAGAGACTCAACACTAAGCTCTCTCAGCTTCAGGACACACTCAACACTGAGCTCTCTCAGCTTCAGGACAGACTCAACACTGAGCTCTCTCAGCTTCAGGACACACTCAACACTGAGCTCTCTCAGCTTCAGGACAGACTCAACACTAAGCTCTCTCAGCTTCAGGAGAGACTCAACACTAAGCTCTCTCAGCTTCAGGACACACTCAACACTGAGCTCTCTCAGCTTCAGGACAGACTCAACACTAAGGTCCCTCAGCTTCAGGACACACTCAACACTGAGCTCTCTCAGCCTCAGGACAGACTCAACACTAAGCTCTCTCAGCTTCAGGACAGACTCAACACTAAACACTCAGCTTCAGGAGAAACTCAACACTAAGCTCTCTCAGCTTCAGGACAGACTCAACACTAAGCTCTCTCAGCTTCAGGACAGACTCAACACTGAGCTCTCTCAGCTTCAGGACACACTCAGCACTGAGCTCTCTCAGCTTCAGGACAGACTAAACAATCAACTCTCTCAGCTTCAGGATAGACTCAATACGAATCTCTCTCAGCTTCAGGACAGACTCAAATCTGAGCACTTCCAGCTTCAGAACACACTCAGCACTAAGCTCTCTCAGCTTGAAGACAGACTCAACACTGAGCTCTCTCAGCTTCAGGAGAGACTCAACACTAAGCTCTCTCAGCTTCAGGACAGGCTCAACACTGAGCTCCCTCAGCTTCAGGACAGACTAAACAATCAGCTCTCTCAGCTTCAGGATAGACTCAATACGAAGCTCTCTCAACTTCAGGTCAGACTCAACACTGAGCTCTCTCCGCTTCAGGCAGACTTGGCACTAAGCTCTCTCAGCTTCAGGACAGACTCAACACTAAGCTCTCTCAGCTTCAGAACACACTCAACACTAAGCTCTCTCAGCTTCAGGACAGACTCAAATCTGAGCACTCTCAGCTTCAGGACAGACAACACTGAGCTCACTCAGCTTCAGGAGAGACTCAACACTAAGCTCTCTCAGCTTCAGGCAGACTTGGCAGTAAGCTCTCTCGGTTTCAGGACACACTCAACACTAAGCTCTCTCAGCTTCAGGACAGACTCAACACTGAGCTCTCTCAGCTTCAGGAGAGACTCAACACTCAGCTCTCTCAGCTTCAGGACAGACTCAACACTAAGCTCTCTCAGCTTCAGGACACACTCAACACTAAGCTCTCTCAGCTTCAGGAGAGACTCAACACTAAGCTTTCTCAGCTTCAGGCAGACTCGGCACTAAGCTCTCTCAGCTTCAGGACAGACTCAACACTGAGCTCTGTCAGCTTCAGGAGAGACTCAACACTAAGCTCTCTCAGTTTCAGGACAGACTCAACACTGAGCTCTCTCAGCTTCAGGACAGACTCAACACTAAGCTCTCTCAGCTTCAGAAGAGACTCAACACTGAGCTCTCTCAGCTTCAGGACACACTGAGCACTGAGCTCTCTCAGCTTCAGGAGAGACTCAACACTAAGCTTTCTCAGCTTCAGAACAGACTCAACACTAAGCTCTCTCAGCTTCAGGCAGACTCAACACTAAGCTCTCTCAGCTTCAGGACACACTCAACACTGAGCTCTCTCAGCTTCAGGAGAGACTCAACACTGAGCTCTCTCAGCTTCAGGACAGACTCAACACTGAGCTCTCTCAGCTTCAGGACAGACTCAACACTAAGCTCTCTCAGCTTCAGGACAAACTCAACACTGAGCTCTCTCAGCTTCAGGACAGACTCAACACTGAGCTCTCTCAGCTTCAGGACAGACTCAACATTAAGCTCTCTCAGCTTCAGGACAGACTCAACACTGAGCTCTCTCAGCTTCAGGACAGACTCAAATCTGAGCACTCTCAGCTTCAGGACAGACTCAACACTAAGCTCTCTCAGCTTCAGTACAGACTCAACCTAAGCTCTCTCAGCTTCAGGCAGACTTGGCACTAAGCTCTCTCAGCTTCAGGACAGACTCAACACTAAGCACTCTCAGCTTCAGGACCCACTCACCACTAAGCTCTCTCAGTTTCAGGACAGACTCAACACTAAGCACTCTCAGCTTCAGGACCCACTCACCACAAAGCTCTCTCAGTTTCAGGACAGACTCAACACTGAGCTCTCTCAGCTTCAGGACAGACTCAACACTGAGCTCTCTCAGCTTCAGGACACACTCAGCACTGAGCTCTCTCAGCTTCAGGAGAGACTCAACACTAAGCTCTCTCAGCTTCAGGAGAGACTCAACACTAAGCTCTCTCAGCTTCAGGACACACTCAACACTGAGCTCTCTCAGCTTCAGGACAGACTCAACACTAAGGTCCCTCAGCTTCAGGACACACTCAACACTGAGCTCTCCAAGATTCAGAACAGACTCAACACTGAGCTCTCTCAGCCTCAGGACAGACTCAACACTAAGCTCTCTCAGCTTCAGGACAGACTCAACACTAAACACTCAGCTTCAGGAGAAACTCAACACTAAGCTCTCTCAGCTTCAGGACAGACTCAACACTAAGCTCTCTCAGCTTCAGGACAGACTCAACACTAAGCTCTCTCAGCTTCAGGAGAGACTCAACACTGAGCTCTCTCAGCTTCAGGAGACACTCAACACTAAGCTTTCTCAGCTTCAGGACAGACTCAACACTAAGCTCTCTCAGCTTCAGTCAGACTCGGCACAAAGCTCTCTCAGCTTCAGGGCAGACTCAACACTGAGCTCTGTCAGCTACAGAAGAGACTCAACACTAAGCTCTCTCAGCTTCAGAAGAGACTCAACACTGAGCTCTCTCAGCTTCAGGACAGACTCAACACTGAGCTCTCTCAGCTTCAGGACACACTCAGCACTGAGCTCTCTCAGCTTCAGGAGAGACTCAACACTAAGCTTTCTCAGCTTCAGAACAGACTCAACACTAAGCTCTCTCAGCTTCAGGCAGACTCAACACTAAGCTCTCTCAGCTTCAGCACACACTCAACACTGAGCTCTCTCAGCTTCAGGAGAGACTCAACACTGAGCTCTCTCAGCTTCAGGACAAACTCAACACTGAGCTCTCTCAGCTTCAGGACAGACTCAACACTAAGCTCTCTCAGCTTCAGGACAAACTCAACACTGAGCTCTCTCAGCTTCAGGACAGACTCAACACTGAGCTCTCTCAGCTTCAGGACAGACTCAACATTAAGCTCTCTCAGCTTCAGGACAGACTCAACACTGAGCTCTCTCAGCTTCAGGACAGACTCAAATCTGAGCACTCTCAGCTTCAGGACAGACTCAACACTAAGCTCTCTCAGCTTCAGTACAGACTCAACCTAAGCTCTCTCAGCTTCAGGCAGACTTGGCACTAAGCTCTCTCAGCTTCAGGACAGACTCAACACTAAGCACTCTCAGCTTCAGGACCCACTCACCACTAAGCTCTCTCAGTTTCAGGACAGACTCAACACTAAGCACTCTCAGCTTCAGGACCCACTCACCACAAAGCTCTCTCAGTTTCAGGACAGACTCAACACTGAGCTCTCTCAGCTTCAGGACAGACTCAACACTGAGCTCTCTCAGCTTCAGGACACACTCAGCACTGAGCTCTCTCAGCTTCAGGAGAGACTCAACACTAAGCTCTCTCAGCTTCAGGAGAGACTCAACACTAAGCTCTCTCAGCTTCAGGACACACTCAACACTGAGCTCTCTCAGCTTCAGGACAGACTCAACACTGAGCTCTCTCAGCTTCAGGACACACTCAACACTGAGCTCTCTCAGCTTCAGGACAGACTCAACACTAAGCTCTCTCAGCTTCAGGAGAGACTCAACACTAAGCTCTCTCAGCTTCAGGACACACTCAACACTGAGCTCTCTCAGCTTCAGGACAGACTCAACACTAAGGTCCCTCAGCTTCAGGACACACTCAACACTGAGCTCTCTCAGCCTCAGGACAGACTCAACACTAAGCTCTCTCAGCTTCAGGACAGACTCAACACTAAACACTCAGCTTCAGGAGAAACTCAACACTAAGCTCTCTCAGCTTCAGGACAGACTCAACACTAAGCTCTCTCAGCTTCAGGACAGACTCAACACTGAGCTCTCTCAGCTTCAGGACACACTCAGCACTGAGCTCTCTCAGCTTCAGGACAGACTAAACAATCAACTCTCTCAGCTTCAGGATAGACTCAATACGAATCTCTCTCAGCTTCAGGACAGACTCAAATCTGAGCACTTCCAGCTTCAGAACACACTCAGCACTAAGCTCTCTCAGCTTGAAGACAGACTCAACACTGAGCTCTCTCAGCTTCAGGAGAGACTCAACACTAAGCTCTCTCAGCTTCAGGACAGGCTCAACACTGAGCTCCCTCAGCTTCAGGACAGACTAAACAATCAGCTCTCTCAGCTTCAGGATAGACTCAATACGAAGCTCTCTCAACTTCAGGTCAGACTCAACACTGAGCTCTCTCCGCTTCAGGCAGACTTGGCACTAAGCTCTCTCAGCTTCAGGACAGACTCAACACTAAGCTCTCTCAGCTTCAGAACACACTCAACACTAAGCTCTCTCAGCTTCAGGACAGACTCAAATCTGAGCACTCTCAGCTTCAGGACAGACAACACTGAGCTCACTCAGCTTCAGGAGAGACTCAACACTAAGCTCTCTCAGCTTCAGGCAGACTTGGCAGTAAGCTCTCTCGGTTTCAGGACACACTCAACACTAAGCTCTCTCAGCTTCAGGACAGACTCAACACTGAGCTCTCTCAGCTTCAGGAGAGACTCAACACTCAGCTCTCTCAGCTTCAGGACAGACTCAACACTAAGCTCTCTCAGCTTCAGGACACACTCAACACTAAGCTCTCTCAGCTTCAGGAGAGACTCAACACTAAGCTTTCTCAGCTTCAGGCAGACTCGGCACTAAGCTCTCTCAGCTTCAGGACAGACTCAACACTGAGCTCTGTCAGCTTCGGGAGAGACTCAACACTAAGCTCTCTCAGTTTCAGGACAGACTCAACACTGAGCTCTCTCAGCTTCAGGACAGACTCAACACTAAGCTCTCTCAGCTTCAGAAGAGACTCAACACTGAGCTCTCTCAGCTTCAGGACACACTGAGCACTGAGCTCTCTCAGCTTCAGGAGAGACTCAACACTAAGCTTTCTCAGCTTCAGAACAGACTCAACACTAAGCTCTCTCAGCTTCAGGCAGACTCAACACTAAGCTCTCTCAGCTTCAGGACACACTCAACACTGAGCTCTCTCAGCTTCAGGAGAGACTCAACACTGAGCTCTCTCAGCTTCAGGACAGACTCAACACTGAGCTCTCTCAGCTTCAGGACAGACTCAACACTAAGCTCTCTCAGCTTCAGGACAAACTCAACACTGAGCTCTCTCAGCTTCAGGACAGACTCAACACTGAGCTCTCTCAGCTTCAGGACAGACTCAACATTAAGCTCTCTCAGCTTCAGGACAGACTCAACACTGAGCTCTCTCAGCTTCAGGACAGACTCAAATCTGAGCACTCTCAGCTTCAGGACAGACTCAACACTAAGCTCTCTCAGCTTCAGTACAGACTCAACCTAAGCTCTCTCAGCTTCAGGCAGACTTGGCACTAAGCTCTCTCAGCTTCAGGACAGACTCAACACTAAGCACTCTCAGCTTCAGGACCCACTCACCACTAAGCTCTCTCAGTTTCAGGACAGACTCAACACTAAGCACTCTCAGCTTCAGGACCCACTCACCACAAAGCTCTCTCAGTTTCAGGACAGACTCAACACTGAGCTCTCTCAGCTTCAGGACAGACTCAACACTGAGCTCTCTCAGCTTCAGGACACACTCAGCACTGAGCTCTCTCAGCTTCAGGAGAGACTCAACACTAAGCTCTCTCAGCTTCAGGAGAGACTCAACACTAAGCTCTCTCAGCTTCAGGACACACTCAACACTGAGCTCTCTCAGCTTCAGGACAGACTCAACACTAAGGTCCCTCAGCTTCAGGACACACTCAACACTGAGCTCTCCAAGATTCAGAACAGACTCAACACTGAGCTCTCTCAGCCTCAGGACAGACTCAACACTAAGCTCTCTCAGCTTCAGGACAGACTCAACACTAAACACTCAGCTTCAGGAGAAACTCAACACTAAGCTCTCTCAGCTTCAGGACAGACTCAACACTAAGCTCTCTCAGCTTCAGGACAGACTCAACACTAAGCTCTCTCAGCTTCAGGAGAGACTCAACACTGAGCTCTCTCAGCTTCAGGAGACACTCAACACTAAGCTTTCTCAGCTTCAGGACAGACTCAACACTATGCTCTCTCAGCTTCAGTCAGACTCGGCACAAAGCTCTCTCAGCTTCAGGGCAGACTCAACACTGAGCTCTGTCAGCTACAGAAGAGACTCAACACTAAGCTCTCTCAGCTTCAGGACAGACTCAATACGAAACTCTCTCAGATTCAGGACAGACCCAACCTAAGCTCTCTCAGCTTCAGGCAGACTTGGCACTAAGCTCTCTCAGCTTCAGGACAGACTCAACACTAAGCACTCTCAGCTTCAGGACCCACTCACCACTAAGCTCTCTCAGTTTCAGGACAGACTCAACACTAAGCACTCTCAGCTTCAGGACCCACTCACCACAAAGCTCTCTCAGTTTCAGGACAGACTCAACACTGAGCTCTCTCAGCTTCAGGACAGACTCAACACTGAGCTCTCTCAGCTTCAGGACACACTCAGCACTGAGCTCTCTCAGCTTCAGGAGAGACTCAACACTAAGCTCTCTCAGCTTCAGGAGAGACTCAACACTAAGCTCTCTCAGCTTCAGGACACACTCAACACTGAGCTCTCTCAGCTTCAGGACAGACTCAACACTGAGCTCTCTCAGCTTCAGGACACACTCAACACTGAGCTCTCTCAGCTTCAGGACAGACTCAACACTAAGCTCTCTCAGCTTCAGGAGAGACTCAACACTAAGCTCTCTCAGCTTCAGGACACACTCAACACTGAGCTCTCTCAGCTTCAGGACAGACTCAACACTAAGGTCCCTCAGCTTCAGGACACACTCAACACTGAGCTCTCTCAGCCTCAGGACAGACTCAACACTAAGCTCTCTCAGCTTCAGGACAGACTCAACACTAAACACTCAGCTTCAGGAGAAACTCAACACTAAGCTCTCTCAGCTTCAGGACAGACTCAACACTAAGCTCTCTCAGCTTCAGGACAGACTCAACACTGAGCTCTCTCAGCTTCAGGACACACTCAGCACTGAGCTCTCTCAGCTTCAGGACAGACTAAACAATCAACTCTCTCAGCTTCAGGATAGACTCAATACGAATCTCTCTCAGCTTCAGGACAGACTCAAATCTGAGCACTTCCAGCTTCAGAACACACTCAGCACTAAGCTCTCTCAGCTTGAAGACAGACTCAACACTGAGCTCTCTCAGCTTCAGGAGAGACTCAACACTAAGCTCTCTCAGCTTCAGGACAGGCTCAACACTGAGCTCCCTCAGCTTCAGGACAGACTAAACAATCAGCTCTCTCAGCTTCAGGATAGACTCAATACGAAGCTCTCTCAACTTCAGGTCAGACTCAACACTGAGCTCTCTCCGCTTCAGGCAGACTTGGCACTAAGCTCTCTCAGCTTCAGGACAGACTCAACACTAAGCTCTCTCAGCTTCAGAACACACTCAACACTAAGCTCTCTCAGCTTCAGGACAGACTCAACACTAAGCTCTCTCAGCTTCAGGACAGACTCAACACTAAACACTCAGCTTCAGGAGAAACTCAACACTAAGCTCTCTCAGCTTCAGGACAGACTCAACACTGAGCTCTCTCAGCTTCAGGACAGACTCAACACTGAGCTCTCTCAGCTTCAGGACACACTCAGCACTGAGCTCTCTCAGCTTCAGGACAGACTAAACAATCAACTCTCTCAGCTTCAGGATAGACTCAATACGAATCTCTCTCAGCTTCAGGACAGACTCAAATCTGAGCACTTCCAGCTTCAGAACACACTCAGCACTAAGCTCTCTCAGCTTGAAGACAGACTCAACACTGAGCTCTCTCAGCTTCAGGAGAGACTCAACACTAAGCTCTCTCAGCTTCAGGACAGGCTCAACACTGAGCTCCCTCAGCTTCAGGACAGACTAAACAATCAGCTCTCTCAGCTTCAGGATAGACTCAATACGAAGCTCTCTCAACTTCAGGTCAGACTCAACACTGAGCTCTCTCCGCTTCAGGCAGACTTGGCACTAAGCTCTCTCAGCTTCAGGACAGACTCAACACTAAGCTCTCTCAGCTTCAGAACACACTCAACACTAAGCTCTCTCAGCTTCAGGACAGACTCAAATCTGAGCACTCTCAGCTTCAGGACAGACAACACTGAGCTCACTCAGCTTCAGGAGAGACTCAACACTAAGCTCTCTCAGCTTCAGGCAGACTTGGCAGTAAGCTCTCTCGGTTTCAGGACACACTCAACACTAAGCTCTCTCAGCTTCAGGACAGACTCAACACTGAGCTCTCTCAGCTTCAGGAGAGACTCAACACTCAGCTCTCTCAGCTTCAGGACAGACTCAACACTAAGCTCTCTCAGCTTCAGGACACACTCAACACTAAGCTCTCTCAGCTTCAGGAGAGACTCAACACTAAGCTTTCTCAGCTTCAGGCAGACTCGGCACTAAGCTCTCTCAGCTTCAGGACAGACTCAACACTGAGCTCTGTCAGCTTCAGGAGAGACTCAACACTAAGCTCTCTCAGTTTCAGGACAGACTCAACACTGAGCTCTCTCAGCTTCAGGACAGACTCAACACTAAGCTCTCTCAGCTTCAGAAGAGACTCAACACTGAGCTCTCTCAGCTTCAGGACACACTGAGCACTGAGCTCTCTCAGCTTCAGGAGAGACTCAACACTAAGCTTTCTCAGCTTCAGAACAGACTCAACACTAAGCTCTCTCAGCTTCAGGCAGACTCAACACTAAGCTCTCTCAGCTTCAGGACACACTCAACACTGAGCTCTCTCAGCTTCAGGAGAGACTCAACACTGAGCTCTCTCAGCTTCAGGACAGACTCAACACTGAGCTCTCTCAGCTTCAGGACAGACTCAACACTAAGCTCTCTCAGCTTCAGGACAAACTCAACACTGAGCTCTCTCAGCTTCAGGACAGACTCAACACTGAGCTCTCTCAGCTTCAGGACAGACTCAACATTAAGCTCTCTCAGCTTCAGGACAGACTCAACACTGAGCTCTCTCAGCTTCAGGACAGACTCAAATCTGAGCACTCTCAGCTTCAGGACAGACTCAACACTAAGCTCTCTCAGCTTCAGTACAGACTCAACCTAAGCTCTCTCAGCTTAAGGCAGACTTGGCACTAAGCTCTCTCAGCTTCAGGACAGACTCAACACTAAGCACTCTCAGCTTCAGGACCCACTCACCACTAAGCTCTCTCAGTTTCAGGACAGACTCAACACTAAGCACTCTCAGCTTCAGGACCCACTCACCACAAAGCTCTCTCAGTTTCAGGACAGACTCAACACTGAGCTCTCTCAGCTTCAGGACAGACTCAACACTGAGCTCTCTCAGCTTCAGGACACACTCAGCACTGAGCTCTCTCAGCTTCAGGAGAGACTCAACACTAAGCTCTCTCAGCTTCAGGAGAGACTCAACACTAAGCTCTCTCAGCTTCAGGACACACTCAACACTGAGCTCTCTCAGCTTCAGGACAGACTCAACACTAAGGTCCCTCAGCTTCAGGACACACTCAACACTGAGCTCTCCAAGATTCAGAACAGACTCAACACTGAGCTCTCTCAGCCTCAGGACAGACTCAACACTAAGCTCTCTCAGCTTCAGGACAGACTCAACACTAAACACTCAGCTTCAGGAGAAACTCAACACTAAGCTCTCTCAGCTTCAGGACAGACTCAACACTAAGCTCTCTCAGCTTCAGGACAGACTCAACACTAAGCTCTCTCAGCTTCAGGAGAGACTCAACACTGAGCTCTCTCAGCTTCAGGAGACACTCAACACTAAGCTTTCTCAGCTTCAGGACAGACTCAACACTAAGCTCTCTCAGCTTCAGTCAGACTCGGCACAAAGCTCTCTCAGCTTCAGGGCAGACTCAACACTGAGCTCTGTCAGCTACAGAAGAGACTCAACACTAAGCTCTCTCAGCTTCAGGACAGACTCAATACGAAACTCTCTCAGATTCAGGACAGACCCAACACTAAGCTCTCTCAGCTTCAGGACAGACTCAACACTGAGCTCTCTCAGCTTTAGGACACACTCAGCACTGAGCTCTCTCAGCTTCAGGAGAGACTCAACACTAAGCTCTCTCAGCTTCAGGAGAGACTCAATACTGAGCTCTCTCAGCTTCAGGACACACTCAACATTAAGCTCTCTCAGCTTCAGGACAGACTCAACACTAAGCTCTCTCAGCTTCAGGACACACTCAACACTGAGCTCTCTCAGCTTCAGGAAAAACTCAACACTAAGCTCTCTCAGCTTCAGGACAGACTCAATACGAAACTCTCTCAGATTCAGGACAGACCCAACACAAAGCTCTCTCAGCTTCAGGAGAGACTCAACACTCAGCTCTCTCAGCTTCAGGACAGACTCAACACTAAGCTCTCTCAGCTTCAGGACACACTCAACACTAAGCTCTCTCAGCTTCAGGACAGACTCAACACTGAGCTCTCTCAGCTTCAGGACAGACTCAACACTGAGCTCTCTCAGCTTCAGGACAGACTCAACATTAAGCTCTCTCAGCTTCAGGACAGACTCAACACTGAGCTCTCTCAGCTTCAGGACAGACTCAAATCTGAGCACTCTCAGCTTCAGGACAGACTCAACACTAAGCTCTCTCAGCTTCAGTACAGACTCAACCTAAGCTCTCTCAGCTTCAGGCAGACTTGGCACTAAGCTCTCTCAGCTTCAGGACAGACTCAACACTAAGCACTCTCAGCTTCAGGACCCACTCACCACTAAGCTCTCTCAATTTCAGGACAGACTCAACACTAAGCACTCTCAGCTTCAGGACCCACTCACCACTAAGCTCTCTCAGTTTCAGGACAGACTCAACACTGAGCTCTCTTAGCTTCAGGACAGACTCAACACTGAGCTCTCTCAGCTTCAGGACACACTCAGCACTGAGCTCTCTCAGCTTCAGGAGAGACTCAACACTAAGCTCTCTCAGCTTCAGGAGAGACTCAACACTAAGCTCTCTCAGCTTCAGGACACACTCAACACTGAGCTCTCTCAGCTTCAGGACAGACTCAACACTAAGCTCTCTCAGCTTCAGGACACACTCAACACTGAGCTCTCTAAGATTCAGAACAGACTCAACACTGAGCTATCTCAGCCTCAGGACAGACTCAATACTAAGCTCTCTCAGCTTCAGGACAGACTCAACACTAAACACTCAGCTTCAGGAGAAACTCAACACTAAGCTCTCTCAGCTTCAGGAGACACTCAACACTAACCTTTCTCAGCTTCAGGACAGACTCAACACTAAGCTCTCTCAGCTTCAGTCAGACTCGGCACTAAGCTCTCTCAGCTTCAGGGCAGACTCAACACTGAGCTCTGTCAGCTACAGGAGAGACTCAACACTAAGCTCTCTCAGCTTCAGGACAGACTCAATACGAAACTCTCTCAGATTCAGGACAGACCCAACACTAAGCTCTCTCAGCTTCAGGACAGACTCAACACTGAGCTCTCTCAGCTTCAGGACACACTCAGCACTGAGCTCTCTCAGCTTCAGGAGAGACTCAACACTAAGCTCTCTCAGCTTCAGGACAGACTCAAATCTGAGCACTCTCAGCTTCAGAACACACTCAGCACTAAGCTCTCTCAGCTTCAGGACAGACTCAACACTGAGCTCTCTCAGCTTCAGGACAGACTCAACATTAAGCTCTCTCAGCTTCAGGACACACTCAACACTGAGCTCTCTCAGGTTTTGGAGAGACTCAGCACTAAGCTCTCCCAGCTTCAGGACAGACTCAACAATAAGCTCTCTCAGCTGCAGGACACACTCAACACTAAGATCTCTCAGCTTCAGGACACACTCAACACTGAGCTCTCTCAGCTTCAGGACAGACTAAACAATCAACTCTCTCAGCTTCAGGATAGACTCAATACGAATCTCTCTCAGCTTCAGGACAGACTCAAATCTGAGCACTTCCAGCTTCAGAACACAGTCAGCACTAAGCTCTCTCAGCTTCAAGACAGACTCAACACTGAGCTCTCTCAGCTTCAGGAGAGACTCAACACTAAGCTCTCTCAGCTTCAGGACAGGCTCAACACTGAGCTCCCTCAGCTTCAGGACAGACTAAACAATCAGCTCTCTCAGCTTCAGGATAGACTCAATACGAAGCTCTCTCAACTTCAGGTCAGACTCAACACTGAGCTCTCTCCACTTCAGGCAGACTTGGCACTAAGCTCTCTCAGCTTCAGGACAGACTCAACACTAAGCTCTCTCAGCTTCAGAACACACTCAACACTAAGCTCTCTCAGCTTCAGGACAGACTCAAATCTGAGCACTCTCAGCTTCAGGACAGACAACACTGAGCTCTCTCAGCTTCAGGAGAGACTCAACACTAAGCTCTCTCAGCTTCAGGACAGACTCAACACTAAGCTCTCTCAGCTTCAGGACAGACTCAACACTAAGCTCTCTCAGCTTCAGGACAGACTCAACACTGAGCTCTCTCAGCTTCAGGAGACACTCAACACTAAGCTTTCTCAGCTTCAGGACAGACTCAATACGAAACTCTCTCAGATTCAGGACAGACCCAACACTAAGCTCTCTCAGCTTCAGGACAAACTCAACACTGAGCTCTCTCAGCTTCAGGACACACTCAGCACTGAGCTCTCTCAGCTTCAGGAGAGACTCAACACTAAGCTCTCTCAGCTTCAGGAGAGACTCAACACTGAGCTTTCTCAGCTTCAGGCAGACTCGGCACTAAGCTCTCTCAGCTTCAGGACAGACTCAACACTGAGCTCTGTCAGCTTCAGGAGAGACTCAACACTAAGCTCTCTCAGTTTCTGGACAGACTCAACACTGAGCTCTCTCAGCTTCAGGACAGACTCAACACTAAGCTCTCTCAGCTTCAGAAGAGACTCAACACTGAGCTCTCTCAGCTTCAGGACAGACTCAACACTGAGCTCTCTCAGCTTCAGGACACACTCAGCACTGAGCTCTCTCAGCTTCAGGAGAGACTCAACACTAAGCTTTCTCAGCTTCAGAATAGACTCAACACTAAGCTCTCTCAGCTTCAAGCAGACTCAACACTAAGCTCTCTCAGCTTCAGGACACACTCAACACTGAGCTCTCTCAGCTTCAGGAGAGACTCAACACTGAGCTCTCTCAGCTTCAGGACAGACTCAACACTGAGCTCTCTCAGCTTCAGGACAGACTCAACACTAAACTCTCTCAGCTTCAGGACAGACTCAATACTGAGCTCTCTCAGCTTCAGGACAGACTCAACACTGAGCTCTCTCAGCTTCAGGACAGACTCAACATTAAGCTCTCTCAGCTTCAGGACAGACTCAACACTGAGCTCTCTCAGCTTCAGGACAGACTCAAATCTGAGCACTCTCAGCTTCAGGACAGACTCAACACTAAGCTCTCTCAGCTTCAGTACAGACTCAACCTAAGCTCTCTCAGCTTCAGGCAGACTTGGCACTAAGCTCTCTCAGCTTCAGGACAGACTCAACACTAAGCACTCTCAGCTTCAGGACAGACTCAACACTAAGCACTCTCAGCTTCAGGACCCACTCACCACTAAGCTCTCTCAGTTTCAGGACAGACTCAACACTGAGCTCTCTCAGCTTCAGGACAGACTCAACACTGAGCTCTCTCAGCTTCAGGACACACTCAGCACTGAGCTCTCTCAGCTTCAGGAGAGACTCAACACTAAGCTCTCTCAGCTTCAGGAGAGACTCAACACTGAGCTCTCTCAGCTTCAGGACACACTCAACACTGAGCTGTCTCAGCTTCAGGACAGACTCAACACTAAGCTCTCTCAGCTACAGGACACACTCAACACTGAGCTCTCTAAGATTCAGAACAGACTGAACACTGAGCTCTCTCAGCCTCAGGACAGACTCAACACTAAGCTCTCTCAGCTTCAAGACAGACTCAACTCTAAACACTCAGCTTCAGGAGAAACTCAACACTAAGCTCTCTCAGCTTCAGGACAGACTCAACACTAAGCTCTCTCAGCTTCAGGACAGACTCAACACTAAGCTCTCTCAGCTTCAGGACAGACTCAACACTGAGCTCTCTCAGCTTCAGGAGACACTCAACACTAAGCTTTCTCAGCTTCAGGACAGACTCAACACTAAGCTCTCTCAGCTTCAGGAGACACTCAACACTAAGCTTTCTCAGCTTCAGGACAGACTCAACACTAAGCTCTCTCAGCTTCAGTCAGACTCGGCGCTAAGCTCTCTCAGCTTCAGGGCAGACTCAACACTGAGCTCTGTCAGCTACAGGAGAGACTCAACACTAAGCTCTCTCAGCTTCAGGACAGACTCAATACGAAACTCTCTCAGATTCAGGACAGACCCAGCACTAAGCTCTCTCAGCTTCAGGACAAACTCAACACTGAGCTCTCTCAGCTTCAGGACACACTCAGCACTGAGCTCTCTCAGCTTCAAGAGAGACTCAACACTAAGCTCTCTCAGCTTCAGGAGAGACTCAACACTGAGCTCTCTCAGCTACAGGACACACTCAACATTAAGCTCTCTCAGCTTCAGGACAGACTCAACACTAAGCTCTCTCAGCTTAAGGACACACTCAACACTGAGCTCTCTCAGCTTCAGGAAAAACTCAAGACTAAGCTCTCTCAGCTTCAGGACAGACTCAATACGAAACTCTCTCAGATTCAGGACAGACCCAACACTAAGCTCTCTCAGCTTCAGGAGAGACTCAACACTCAGCTCTCTCAGCTTCAGGACAGACTCAACACTCTCTCGCAGCTTCAGGACACACTCAACACTAAGCTCTCTCAGCTTCAGGAGAGACTCAACACTAAGCTTTCTCAGCTTCAGGCAGACTCGGCACTAAGCTCTCTCAGCTTCAGGACAGACTCAACACTGAGCTCTGTCAGCTTCAGGAGAGACTCAACACTAAGCTCTCTCAGTTTCGAGACAGACTCAACACTGAGCTCTCTCAGCTTCAGGACAGACTCAACACTAAGCTCTCTCAGCTTCAGAAGAGACTCAACACTGAGCTCTCTCAGCTTCAGGACAGACTCAACACTGAGCTCTCTCAGCTTCAGGACACACTCAGCACTGAGCTCTCTCAGCTTCAGAAGAGACTCAACACTAAGCTCTCTCAGCTTCAAGACAGACTCAACACTAAACACTCAGCTTCAGGAGAAACTCAACACTAAGCTCTCTCAGCTTCAGGACAGACTCAACACTAAGCTCTCTCAGCTTCAGGACAGACTCAACACTAAGCTCTCTCAGCTTCAGAAGAGACTCAACACTGAGCTCTCTCAGCTTCAGGACAGACTCAACACTGAGCTCTCTCAGCTTCAGGACACACTCAGCACTGAGCTCTCACAGCTTCAGGAGAGACTCAACACTAAGCTTTCTCAGCTTCAGAACAGACTCAACACTAAGCTCTCTCAGCTTCAGGCAGACTCAACACTAAGCTCTCTCAGCTTCAGGACACACTCAACACTGAGCTCTCTCAGCTTCAGGAGAGACTCAAGACTGAGCTCTCTCAGCTTCAGGACACACTCAACACTGAGCTCTCTCAGCTTCAGGAGAGACTCAAGACTGAGCTCTCTCAGCTTCAGGACAGACTCAACACTGAGCTCTCTCAGCTTCAGGACAGACTCAACACTAAGCTCTCTCAGCTTCAGGACAGACTCAACACTGAGCTCTCTCAGCTTCAGGAGACACTCAACACTAACCTTCTCAGCTTCAGGACAGACTCAACACTAAGCTCTCTCAGCTTCAGTCAGACTCGGCACTAAGCTCTCTCAGCTTCAGTCACACTCGGCACTAAGCTCTCTCAGCTTCAGGGCAGACTCAACACTGAGCTCTGTCAGCTACAGGAGAGACTCAACACTAAGCTCTCTCAGCTTCAGGACAGACTGAATACGAAACTCTCTCAGATTCAGGACAGACCCAGCACTAAGCTCTCTCAGCTTCAGGACAAACTCAACACTGAGCTCTCTCAGCTTCAGGACACACTCAGCACTGAGCTCTCTCAGCTTCAGGAGAGACTCAACACTAAGCTCTCTCAGCTTCAGGAGAGACTCAACACTGAGCTCTCTCAGCTACAGGACACACTCAACATTAAGCTCTCTCAGCTTCAGGACAGACTCAACACTAAGCTCTCTCAGCTTAAGGACACATTCAACACTGAGCTCTCTCAGCTTCAGGAAAAACTCAACACTAAGCTCTCTCAGCTTCAGGACAGACTCAATACGAAACTCTCTCAGATTCAGGACAGACCCAACACTAAGCTCTCTCAGCTTCAGGAGAGACTCAACACTCAGCTCTCTCAGCTTCAGGACAGACTCAACACTCTCTCGCAGCTTCAGGACACACTCAACACTAAGCTCTCTCAGCTTCAGGAGAGACTCAACACTAAGCTTTCTCAGCTTCAGGCAGACTCGGCACTAAGCTCTCTCAGCTTCAGGACAGACTCAACACTGAGCTCTGTCAGCTTCAGGAGAGACTCAACACTAAGCTCTCTCAGTTTCTGGACAGACTCAACACTGAGCTCTCTCAGCTTCAGGACAGACTCAACACTAAGCTCTCTCAGCTTCAGAAGAGACTCAACACTGAGCTCTCTCAGCTTCAGGACAGACTCAACACTGAGCTCTCTCAGCTTCAGGACAGACTCAACACTAAACTCTCTCAGCTTCAGGACAGACTCAACACTGAGCTCTCTCAGCTTCAGGACAGACTCAACACTGAGCTCTCTCAGCTTCAGGAGAGACTCAACATTAAGCTCTCTCAGCTTCAGGACAGACTCAACACTGAGCTCTCTCAGCTTCAGGACAGACTCAACACTAAGCTCTCTCAGCTTCAGGACACACTCAGCACTGAGCTCTCTCAGCTTCAGGAGAGACTCAACACTAAGCTCTCTCAGCTTCAGGAGAGACTCAACACTAAGCTCTCTCAGCTTCAGGACACACTCAACACTGAGCTGTCTCAGCTTCAGGACAGACTCAACACTAAGCTCTCTCAGCTACAGGACACACTCGACACTGAGCTCTCTAAGATTCAGAACAGACTGAACACTGAGCTCTCTCAGCCTCAGGACAGACTCAACACTAAGCTCTCTCAGCTTCAAGACAGACTCAACACTAAACACTCAGCTTCAGGAGAAACTCAACACTAAGCTCTCTCAGCTTCAGGACAGACTCAACACTAAGCTCTCTCAGCTTCAGGACAGACTCAACACTAAGCTCTCTCAGCTCAGAAGAGACTCAACACTGAGCTCTCTCAGCTTCAGGACAGACTCAACACTGAGCTCTCTCAGCTTCAGGACACACTCAGCACTGAGCTCTCTCAGGCTTCAGGAGAGACTCAACAGTAAGCTTTCTCAGCTTCAGAACCAGACTCACCACTAAGCTCTCTCAGCTTCAGGCAGACTCAACACTAAGCTCTCTCAGCTTCAGGACACACTCAACACTGAGCCTCTGTCAGCTTCAGGAGAGACTCAAGACTGAGCTCTCTCAGCTTCAGGACACACTCAACACTGAGCTCTCTCAGCTTCAGGAGAGACTCAAGACTGAGCTCTCTCAGCTTCAGGACAGACTCAACACTGAGCTCTCTCAGCTTCAGGACAGACTCAACACTAAGCTCTCTCAGCTTCAGGACAGACTCAACACTGAGCTCTCTCAGCTTCAGGGAGACACTCAACACTAAGCTTTCTCAGCTTCAGGACAGACTCAACACTAAGCTCTCTCAGCTTCAGTCAGACTCGGCACTAAGCTCTCTCAGCTTCAGGGCACGACTCAACACTGAGCTCTGTCAGCTACAGGAGAGACTCAACACTAAGCTCTCTCAGCTTCAGGACAGACTCAATACGAAACTCTCTCAGATTCAGGACAGACCCAACACTAAGCTCTCTCAGCTTCAGGACAGACTCAACACTGAGCTCTCTCTGCTTCAGGACACACTCAGCACTGAGCTCTCTCAGCTTCAGGAGAGACTCAACACTAAGCTCTCTCAGCTTCAGGAGAGACTCAACACTGAGCTCTCTCAGCTTCAGGACACACTCAACATTAAGCTCTCTCAGCTTCAGGACAGACTCAACACTAAGCTCTCTCAGCTTCAGGACACACTCAACACTGAGCTCTCTCAGCTTCAGGAAAAACTCAACACTAAGCTCTCTCAGCTTCAGGACAGACTCAATACGAAACTCTCTCAGATTCAGGACAGGCCCAACACTAAGCTCTCTCAGCTTCAGGAGAGACTCAACACTCAGCTCTCTCAGCTTCAGGACAGACTCAACACTAAGCTCTCTCAGCTTCAGGACACACTCAACACTAAGCTCTCTCAGCTTCAGGAGAGACTCAACACTAAGCTTTCTCAGCTTCAGCAGACTCGGCACTAAGCTCTCTCAGCTTCAGGACAGACTCAACACTGAGCTCTGACAGCTTCAGGAGAGACTCAACACTAAGCTCTCTCAGTTTCAGGACAGACTCAACACTGAGCTCTCTCAGCTCAGGACAGACTCAACACTAAGCTCTCTCAGCTTCAGAAGAGACTCAACACTGAGCTCTCTCAGCTTCAGGACAGACTCAACACTGAGCTCTCTCAGCTTCAGACACACTCAGCACTGAGCTCTCTCAGCTTCAGGAGAGACTCAACAGTAAGCTTTCTCAGCTTCAGAACAGACTCAACACTAAGCTCTCTCAGCTTCAGGCAGACTCAACACTAAGCTCTCTCAGCTTCAGGACACACTCAACACCGAGCTCTCTCAGCTTCAGGAGAGACTCAACACTGAGCTCTCTCAGCTTCAGGACAGACTCAACACTGAGCTCCCTCAGCTTCAGGACAGACTCAACACTAAGCTCTCTCAGCTTCAGGACAGACTCAACACTGAGCTCTCTCAGCTTCAGGACAGACTCAACACTGAGCTCTCTCAGCTTCAGGACAGACTCAACATTAAGCTCTCTCAGCTTCAGGACAGACTCAACACTGAGCTCTCTCAGCTTCAGGAGAGACTCAACACTGAGCTCTCTCAGCTTCAGGACACACTCAACATTAAGCTCTCTCAGCTTCAGGACAGACTCAACACTAAGCTCTCTCAGCTTCAGGACACACTCAACACAGCTCACTCAGCTTCAGGAAAAACTCAACACTAAGCTCTCTCAGCTTCAGGACAGACTCAATACGAAACTCTCTCAGATTCAGGACAGACCCAACACTAAGCTCTCTCAGCTTCAGGAGAGACTCAACACTCAGCTCTCTCAGCTTCAGGACAGACTCAACACTAAGCTCTCTCAGCTTCAGGACACACTCAACACTAAGCTCTCCAAGCTTCAGGAGAGACTCAACACTAAGCTTTCTCAGCTTCAGGCAGACTCGGCACTAAGCTCTCTCAGCTTCAGGACAGACTCAACACTGAGCTCTGTCAGCTTCAGGAGAGACTCAACACTAAGCTCTCTCAGTTTCAGGACAGACTCAACACTGAGCTCTCTCAGCTTCAGGACAGACTCAACACTAAGCTCTCTCTGCTTCAGAAGAGACTCAACACTGAGCTCTCTCAGCTTCAGGACAGACTCAACACTGAGCTCTCTCAGCTTCAGGACACACTCAGCACTGAGCTCTCTCAGCTTCAGGAGAGACTCAACACTAAGCTTTCTCAGCTTCAGAACAGACTCAACACTAAGCTCTCTCAGCTTCAGGCAGACTCAACACTAAGCTCTCTCAGCTTCAGGACACACTCAACACTGAGCTCTCTCAGCTTCAGGAGAGACTCAAAACTGAGCTCTCTCAGCTTCAGGACAGACTCAACACTGAGCTCTCTCAGCTTCAGGACAGACTCAACACTAAGCTCTCTCACCTTCAGGACACACTCAACACTAAGCTCTCTCAGCTTCAGGAGAGACTCAACACTAAGCTTTCTCAGCTTCAGGCAGACTCGGCACTAAGCTCTCTCAGCTTCAGGACAGACTCAACACTGAGCTCTGTCAGCTTCAGGAGAGACTCAACACTAAGCTCTCTCAGTTTCAGGACAAACTCAACACTGAGCTCTCTCAGCTTCAGGACAGACTCAACACTAAGCTCTCTCAGCTTCAGAAGAGACTCAACACTGAGCTCTCTCAGCTTCAGGACAGACTCAACACTGAGCTCTCTCAGCTTCAGGACACACTCAGCACTGAGCTCTCTCAGCTTCAGGAGAGACTCAACACTAAGCTTTCTCAGCTTCAGAACAGACTCAACACTAAGCTCTCTCAGCATCAGGCAGACTCAACACTAAGCTCTCTCAGCTTCAGGACACACTCAACACTGAGCTCTCTCAGCTTCCGGAGAGACTCAACACTGAGCTCTCTCAGCTTCAGGACAGACGCAATACTGAGCTCCCTGAGCTTCAGGACAGACTCAGCACTAAGCTCTCTCAGCTTCAGGACAGACTCAACACTGAGCTCTCTCAGCTTCAGGACAGACTCAACACTGAGCTCTCTCAGCTTCAGGACAGACTCAACATTAAGCTCTCTCAGCTTCAGGACAGATTCAACACTGAGCTCTCTCAGCTTCAGGACAGACTCAAATCTGAGCACTCTCAGCTTCAGGACAGACTCAACACTAAGCTCTCTCAGCTTCAGTACAGACTCAACCTAAGCTCTCTCAGCTTCAGGCAGACTTGGCACTAAGCTCTCTCAGCTTCAGGACAGACTCAACACTAAGCACTCTCAGCTTCACGACCAACTCACCACTAAGCTCTCTCAATTTCAGGACAGACTCAATACTAAGCACTCTCAGCTTCAGGACCCACTCACCACTAAGCTCTCTCAGTTTCAGGACAGACTCAACACTGAGCTCTCTCAGCTTCAGGACAGACTCAACACTGAGCTCTCTCAGCTTCAGGACACACTCAGCACTGAGCTCTCTCAGCTTCAGGAGAGACTCAACACTAAGCTCTCTCAGCTTCAGGAGAGACTCAACCACTAAGCTCTCTCAGCTTCAGGACACACTCAACACTGAGCTCTCTCAGCTTCAAGACAGACTCAACACTAAGCTCTCTCAGCTTCAGGACACACTCAACACTGAGCTCTCTAAGATTCAGAACAGACTCAACACTAGGCTCTCTCAGCCTCAGGACAGACTCAACACTAAGCTCTCTCAGCTTCAGGACAGACTCAACACTAAACACTCAGCTTCAGGAGAAACTCAACACTAAGCTCTCTCAGCTACAGGACAGACTCAACACTAAGCTCTCTCAGCTTCAGGACAGACTCAACACTAAGCTCTCTCAGGCTTCAGGACCAGACTCAACACTGAGCTCTCTCAGCTTCAGGAGACACTCAACACTAAGCTTTCTCAGCTTCAGGACAGACTCAACACTAAGCTCTCTCAGCTTCAGTCAGACTCGGCAACTAAGCTCTCTCAGCGTTCAGGGCAGACTCAACACTGAGCTCTGTCAGCTACAGGAGAGACTCAACACTAAGCTCTCTCAGCTTCAGGACAGACTCAATACGAAACTCTCTCAGATTCAGGACAGACCCAACACTAAGCTCTCTCAGCTTCAGGACAGACTCAACACTGAGCTCTCTCAGCTTCAGGACACACTCAGCACTGAGCTCTCTCAGCTTCAGGAGAGACTCAACACTAAGCTCTCTCAGCTTCAGGACTGACTCAAATCTGAGCACTCTCAGCTTCAGAACACACTCAGCACTAAGCTCTCTCAGCTTCAGGACAGACTCAACACTGAGCTCTCTCAGCTTCAGGACAGACTCAACATTAAGCTCTCTCAGCTTCAGGACACACTCAACACTGAGCTGTCTCAGGTTTTGGAGAGACTCAGCACTAAGCTCTCCCAGCTTCAGGACAGACTCAACAATAAGCTCTCTCAGCTGCAGGACACACTCAACACTAAGATCTCTCAGCTTCAGGACACACTCAACACTGAGCTCTCTCAGCTTCAGGACAGACTAAAACAATCAACTCTCTCAGCTTCAGGATAGACCTCAATACGAATCTCTCTCAGCTTCAGTACAGACTCAAATCTGAGCACTTCCAGCTTCAGAACACACTCAGCACTAAGCTCTCTCAGCTTCAAGACAGACTCAACACTGAGCTCTCTCAGCTTCAGGAGAGACTCAACACTAAGCTCTCTCAGCTTCAGGACAGGCTCAACACTGAGCTCCCTCAGCTTCAGGACAGACTAAACAATCAGCTCTCTCAGCTTCAGGATAGACTCAATACGAAGCTGTCTCAACTTCAGGTCAGACTCAACACTGAGCTCTCTCCGCTTCAGGCAGACTTGGCACTAAGCTCTCTCAGCTTCAGGACAGACTCAACACTAAGCACTCTCAGCTTCAGAACACACTCAACACTAAGCTCTCTCAGCTTCAGGACAGACTCAAATCTGAGCACTCTCAGCTTCAGGGACAGACAACACTGAGCTCTCTCAGCTTCAGGAGAACTCAACACTAAGCTCTCTCAGCTTCAGGCAGACTTGGCACTAAGCTCTCTCGGTTTCAGGACACACTCAACACTAAGCTCTCTCAGCTTCAGGCAGACTCAACACTGAGCCCTCTCTCAGCTTCAGGAGAGGACTCAACACTCAGCTCTCTCAGCTTCAGGACAGACTCAACACTAAGCTCTCTCAGCTCCAGGACACACTCAACACTAAGCTCTCTCAGCTTCAGGAAGAGACCTCAACACTAAGCTTTCTCAGCTTCAGGCAGGACTCGGCACTAAGCTCTCTCAGCTTCAGGACAGACTCAACACTGAGCTCTGTCAGCTTCAGGAGAGACTCAACACTAAGCTCTCTCAGTGTCAGGACAGACTTAACACTGAGCTCTCTCAGCGTTCCAGGACAGACTCATCACTAAGCTCTCTCAGCCTTCAGAAGAGACTCCAACACTCAGCTCTCTCAGCTTCAGGACAGACTCAACACTGAGACTCTCTCAGCCTTCAGGACACACTCAGCACTGAGCTCTCTCAGCTTCAGGAGAGACTCAACACTAAGCTTTCTCAGCTTCAGAACAGACTCAACACTAAGCTCTCTCAGCTTCAGGCAGACTCAACACTAAGCTCTCTCAGCTTCAGGACACACTCAACACTCAGCTCTCTCAGCTTCAGGACAGACTCAACACTGAGCTCTCTAAGCTTCAGGACAGACTCAACATTACGCTCTCTCAGCTTCAGGACAGACTCAACACTGAGCTCTCTCAGCTTCAGGACAGACTCAAATCTGAGCACTCTCAGCTTCAGAACAGACTCAACACTAAGCTCTCTCAGCTTCAGTACAGACTCAACCTAAGCTCTCTCAGCTTCAGGCAGACTTGGCACTAAGCTCTCTCAGCTTCAGGACAGACTGAACACTAAGCACTCTCAGCTTCAGGACCCACTCACCACTAAGCTCTCTCAGTTTCAGGACAGACTCAACACTAAGCACTCTCAGCTTCAGGACCCACTCACCACTAAGCTCTCTCAGTTTCAGGACAGACTCAACACTGAGCTCTCTCAGCTTCAGGACAGACTCAACACTGTGCTCTCTCAGCTTCAAGACACACTCAGCACTGAGCTCTCTCAGCTTCAGGAGAGACTCAACACTAAGCTCTCTCAGCTTCAGGAGAGACTCAACACTAAGCTCTCTCAGCTTCAGGACACACTCAACACTGAGCTCTCTCAGCTTCAGGACAGACTCAACACTAAACTCCCTCAGCTTCAGGACACACTCAACACTGAGCTCTCCAAGATTCAGAACAGAGTCAACACTGAGCTCTCTCAGCCTCAGGACAGACTCAACACTAAGCTCTCTCAGCTTCAGGACAGACTCAACACTAAACACTCAGCTTCAGGAGAAACTCAACACTAAGCTATCTCAGCTTCAGGACAGACTCAACACTAAGCTCTCTCAGCTTCAGGACAGACTCAACACTAAGCTCTCTCAGCTTCAGGACAGACTCAACACTGAGCTCTCTCAGCTTCAGGAGACACTCAACACTAAGCTTTCTCAGCTTCAGGACAGACTCAACACTAAGCTCTCTCAGCTTCAGTCAGACTCGGCACTAAGCTCTCTCAGCATCAGGGCAGACTCAACACAGAGCTCTGTCAGCTACAGGAGAGACTCAACACTAAGCTCTCTCAGCTTCAGGACAGACTCAATACGAAACTCTCTCAGATTCAGGACAGACACAACAGTAAGCTCTCTCAGCTTCAGGACAGACTCAACACTGAGCTCTCTCAGCTTCAGGACACACTCAGCACTGAGCTCTCTCAGCTTCAGGAGAGACTCAACACTAAGCTCTCTCAGCTTCAGGAAAAACTCAACACTGAGCTCTCTCAGCTTCAGGACAGACTCAATACGAAACTCTCTCAGATTCAGGACAGACCCAACACTAAGCTCTCTCAGCTTCAGGAGAGAGTCAACACTCAGCTCTCTCAGCTTCAGGACAGACTCAACACTAAGCTCTCTCAGCTTCAGGACACACTCAACACTAAGCTCTCTCAGCTTCAGGAGAGACTCAACACTAAGCTTTCTCAGCTTCAGGCAGACTCGGCACTAAGCTCTCTCAGCTTCAGGACAGACTCAACACTGAGCTCTGTCCGCTTCAGGAGAGACTCAACACTAAGCTCTCTCAGTTTCAGGACAGACTCAACACTGAGCTCTCTCAGCTTCAGGACAGACTCAACACTAAGCTCTCTCAGCTTCAGAAGAGACTCAACACTGAGCTCTCTCAGCTTCAGGACAGACTCAACACTGAGCTCTCTCAGCTTCAGGACACACTCAGCACTGAGCTCTCTCAGCTTCAGGAGAGACTCAACACTGAGCTCTCTCAGCTTCAGGACAGACTCAACACTGAGCTCTCTCAGCTTCAGGACAGACTCAACACTAAGCTCTCTCAGCTTCAGGACAGACTCAACACTGAGCTCTCTCAGCTTCAGGACAGACTCAACACTGAGCTCTCTCAGCTTCAGGACAGACTCAACAATAAGCTCTCTCAGCTTCAGGACAGACTCAACACTGAGCTCTCTCAGCTTCAGGACAGACTCAAATCTGAGCACTCTCAGCTTCACGACAGACTCAACACTAAGCTCTCTCAGCTTCAGTACAGACTCAACCTAAGCTCTCTCAGCTTCAGGCAGACTTGGCACTAAGCTCCCTCAGCTTCAGGACAGACTCAACACTAAGCACTCTCAGCTTCAGGACCCACTCACCACTAAGCTCTCTCAGTTTCAGGACAGACTCAACACTAAGCACTCTCAGCTTCAGGACCCACTCACCACTAAGCTCTCTCAGTTTCAGGACAGACTCAACACTGAGCTCTCTCAGCTTCAGGACAGACTCAACACTGAGCTCTCTCAGCTTCAGGACACACTCAGCACTGAGCTCTCTCAGCTTCAGGAGAGACTCAACACTAAGCTCTCTCAGCTTCAGGAGAGACTCAACACTAAGCTCTCTCAGCTTCAGGACACACTCAACACTGAGCTCTCTCAGCTTCAGGACAGACTCAACACTAAGCTCTCTCAGCTACAGGACACACTCAACACTGAGCTCTCTAAGATTCAGAACAGACTCAACACTGAGCTCTCTCAGCCTCAGGACAGACTCAACACTAAGCTCTCTCAGCTTCAGGACAGACTCAACACTAAACACTCAGCTTCAGGAGAAACTCAATACTAAGCTCTCTCAGCTTCAGGACAGACTCAACACTAAGCTCTCTCAGCTTCAGGACAGACTCAACACTAAGCTCTCTCAGCTTCAGGACAGACTCAACACTGAGCTCTCTCAGCTTCAGGAGACACTCAACACTAAGCTTTCTCAGCTTCAGGACAGACTCAACACTAAGCTCTCTCAGCTTCAGTAAGACTCGGCACTAAGCTCTCTCAGCTTCAGGGCAGACTCAACACTGAGCTCTGTCAGCTACAGGAGAGACTCAACACTAAGCTCTCTCAGCTTCAGGACAGACTCAATACGAAACTCTCTCAGATTCAGGACAGACCCAACACTAAGCTCTCTCAGCTTCAGGACAGACTCAACACTGAGCTCTCTCAGCTTCAGGACACACTCAGCACTGAGCTCTCTCAGCTTCAGGAGAGACTCAACACTGAGCTCTCTCAGCTTCAGGAGAGACTCAACACTGAGCTCTCTCAGCTTCAGGACACACTCAACATTAAGCTCTCTCAGCTTCAGGACAAACTCAACACTAAGCTCTCTCAGCTTCAGGACACACTCAACACTGAGCTCTCTCAGCTTCAGGAAAAACTCAACACTAAGCTCTCTCAGCTTCAGGACAGACTCAATACGAAACTCTCTCAGATTCAGGACAGACCCAACACTAAGCTCTCTCAGCTTCAGGAGAGACTCAACACTCAGCTCTCTCAGCTTCAGGACAGACTCAACACTAAGCTCTCTCAGCTTCAGGACACACTCAACACTAAGCTCTCTCAGCTTCAGGAGAGACTCAACACTAAGCTTTCTCAGCTTCAGGCAGACTCGGCACTAAGCTCTCTCAGCTTCAGGACAGACTCAACACTGAGCTCTGTCAGCTTCAGGAGAGACTCAACACTAAGCTCTCTCAGTTTCAGGACAGACTCAACACTGAGCTCTCTCAGCTTCAGGACAGACTCAACACTAAGCTCACTCAGCTTCAGAAGAGACTCAACACTGAGCTCTCTCAGCTTCAGGACAGACTCAACACTGAGCTCTCTCAGCTTCAGGACACACTCAGCACTGAGCTCTCTCAGCTTCAGGAGAGACTCAACAGTAAGCTTTCTCAGCTTCAGAACAGACTCAACACTAAGCTCTCTCAGCTTCAGGCAGACTCAACACTAAGCTCTCTCAGCTTCAGGACAGACTCAACACTGAGCTCTCTCAGCTTCAGGAGAGACTCAACACTGAGCTCTCTCAGCTTCAGGACAGACTCAACACTGAGCTCCCTCAGCTTCAGGACAGACTCAACACTAAGCTCTCTCAGCTTCAGGACAGACTCAACACTGAGCTCTCTCAGCTTCAGGACAGACTCAACACTGAGCTCTCTCAGCTTCAGGACAGACTCAACATTAAGCTCTCTCAGCTTCAGGACAGACTCAACACTGAGCTCTCTCAGCTTCAGGAGAGACTCAACACTGAGCTCTCTCAGCTTCAGGACACACTCAACATTAAGCTCTCTCAGCTTCAGGACAGACTCAACACTAAGCTCTCTCAGCTTCAGGACACACTCAACACTGAGCTCTCTCAGCTTCAGGAAAAACTCAACACTAAGCTCTCTCAGCTTCAGGACAGACTCAATACGAAACTCTCTCAGATTCAGGACAGACCCAACACTAAGCTCTCTCAGCTTCAGGAGAGACTCAACACTCAGCTCTCTCAGCTTCAGGACAGACTCAACACTAAGCTCTCTCAGCTTCAGGACACACTCAACACTAAGCTCTCTCAGCTTCAGGAGAGACTCAACACTAAGCTTTCTCAGCTTCAGGCAGACTCGGCACTAAGCTCTCTCACCTTCAGGACAGACTCAACACTGAGCTCTGTCAGCTTCAGGAGAGACTCAAAACTAAGCTCTCTCAGTTTCAGGACAGACTCAACACTGAGCTCTCTCAGCTTCAGGACAGACTCAACACTAAGCTCTCTCAGCTTCAGTAGAGACTCAACACTGAGTTCTCTCAGCTTCAGGACAGACTCAACACTGAGCTCTCTCAGCTTCAGGACACACTCAGCACTGAGCTCTCTCAGCTTCAGGAGAGACTCAACACTAAGCTTTCTCAGCTTCAGAACAGACTCAACACTAAGCTCTCTCAGCTTCAGGCAGACTCAACACTAAGCTCTCTCAGCTTCAGGACACACTCAGCACTGAGCTCTCTCAGCTTCAGGAGAGACTCAACACTGAGCTCTCTCAGCTTCAGGACAGACTCAACACTGAGCTCTCTCAGCTTCAGGACAGACTCAACACTAAGCTCTCTCAGCTTCAGGACAGACTCAACACTGAGCTCTCTCAGCTTCAGGACAGACTCAACACTGAGCTCTCTCAGCTTCAGGACAGACTCAACAATAAGCTCTCTCAGCTTCAGGACAGACTCAACACTGAGCTCTCTCAGCTTCAGGACAGACTCAAATCTGAGCACTCTCAGCTTCAGGACAGACTCAACACTAAGCTCTCTCAGCTTCAGTACAGACTCAACCTAAGCTCTCTCAGCTTCAGGCAGACTTGGCACTAAGCTCCCTCAGCTTCAGGACAGACTCAACACTAAGCACTCTCAGCTTCAGGACCCACTCACCACTAAGCTCTCTCAGTTTCAGGACAGACTCAACACTAAGCACTCTCAGCTTCAGGACCCACTCACCACTAAGCTCTCTCAGTTTCAGGACAGACTCAACACTGAGCTCTCTCAGCTTCAGGACAGACTCAACACTGAGCTCTCTCAGCTTCAGGACACACTCAGCACTGAGCTCTCTCAGCTTCAGGAGAGACTCAACACTAAGCTCTCTCAGCTTCAGGAGAGACTCAACACTAAGCTCTCTCAGCTTCAGGACACACTCAACACTGAGCTCTCTCAGCTTCAGGACAGACTCAACACTAAGCTCTCTCAGCTACAGGACACACTCAACACTGAGCTCTCTAAGATTCAGAACAGACTCAACACTGAGCTCTCTCAGCCTCAGGACAGACTCAACACTAAGCTCTCTCAGCTTCAGGACAGACTCAACACTAAACACTCAGCTTCAGGAGAAACTCAATACTAAGCTCTCTCAGCTTCAGGACAGACTCAACACTAAGCTCTCTCAGCTTCAGGACAGACTCAACACTAAGCTCTCTCAGCTTCAGGACAGACTCAACACTGAGCTCTCTCAGCTTCAGGAGACACTCAACACTAAGCTTTCTCAGCTTCAGGACAGACTCAACACTAAGCTCTCTCAGCTTCAGTAAGACTCGGCACTAAGCTCTCTCAGCTTCAGGGCAGACTCAACACTGAGCTCTTTCAGCTACAGGAGAGACTCAACACTAAGCTCTCTCAGCTTCAGGACAGACTCAATACGAAACTCTCTCAGATTCAGGACAGACCCAACACTAAGCTCTCTCAGCTTCAGGACAGACTCAACACTGAGCTCTCTCAGCTTCAGGACACACTCAGCACTGAGCTCTCTCAGCTTCAGGAGAGACTCAACAGTGAGCTCTCTCAGCTTCAGGAGAGACTCAACACTGAGCTCTCTCAGCTTCAGGACACACTCAACATTAAGCTCTCTCAGCTTCAGGACAAACTCAACACTAAGCTCTCTCAGCTTCAGGACACACTCAACACTGAGCTCTCTCAGCTTCAGGAAAAACTCAACACTAAGCTCTCTCAGCTTCAGGACAGACTCAATACGAAACTCTCTCAGATTCAGGACAGACCCAACACTAAGCTCTCTCAGCTTCAGGAGAGACTCAACACTCAGCTCTCTCAGCTTCAGGACAGACTCAACACTAAGCTCTCTCAGCTTCAGGACACACTCAACACTAAGCTCTCTCAGCTTCAGGAGAGACTCAACACTAAGCTTTCTCAGCTTCAGGCAGACTCGGCACTAAGCTCTCTCAGCTTCAGGACAGACTCAACACTGAGCTCTGTCAGCTTCAGAAGAGACTCAACACTGAGCTCTCTCAGCTTCAGGACAGACTCAACACTGAGCTCTCTCAGCTTCAGGACACACTCAGCACTGAGCTCTCTCAGCTTCAGGAGAGACTCAACAGTAAGCTTTCTCAGCTTCAGAACAGACTCAACACTAAGCTCTCTCAGCTTCAGGCAGACTCAACACTAAGCTCTCTCAGCTTCAGGACAGACTCAACACTTAGCTCTCTCAGCTTCAGGAGAGACTCAACACTGAGCTCTCTCAGCTTCAGGACAGACTCAACACTGAGCTCCCTCAGCTTCAGGACAGACTCAACACTAAGCTCTCTCAGCTTCAGGACAGACTCAACACTGAGCTCTCTCAGCTTCAGGACAGACTCAACACTGAGCTCTCTCAGCTTCAGGACAGACTCAACATTAAGCTCTCTCAGCTTCAGGACAGACTCAACACTGAGCTCTCTCAGCTTCAGGAGAGACTCAACACTGAGCTCTCTCAGCTTCAGGACACACTCAACATTAAGCTCTCTCAGCTTCAGGACAGACTCAACACTAAGCTCTCTCAGCTTCAGGACACACTCAACACTGAGCTCTCTCAGCTTCAGGAAAAACTCAACACTAAGCTCTCTCAGCTTCAGGACAGACTCAATACGAAACTCTCTCAGATTCAGGACAGGCCCAACACTAAGCTCTCTCAGCTTCAGGAGAGACTCAACACTCAGCTCTCTCAGCTTCAGGACAGACTCAACACTAAGCTCTCTCAGCTTCAGGACACAGTCAACACTAAGCTCTCTCAGCTTCAGGAGAGACTCAACACTAAGCTTTCTCAGCTTCAGGCAGACTCGGCACTAAGCTCTCTCAGCTTCAGGACAGACTCAACACTGAGCTCTGTCAGCTTCAGGAGAGACTCAACACTAAGCTCTCTCAGTTTCAGGACAGACTCAACACTGAGCTCTCTCAGCTTCAGGACAGACTCAACACTAAGCTCTCTCAGCTTCAGGACAGACTCAACACTAAGCTCTCTCAGCTTCAGAAGAGACTCAACACTGAGCTCTCTCAGCTTCAGGACAGACTCAACACTGAGCTCTCTCAGCTTCAGGACACACTCAGCACTGAGCTCTCTCAGCTTCAGGAGAGACTCAACACTAAGCTTTCTCAGCTTCAGAACAGACTCAACACTAAGCTCTCTCAGCTTCAGGCAGACTCAACACTAAGCTCTCTCAGCTTCAGGACACACTCAACACTGAGCTCTCTCAGCTTCAGGAGAGACTCAACACTGAGCTCTCTCAGCTTCAGGACAGACTCAACACTGAGCTCTCTCAGCTTCAGGACAGACTCAACACTAAGCTCTCTCAGCTTCAGGACAGACTCAACACTGAGCTCTCTCAGCTTCAGGACAGACTCAACACT
Source organism: Mobula birostris (assembly GCF_030028105.1). NCBI lineage: Eukaryota > Metazoa > Chordata > Chondrichthyes > Myliobatiformes > Myliobatidae > Mobula > Mobula birostris. Next base: position 179,272 of record NW_027276274.1, read on the forward strand.
GAGCTCTCTCAGCTTCAGGACAGACTCAACATTAAGCTCTCTCAGCTTCAGGACAGACTCAACACTGAGCTCTCTCAGCTTCAGGACAGACTCAAATCTGAGCACTCTCAGCTTCAGGACAGACTCAACACTAAGCTCTCTCAGCTTCAGTACAGACTCAACCTAAGCTCTCTCAGCTTCAGGCAGACTTGGCACTAAGCTCTCTCAGCTTCAGGACAGACTCAACACTAAGCACTCTCAGCTTCAGGACCCACTCACCACTAAGCTCTCTCAGTTTCAGGACAGACTCAACACTAAGCACTCTCAGCTTCAGGACCCACTCACCACTAAGCTCTCTCAGTTTCAGGACAGACTCAACACTGAGCTCTCTCAGCTTCAGGACAGACTCAACACTGAGCTCTCTCAGCTTCAGGACACACTCAGCACTGAGCTCTCTCAGCTTCAGGAGAGACTCAACACTAAGCTCTCTCAGCTTCAGGAGAGAGACTCAACACTAAGCTCTCTCAGCTTCAGGACACACTCAACACTGAGCTCTCTCAGCTTCAGGACAGACTCAACACAAAGCTCTCTCAGCTACAGGACACACTCAACACTGAGCTCTCTAAGATTCAGAACAGACTCAACACTGAGCTCTCTCAGCCTCAGGACAGACTCAACACTAAGCTCTCTCAGCTTCAGGACAGACTCAACACTAAACACTCAGCTTCAGGAGAAACTCAACACTCAGCTTCAGGAGAAACTCAACACTAAGCTCTCTCAGCTTCAGGACAGACTCAACACTAAGCTCTCTCAGCTTCAGGACAGACTCAACACTGAGCTCTCTCAGCTTCAGGAGACACTCAACACTAAGCTCTCTCAGCTTCAGGAGAGACTCAACACTGAGCTCTCTCAGCTTCAGGACACACTCAACATTAAGCTCTCTCAGCTTCAGGACAGAGTCAACACTAAGCTCTCTCAGCTTCAGGACACACTCAACACTGAGCTCTCTCAGCTTCAGGAAAAACTCAACACTAAGCTCTCTCAGCTTCAGGACAGATTCAATACGAAACTCTCTCAGATTCAGGACAGACCCAACACTAAGCTCTCTCAGCTTCAGGAGAGACTCAACACTCAGCTCTCTCAGCTTCAGGACAGACTCAACACTAAGCTCTCTCAGCTTCCTAACACACTCAACGCTAAGCTCTCTCAGCTTCAGGAGAGACTCAACACTAAGCTTTCTCAGCTTCAGGCAGACTCGGCACTAAGCTCTCTCAGCTTCAGGACAGACTCAACACTGAGCTCTGTCAGCTTCAGGAGAGACTCAACACTAAGCTCTCTCAGTTTCAGGACAGACTCAACACTGAGCTCTCTCAGCTTCAGGACAGACTCAACACTAAGCTCTCTCAGCTTCAGAAGAGACTCAACACTGAGCTCTCTCAGCTTCAGGACAGACGCAACACTGAGCTCTCTCAGCTTCAGGACACACTCAGCACTGAGCTCTCTCAGCTTCAGGAGAGACTCAAAAGTAAGCTTTCTCAGCTTCAGAACAGACTCAACACTAAGCTCTCTCAGCTTCAGGCAGACTCAACACTAAGCTCTCTCAGCTTCAGGACACACTCAACACTGAGCTCTCTCAGCTTCAGGACAGACTCAACACTGAGCTCTCTCAGCTTCAGGACAGACTCAACATTAAGCTCTCTCAGCTTCAGGACAGACTCAACACTGAGCTCTCTCAGCTTCAGGACAGACTCAAATCTGAGCACTCTCAGCTTCAGGACAGACTCAACACTAAGCTCTCTCAGCTTCAGTACAGACTCAACCTAAGCTCTCTCAGCTTCAGGCAGACTTGGAACTAAGCTCTCTCAGCTTCAGGACAGACTCAACACTAAGCACTCTCAGCTTCAGGACCCACTCACCACTAAGCTCTCTCAGTTTCAGGACAGACTCAACACTAAGCACTCTCAGCTTCAGCACCCACTCACCACTAAGCTCGCTCAGTTTCAGGACAGACTCAACACTGAGCTCTCTCAGCTTCAGGACAGACTCAGCACTGAGCTCTCTCAGCTTCAGGAGAGACTCAACACTAAGCTCTCTCAGCTTCAGGAGAGACTCAACACTAAGCTCTCTCAGCTTCAGGACACACTCAACACTGAGCTCTCTCAGCTTCAGGACAGACTCAACACTAAGCTCTCTCAGCTTCAGGACACACTCAACACTGAGCTCTCTAAGATTCAGAACAGACTCAACACTGAGCTCTCTCAGCCTCAGGACAGACTCAACACTAAGCTCTCTCAGCTTCAGGACAGACTCAACACTAAACACTCAGCTTCAGGAGAAACTCAACACTAAGCTCTCTCAGCTACAGGACAGACTCAACACTAAGCTCTCTCAGCTTCAGAACAGACTCAACACTAAGCTCTCTCAGCTTCAGGACAGACTCAACACTGAGCTCTCTCAGCTTCAGGAGACACTCAACACTAAGCTTTCTCAGCTTCAGGACAGACTCAACACTAAGCTCTCTCAGCTTCAGTCAGACTCGGCACTAAGCTCTCTCAGCTTCAGGGCAGACTCAACACTGAGCTCTGTCAGCTACAGGAGAGACTCAACACTAAGCTCTCTCAGCTTCAGGACAGACTCAATACGAAACTCTCTCAGATTCAGGACAGACCCAACACTAAGCTCTCTCAGCTTCAGGACAGACTCAACACTGAGCTCTCTCAGCTTCAGGACACACTCAGCACTGAGCTCTCTCAGCTTCAGGAGAGACTCAACACTAAGCTCTCTCAGCTTCAGGACAGACTCAAATCTGAGCACTCTCAGCTTCAGAACACACTCAGCACTAAGCTCTCTCAGCTTCAGGACAGACTCAACACTGAGCTCTCTCAGCTTCAGGACAGACTCAACATTAAGCTCTCTCAGCTTCAGGACACACTCAACACTGAGCTGTCTCAGGTTTTGGAGAGACTCAGCACTAAGCTCTCCCAGCTTCAGGACAGACTCAACAATAAGCTCTCTCAGCTGCAGGACACACTCAACACTAAGATCTCTCAGCTTCAGGACACACTCAACACTGAGCTCTCTCAGCTTCAGGACAGACTAAACAATCAACTCTCTCAGCTTCAGGATAGACTCAATACGAATCTCTCTCAGCTTCAGGACAGACTCAAATCTGAGCACTTCCAGCTTCAGAACACACTCAGCACTAAGCTCTCTCAGCTTCAAGACAGACTCAACACTGAGCTCTCTCAGCTTCAGGAGAGACTCAACACTAAGCTCTCTCAGCTTCAGGACAGGCTCAACACTGAGCTCCCTCAGCTTCAGGACAGACTAAACAATCAGCTCTCTCAGCTTCAGGATAGACTCAATACGAAGCTCTCTCAACTTCAGGTCAGACTCAACACTGAGCTCTCTCCGCTTCAGGCAGACTTGGCACTAAGCTCTCTCAGCTTCAGGACAGACTCAACACTAAGCACTCTCAGCTTCAGAACACACTCAACACTAAGCTCTCTCAGCTTCAGGACAGACTCAAATCTGAGCACTCTCAGCTTCAGGACAGATAACACTGAGCTCTCTCAGCTTCAGGAGAGACTCAACACTAAGCTTTCTCAGCTTCAGGACAGACTCAACACTAAGCTCTCTCAGCTTCAGTCAGACTCGGCACTAAGCTCTCTCAGCTTCAGGGCAGACTCAACACTGAGCTCTGTCAGCTACAGGAGAGACTCAACACTAAGCTATCTCAGCTTCAGGACAGACTCAATACGAAACTCTCTCAGATTCAGGACAGACCCAACACTAAGCTCTCTCAGCTTCAGGACAGACTCAACACTGAGCTCTCTCAGCTTCAGGACACACTCAGCACTGAGCTCTCTCAGCTTCAGGAGAGACTCAACACTAAGCTCTCTCAGCTTCAGGACAGACTCAAATCTGAGCACTCTCAGCTTCAGAACACACTCAGCACTAAGCTCTCTCAGCTTCAGGACAGACTCAACACTGAGCTCTCTCAGCTTCAGGACAGACTCAACATTAAGCTCTCTCAGCTTCAGGACACACTCAACACTGAGCTGTCTCAGGTTTTGGAGAGACTCAGCACTAAGCTCTCCCAGCTTCAGGACAGACTCAACAATAAGCTCTCTCAGCTGCAGGACACACTCAACACTAAGATCTCTCAGCTTCAGGACACACTCAACACTGAGCTCTCTCAGCTTCAGGACAGACTAAACAATCAACTCTCTCAGCTTCAGGATAGACTCAATACGAATCTCTCTCAGCTTCAGGACAGACTCAAATCTGAGCACTTCCAGCTTCAGAACACACTCAGCACTAAGCTCTCTCAGCTTCAAGACAGACTCAACACTGAGCTCTCTCAGCTTCAGGAGAGACTCAACACTAAGCTCTCTCAGCTTCAGGACAGGCTCAACACTGAGCTCCCTCAGCTTCAGGACAGACTAAACAATCAGCTCTCTCAGCTTCAGGATAGACTCAATACGAAGCTCTCTCAACTTCAGGTCAGACTCAACACTGAGCTCTCTCCGCTTCAGGCAGACTTGGCACTAAGCTCTCTCAGCTTCAGGACAGACTCAACACTAAGCACTCTCAGCTTCAGAACACACTCAACACTAAGCTCTCTCAGCTTCAGGACAGACTCAAATCTGAGCACTCTCAGCTTCAGGACAGACAACACTGAGCTCTCTCAGCTTCAGGAGAGACTCAACACTAAGCTCTCTCAGCTTCAGGCAGACTTGGCACTAAGCTCTCTCGGTTTCAGGACACACTCAACACTAAGCTCTCTCAGCTTCAGGACAGACTCAACACTGAGCTCTCTCAGCTTCAGGAGAGACTCAACACTCAGCTCTCTCAGCTTCAGGACAGACTCAACACTAAGCTCTCTCAGCTTCAGGACACACTCAACACTAAGCTCTCTCAGCTTCAGGAGAGACTCAACACTAAGCTTTCTCAGCTTCAGGCAGACTCGACACTAAGCTCTCTCAGCTTCAGGACAGACTCAACACTGAGCTCTGTCAGCTTCAGGAGAGACTCAACACTAAGCTCTCTCAGTTTCAGGACAGACTTAACACTGAGCTCTCTCAGCTTCAGGACAGACTCATCACTAAGCTCTCTCAGCTTCAGAAGAGACTCAACACTCAGCTCTCTCAGCTTCAGGACAGACTCAACACTGAGCTCTCTCAGCTTCAGGACACACTCAGCACTGAGCTCTCTCAGCTTCAGGAGAGACTCAACACTAAGCTTTCTCAGCTTCAGGACAGACTCAACACTGAGCTCTCTCAGCTTCAGGACAGACTCAACATTACGCTCTCTCAGCTTCAGGACAGACTCAACACTGAGCTCTCTCAGCTTCAGGACAGACTCAAATCTGAGCACTCTCAGCTTCAGAACAGACTCAACACTAAGCTCTCTCAGCTTCAGTACAGACTCAACCTAAGCTCTCTCAGCTTCAGGCAGACTTGGCACAAAGCTCTCTCAGCTTCAGGACAGAGTCAACACTAAGCACTCTCAGCTTCAGGACCCACTCACCACTAAGCTCTCTCAGTTTCAGGACAGACTCAACACTAAGCACTCTCAGCTTCAGGACCCACTCACCACTAAGCTCTCTCAGTTTCAGGACAGACTCAACACTGAGCTCTCTCAGCTTCAGGACAGACTCAACACTGTGCTCTCTCAGCTTCAAGACACACTCAGCACTGAGCTCTCTCAGCTTCAGGAGAGACTCAACACTAAGCTCTCTCAGCTTCAGGAGAGACTCAACACTAAGCTCTCTCAGCTTCAGGACACACTCAACACTGAGCTCTCTCAGCTTCAGGACAGACTCAACACTAAACTCCCTCAGCTTCAGGACACACTCAACACTGAGCTCTCCAAGATTCAGAACAGACTCAACACTGAGCTCTCTCAGCCTCAGGACAGACTCAACACTAAGCTCTCTCAGCTTCAGGACAGACTCAACACTAAACACTCAGCTTCAGGAGAAACTCAACACTAAGCTATCTCAGCTTCAGGACAGACTCAACACTAAGCTCTCTCAGCTTCAGGACAGACTCAACACTAAGCTCTCTCAGCTTCAGGACAGACTCAACACTGAGCTCTCTCAGCTTCAGGAGACACTCAACACTAAGCTTTCTCAGCTTCAGGACAGACTCAACACTAAGCTCTCTCAGCTTCAGTCAGACTCGGCACTAAACTCTCTCAGCATCAGGGCAGACTCAACACAGAGCTCTGTCAGCTACAGGAGAGACTCAACACTAAGCTCTCTCAGCTTCAGGACAGACTCAAAACGAAACTCTCTCAGATTCAGGACAGACACAACACTAAGCTCTCTCAGCTTCAGGACAGACTCAACACTGAGCTCTCTCAGCTTCAGGACACACTCAGCACTGAGCTCTCTCAGCTTCAGGAGAGACTCAACACTAAGCTCTCTCAGCTTCAGGAAAAACTCAACACTGAGCTCTCTCAGCTTCAGGACAGACTCAATACGAAACTCTCTCAGATTCAGGACAGACCCAACACTAAGCTCTCTCAGCTTCAGGAGAGAGTCAACACTCAGCTCTCTCAGCTTCAGGACAGACTCAACACTAAGCTCTCTCAGCTTCAGGACACACTCAACACTAAGCTCTCTCAGCTTCAGGAGAGACTCAACACTAAGCTTTCTCAGCTTCAGGCAGACTCGGCACTAAGCTCTCTCAGCTTCAGGACAGACTCAACACTGAGCTCTGTCAGCTTCAGAAGAGACTCAACACTAAGCTCTCTCACTTTCAGGACAGACTCAACACTGAGCTCTCTCAGCTTCAGGACAGACTCAACACTAAGCTCTCTCAGCTTCAGAAGAGACTCAACACTGAGCTCTCTCAGCTTCAGGACAGACTCAACACTGAGCTCTCTCAGCTTCAGGACACACTCAGCACTGAGCTCTCTCAGCTTCAGGAGAGACTCAACACTGAGCTCTCTCAGCTTCAGGACAGACTCAACACTGAGCTCTCTCAGCTTCAGGACAGACTCAACACTAAGCTCTCTCAGCTTCAGGACAGACTCAACACTGAGCTCTCTCAGCTTCAGGACAGACTCAACACTGAGCTCTCTCAGCTTCAGGACAGACTCAACAATAAGCTCTCTCAGCTTCAGGACAGACTCAACACTGAGCTCTCTCAGCTTCAGGACAGACTCAAATCTGAGCACTCTCAGCTTCAGGACAGACTCAACACTAAGCTCTCTCAGCTTCAGTACAGACTCAACCTAAGCTCTCTCAGCTTCAGGCAGACTTGGCACTAAGCTCCCTCAGCTTCAGGACAGACTCAACACTAAGCACTCTCAGCTTCAGGACCCACTCACCACTAAGCTCTCTCAGTTTCAGGACAGACTCAACACTAAGCACTCTCAGCTTCAGGACCCACTCACCACTAAGCTCTCTCAGTTTCAGGACAGACTCAACACTGAGCTCTCTCAGCTTCAGGACAGACTCAACACTGAGCTCTCTCAGCTTCAGGACACACTCAGCACTGAGCTCTCTCAGCTTCAGGAGAGACTCAACACTAAGCTCTCTCAGCTTCAGGAGAGACTCAACACTAAGCTCTCTCAGCTTCAGGACACACTCAACACTGAGCTCTCTCAGCTTCAGGACAGACTCAATACGAAACTCTCTCAGATTCAGGACAGACCCAACACTAAGCTCTCTCAGCTTCAGGACAGACTCAACACTGAGCTCTCTCAGCTTCAGGACACACTCAGCACTGAGCTCTCTCAGCTTCAGGAGAGACTCAACACTAAGCTCTCTCAGCTTCAGGAGAGACTCAACACTGAGCTCTCTCAGCTTCAGGACACACTCAACATTAAGCTCTCTCAGCTTCAGGACAGACTCAACACTAAGCTCTCTCAGCTTCAGGACACACTCAACACTGAGCTCTCTCAGCTTCAGGAAAAACTCAACACTAAGCTCTCTCAGCTTCAGGACAGACTCAATACGAAACTCTCTCAGATTCAGGACAGACCCAACACTAAGCTCTCTCAGCTTCAGGAGAGACTCAACACTCAGCTCTCTCAGCTTCAGGAGAGACTCAACACTAAGCTCTCTCAGCTTCAGGACACACTCAACACTAAGCTCTCTCAGCTTCAGGAGAGACTCAACACTAAGCTTTCTCAGCTTCAGGCAGACTCGGCACTAAGCTCTCTCAGCTTCAGGACAGACTCAACACTGAGCTCTGTCAGCTTCAGGAGAGACTCAACACTAAGCTCTCTCAGTTTCAGGACAGACTCAACACTGAGCTCTCTCAGCTTCAGGACAGACTCAACACTAAGCTCACTCAGCTTCAGAAGAGACTCAACACTGAGCTCTCTCAGCTTCAGGACAGACTCAACACTGAGCTCTCTCAGCTTCAGGACACACTCAGCACTGAGCTCTCTCAGCTTCAGGAGAGACTCAATAGTAAGCTTTCTCAGCTTCAGAACAGACTCAACACTAAGCTCTCTCAGCTTCAGGCAGACTCAACACTAAGCTCTCTCAGCTTCAGGACACACTCAACACTGAGCTCTCTCAGCTTCAGGAGAGACTCAACACTAAGCTCTCTCAGCTTCAGGACAGACTCAACACTGAGCTCTCTCAGCTTCAGGACACACTCAGCACTGAGCTCTCTCAGCTTCAGGAGAGACTCAACACTAAGCTCTCTCAGCTTCAGGAAAAACTCAACACTGAGCTCTCTCAGCTTCAGGACAGACTCAATACGAAACTCTCTCAGATTCAGGACAGACCCAACACTAAGCTCTCTCAGCTTCAGGAGAGAGTCAACACTCAGCTCTCTCAGCTTCAGGACAGACTCAACACTAAGCTCTCTCAGCTTCAGGACACACTCAACACTAAGCTCTCTCAGCTTCAGGAGAGACTCAACACTAAGCTTTCTCAGCTTCAGGCAGACTCGGCACTAAGCTCTCTCAGCTTCAGGACAGACTCAACACTGAGCTCTGTCAGCTTCAGAAGAGACTCAACACTAAGCTCTCTCACTTTCAGGACAGACTCAACACTGAGCTCTCTCAGCTTCAGGACAGACTCAACACTAAGCTCTCTCAGCTTCAGAAGAGACTCAACACTGAGCTCTCTCAGCTTCAGGACAGACTCAACACTGAGCTCTCTCAGCTTCAGGACACACTCAGCACTGAGCTCTCTCAGCTTCAGGAGAGACTCAACACTGAGCTCTCTCAGCTTCAGAACAGACTCAACACTGAGCTCTCTCAGCTTCAGGACAGACTCAACACTAAGCTCTCTCAGCTTCAGGACAGACTCAACACTGAGCTCTCTCAGCTTCAGGACAGACTCAACACTGAGCTCTCTCAGCTTCAGGACAGACTCAACAATAAGCTCTCTCAGCTTCAGGACAGACTCAACACTGAGCTCTCTCAGCTTCAGGACAGACTCAAATCTGAGCACTCTCAGCTTCAGGACAGACTCAACACTAAGCTCTCTCAGCTTCAGTACAGACTCAACCTAAGCTCTCTCAGCTTCAGGCAGACTTGGCACTAAGCTCCCTCAGCTTCAGGACAGACTCAACACTAAGCACTCTCAGCTTCAGGACCCACTCACCACTAAGCTCTCTCAGTTTCAGGACAGACTCAACACTAAGCACTCTCAGCTTCAGGACCCACTCACCACTAAGCTCTCTCAGTTTCAGGAGAGACTCAACACTGAGCTCTCTCAGCTTCAGGACAGACTCAACACTGAGCTCTCTCAGCTTCAGGACACACTCAGCACTGAGCTCTCTCAGCTTCAGGAGAGACTCAACACTAAGCTCTCTCAGCTTCAGGAGAGACTCAACACTAAGCTCTCTCAGCTTCAGGACACACTCAACACTGAGCTCTCTCAGCTTCAGGACAGACTCAATACGAAACTCTCTCAGATTCAGGACAGACCCAACACTAAGCTCTCTCAGCTTCAGGACAGACTCAACACTGAGCTCTCTCAGCTTCAGGACACACTCAGCACTGAGCTCTCTCAGCTTCAGGAGAGACTCAACACTAAGCTCTCTCAGCTTCAGGAGAGACTCAACACTGAGCTCTCTCAGCTTCAGGACACACTCAACATTAAGCTCTCTCAGCTTCAGGACAGACTCAACACTAAGCTCTCTCAGCTTCAGGACACACTCAACACTGAGCTCTCTCAGCTTCAGGAAAAACTCAACACTAAGCTCTCTCAGCTTCAGGACAGACTCAATACGAAACTCTCTCAGATTCAGGACAGACCCAACACTAAGCTCTCTCAGCTTCAGGAGAGACTCAACACTCAGCTCTCTCAGCTTCAGGAGAGACTCAACACTAAGCTCTCTCAGCTTCAGGACACACTCAACACTAAGCTCTCTCAGCTTCAGGAGAGACTCAACACTAAGCTTTCTCAGCTTCAGGCAGACTGGGCACTAAGCTCTCTCAGCTTCAGGACAGACTCAACACTGAGCTCTGTCAGCTTCAGGAGAGACTCAACACTAAGCTCTCTCAGTTTCAGGACAGACTCAACACTGAGCTCTCTCAGCTTCAGGACAGACTCAACACTAAGCTCACTCAGCTTCAGAAGAGACTCAACACTGAGCTCTCTCAGCTTCAGGACAGACTCAACAGTGAGCTCTCTCAGCTTCAGGACACACTCAGCACTGAGCTCTCTCAGCTTCAGGAGAGACTCAATAGTAAGCTTTCTCAGCTTCAGAACAGACTCAACACTAAGCTCTCTCAGCTTCAGGCAGACTCAACACTAAGCTCTCTCAGCTTCAGGACACACTCAACACTGAGCTCTCTCAGCTTCAGGAGAGACTCAACACTGAGCTCTCTCAGCTTCAGGACAGACTCAACACTGTGCTCCCTCAGCTTCAGGACAGACTCAACACTAAGCTCTCTCAGCTTCAGGACAGACTCAACACTGAGCTCTCTCAGCTTCAGGACAGACTCAACACTGAGCTCTCTCAGCTTCAGGACAGACTCAACATTAAGCTCTCTCAGCTTCAGGACAGACTCAACACTGAGCTCTCTCAGCTTCAGGAGAGACTCAACACTGAGCTCTCTCAGCTTCAGGACACACTCAACATTAAGCTCTCTCAGCTTCAGGACAGACTCAACACTAAGCTCTCTCAGCTTCAGGACAGACTCAACACTAAGCTCTCTCAGCTTCAGAAGAGACTCAACACTGAGCTCTCTCAGCTTCAGGACAGACTCAACACTGAGCTCTCTCAGCTTCAGGACACACTCAGCACTGAGCTCTCTCAGCTTCAGGAGAGACTCAACACTAAGCTTTCTCAGCTTCAGAACAGACTCAACACTAAGCTCTCTCAGCTTCAGGCAGACTCAACACTAAGCTCTCTCAGCTTCAGGACACACTCAACACTGAGCTCTCTCAGCTTCAGGAGAGACTCAACACTGAGCTCTCTCAGCTTCAGGACAGACTCAACACTGAGCTCTCTCAGCTTCAGGACAGACTCAACATTACGCTCTCTCAGCTTCAGGACAGACTCAACACTGAGCTCTCTCAGCTTCAGGACAGACTCAAATCTGAGCACTCTCAGCTTCAGAACAGACTCAACACTAAGCTCTCTCAGCTTCAGTACAGACTCAACCTAAGCTCTCTCAGCTTCAGGCAGACTTGGCACAAAGCTCTCTCAGCTTCAGGACAGAGTCAACACTAAGCACTCTCAGCTTCAGGACCCACTCACCACTAAGCTCTCTCAGTTTCAGGACAGACTCAACACTAAGCACTCTCAGCTTCAGGACCCACTCACCACTAAGCTCTCTCAGTTTCAGGACAGACTCAACACTGAGCTCTCTCAGCTTCAGGACAGACTCAACACTGTGCTCTCTCAGCTTCAAGACACACTCAGCACTGAGCTCTCTCAGCTTCAGGAGAGACTCAACACTAAGCTCTCTCAGCTTCAGGAGAGACTCAACACTAAGCTCTCTCAGCTTCAGGACACACTCAACACTGAGCTCTCTCAGCTTCAGGACAGACTCAACACTAAACTCCCTCAGCTTCAGGACACACTCAACACTGAGCTCTCCAAGATTCAGAACAGACTCAACACTGAGCTCTCTCAGCCTCAGGACAGACTCAACACTAAGCTCTCTCAGCTTCAGGACAGACTCAACACTAAACACTCAGCTTCAGGAGAAACTCAACACTAAGCTATCTCAGCTTCAGGACAGACTCAACACTAAGCTCTCTCAGCTTCAGGACAGACTCAACACTAAGCTCTCTCAGCTTCAGGACAGACTCAACACTGAGCTCTCTCAGCTTCAGGAGACACTCAACACTAAGCTTTCTCAGCTTCAGGACAGACTCAACACTAAGCTCTCTCAGCTTCAGTCAGACTCGGCACTAAACTCTCTCAGCATCAGGGCAGACTCAACACAGAGCTCTGTCAGCTACAGGAGAGACTCAACACTAAGCTCTCTCAGCTTCAGGACAGACTCAATACGAAACTCTCTCAGATTCAGGACAGACACAACACTAAGCTCTCTCAGCTTCAGGACAGACTCAACACTGAGCTCTCTCAGCTTCAGGACACACTCAGCACTGAGCTCTCTCAGCTTCAGGAGAGACTCAACACTAAGCTCTCTCAGCTTCAGGAAAAACTCAACACTGAGCTCTCTCAGCTTCAGGACAGACTCAATACGAAACTCTCTCAGATTCAGGACAGACCCAACACTAAGCTCTCTCAGCTTCAGGAGAGAGTCAACACTCAGCTCTCTCAGCTTCAGGACAGACTCAACACTAAGCTCTCTCAGCTTCAGGACACACTCAACACTAAGCTCTCTCACCTTCAGGAGAGACTCAACACTAAGCTTTCTCAGCTTCAGGCAGACTCGGCACTAAGCTCTCTCAGCTTCAGGACAGACTCAACACTGAGCTCTGTCAGCTTCAGAAGAGACTCAACACTAAGCTCTCTCACTTTCAGGACAGACTCAACACTGAGCTCTCTCAGCTTCAGGACAGACTCAACACTAAGCTCTCTCAGCTTCAGAAGAGACTCAACACTGAGCTCTCTCAGCTTCAGGACAGACTCAACACTGAGCTCTCTCAGCTTCAGGACACACTCAGCACTGAGCTCTCTCAGCTTCAGGAGAGACTCAACACTGAGCTCTCTCAGCTTCAGGACAGACTCAACACTGAGCTCTCTCAGCTTCAGGACAGACTCAACACTAAGCTCTCTCAGCTTCAGGACAGACTCAACACTGAGCTCTCTCAGCTTCAGGACAGACTCAACACTGAGCTCTCTCAGCTTCAGGACAGACTCAACAATAAGCTCTCTCAGCTTCAGGACAGACTCAACACTGAGCTCTCTCAGCTTCAGGACAGACTCAAATCTGAGCACTCTCAGCTTCAGGACAGACTCAACACTAAGCTCTCTCAGCTTCAGTACAGACTCAACCTAAGCTCTCTCAGCTTCAGGCAGACTTGGCACTAAGCTCCCTCAGCTTCAGGACAGACTCAACACTAAGCACTCTCAGCTTCAGGACCCACTCACCACTAAGCTCTCTCAGTTTCAGGACAGACTCAACACTAAGCACTCTCAGCTTCAGGACCCACTCACCACTAAGCTCTCTCAGTTTCAGGACAGACTCAACACTGAGCTCTCTCAGCTTCAGGACAGACTCAACACTGAGCTCTCTCAGCTTCAGGACACACTCAGCACTGAGCTCTCTCAGCTTCAGGAGAGACTCAACACTAAGCTCTCTCAGCTTCAGGACACACTCAACACTGAGCTCTCTCAGCTTCAGGACAGACTCAATACGAAACTCTCTCAGATTCAGGACAGACCCAACACTAAGCTCTCTCAGCTTCAGGACAGACTCAACACTGAGCTCTCTCAGCTTCAGGACACACTCAGCACTGAGCTCTCTCAGCTTCAGGAGAGACTCAACACTAAGCTCTCTCAGCTTCAGGAGAGACTCAACACTGAGCTCTCTCAGCTTCAGGACACACTCAACATTAAGCTCTCTCAGCTTCAGGACAGACTCAACACTAAGCTCTCTCAGCTTCAGGACACACTCAACACTGAGCTCTCTCAGCTTCAGGAAAAACTCAACACTAAGCTCTCTCAGCTTCAGGACAGACTCAATACGAAACTCTCTCAGATTCAGGACAGACCCAACACTAAGCTCTCTCAGCTTCAGGAGAGACTCAACACTCAGCTCTCTCAGCTTCAGGACAGACTCAACACTAAGCTCTCTCAGCTTCAGGACACACTCAACACTAAGCTCTCTCAGCTTCAGGAGAGACTCAACACTAAGCTTTCTCAGCTTCAGGCAGACTCGGCACTAAGCTCTCTCAGCTTCAGGACAGACTCAACACTGAGCTCTGTCAGCTTCAGGAGAGACTGAACACTAAGCTCTCTCAGTTTCAGGACAGACTCAACACTGAGCTCTCTCAGCTTCAGGACAGACTCAACACTAAGCTCACTCAGCTTCAGAAGAGACTCAACACTGAGCTCTCTCAGCTTCAGGACAGACTCAACACTGAGCTCTCTCAGCTTCAGGACACACTCAGCACTGAGCTCTCTCAGCTTCAGGAGAGACTCAACAGTAAGCTTTCTCAGCTTCAGAACAGACTCAACACTAAGCTCTCTCAGCTTCAGGCAGACTCAACACTAAGCTCTCTCAGCTTCAGGACACACTCAACACTGAGCTCTCTCAGCTTCAGGAGAGACTCAACACTGAGCTCTCTCAGCTTCAGGACAGACTCAACACTGTGCTCCCTCAGCTTCAGGACAGACTCAACACTAAGCTCTCTCAGCTTCAGGACAGACTCAACACTGAGCTCTCTCAGCTTCAGGACAGACTCAACACTGAGCTCTCTCAGCTTCAGGACAGACTCAACATTAAGCTCTCTCAGCTTCAGGACAGACTCAACACTGAGCTCTCTCAGCTTCAGGAGAGACTCAACACTGAGCTCTCTCAGCTTCAGGACACACTCAACATTAAGCTCTCTCAGCTTCAGGACAGACTCAACATTAAGCTCTCTCAGCTTCAGGACACACTCAACACTGAGCTCTCTCAGCTTCAGGAAAAACTCAACACTAAGCTCTCTCAGCTTCAGGACAGACTCAATACGAAACTCTCTCAGATTCAGGACAGACCCAACACTAAGCTCTCTCAGCTTCAGGAGAGACTCAACACTCAGCTCTCTCAGCTTCAGGACAGACTCAACACTAAGCTCTCTCAGCTTCAGGACACACTCAACACTAAGCTCTCTCAGCTTCAGGAGAGACTCAACACTAAGCTTTCTCAGCTTCAGGCAGACTCGGCACTAAGCTCTCTCAGCTTCAGGACAGACTCAACACTGAGCTCTGTCAGCTTCAGGAGAGACTCAACACTAAGCTCTCTCAGTTTCAGGACAGACTCAACACTGAGCTCTCTCAGCTTCAGGACAGACTCAACACTAAGCTCTCTCAGCTTCAGAAGAGACTCAACACTGAGCTCTCTCAGCTTCAGGACAGACTCAACACTGAGCTCTCTCAGCTTCAGGACACACTCAGCACTGAGCTCTCTCAGCTTCAGGAGAGACTCAACACTAAGCTTTCTCAGCTTCAGAACAGACTCAACACTAAGCTCTCTCAGCTTCAGGCAGACTCAACACTAAGCTCTCTCAGCTTCAGGACACACTCAACACTGAGCTCTCTCAGCTTCAGGAGAGACTCAACACTGAGCTCTCTCAGCTTCAGGACAGACTCAACACTGAGCTCTCTCAGCTTCAGGACAGACTCAACACTAAGCTCTCTCAGCTTCAGGACAGACTCAACACTGAGCTCTCTCAGCTTCAGGACAGACTCAACACTGAGCTCTCTCAGCTTCAGGACAGACTCAACATTAAGCTCTCTCAGCTTCAGGACAGACTCAACACTGAGCTCTCTCAGCTTCAGGACAGACTCAAATCTGAGCACTCTCAGCTTCAGGACAGACTCAACACTAAGCTCTCTCAGCTTCAGTACAGACTCAACCTAAGCTCTCTCAGCTTCAGGCAGACTTGGCACTAAGCTCTCTCAGCTTCAGGACAGACTCAACACTAAGCACTCTCAGCTTCAGGACCCACTCACCACTAAGCTCTCTCAGTTTCAGGACAGACTCAACACTAAGCACTCTCAGCTTCAGGACCCACTCACCACTAAGCTCTCTCAGTTTCAGGACAGACTCAACACTGAGCTCTCTCAGCTTCAGGACAGACTCAACACTGAGCTCTCTCAGCTTCAGGACACACTCAGCACTGAGCTCTCTCAGCTTCAGGAGAGACTCAACACTAAGCTCTCTCAGCTTCAGGAGAGACTCAACACAAAGCTCTCTCAGCTTCAGGACACACTCAACACTGAGCTCTCTCAGCTTCAGGACAGACTCAACACTAAGCTCTCTCAGCTACAGGACACACTCAACACTGAGCTCTCTAAGATTCAGAACAGACTCAACACTGAGCTCTCTCAGCCTCAGGACAGACTCAACACTAAACACTCAGCTTCAGGAGAAACTCAACACTCAGCTTCAGGAGAAACTCAACACTAAGCTCTCTCAGCTTCAGGACAGACTCAACACTAAGCTCTCTCCGCTTTAGGACAGACTCAACACTGAGCTCTCTCAGCTTCAGGAGACACTCAACACTAAGCTTTCTCAGCTTCAGGACAGACTCAACACTAAGCTCTCTCAGCTTCAGTCAGACTCGGCACTAAGCTCTCTCAGCTTCAGGGCAGACTCAACACTGAGCTCTGTCAGCTACAGGAGAGACTCAACACTAAGCTCTCTCAGCTTCAGGACAGACTCAATACGAAACTCTCTCAGATTCAGGACAGACCCAACACTAAGCTCTCTCAGCTTCAGGACAGACTCAACACTGAGCTCTCCCAGCTTCAGGACACACTCAGCACTGAGCTCTCTCAGCTTCAGGAGAGACTCAACACTAAGCTCTCTCAGCTTCAGGAGAGACTCAACACTGAGCTCTCTCAGCTTCAGGACACACTCAACATTAAGCTCTCTCAGCTTCAGGACAGAGTCAACACTAAGCTCTCTCAGCTTCAGGACACACTCAACACTGAGCTCTCTCAGCTTCAGGAAAAACTCAACACTAAGCTCTCTCAGCTTCAGGACAGACTCAATACGAAACTCTCTCAGATTCAGGACAGACCCAACACTAAGCTCTCTCAGCTTCAGGAGAGACTCAACACTCAGCTCTCTCAGCTTCAGGACAGACTCAACACTAAGCTCTCTCAGCTTCCTAACACACTCAACACTAAGCTCTCTCAGCTTCAGGAGAGACTCAACACTAAGCTTTCTCAGCTTCAGGCAGACTCGGCACTAAGCTCTCTCAGCTTCAGGACAGACTCAACACTGAGCTCTGTCAGCTTCAGGAGAGACTCAACACTAAGCTCTCTCAGTTTCAGGACAGACTCAACACTGAGCTCTCTCAGCTTCAGGACAGACTCAACACTAAGCTCTCTCAGCTTCAGAAGAGACTCAACACTGAGCTCTCTCAGCTTCAGGACAGACGCAACACTGAGCTCTCTCAGCTTCAGGACACACTCAGCACTGAGCTCTCTCAGCTTCAGGAGAGACTCAAAAGTAAGCTTTCTCAGCTTCAGAACAGACTCAACACTAAGCTCTCTCAGCTTCAGGCAGACTCAACACTAAGCTCTCTCAGCTTCAGGACACACTCAACACTGAGCTCTCTCAGCTTCAGGAGAGACTCAACACTGAGCTCTCTCAGCTTCAGGACAAACTCAACACTGAGCTCCCTCAGCTTCAGGACAGACTCAACACTAAGCTCTCTCAGCTTCAGGACAGACTCAATACTGAGCTCTCTCAGCTTCAGGACAGACTCAACACTGAGCTCTCTCAGCTTCAGGACAGACTCAACATTAAGCTCTCTCAGCTTCAGGACAGACTCAACACTGAGCTCTCTCAGCTTCAGGACAGACTCAAATCTGAGCACTCTCAGCTTCAGGACAGACTCAACACTAAGCTCTCTCAGCTTCAGTACAGACTCAACCTAAGCTCTCTCAGCTTCAGGACAGACTCAACACTAAGCACTCTCAGCTTCAGGACCCACTCACCACTAAGCTCTCTCAGTTTCTGGACAGACTCAACACTAAGCACTCTCAGCTTCAGGACCCACTCACCACTAAGCTCGCTCAGTTTCAGGACAGACTCAACACTGAGCTCTCTCAGCTTCAGGACAGACTCAGCACTGAGCTCTCTCAGCTTCATGAGAGACTCAACACTAAGCTCTCTCAGCTTCATGAGAGACTCAACACTAAGCTCTCTCAGCTTCAGGAGAGACTCAACACTAAGCTCTCTCAGCTTCAGGACACACTCAACACTGAGCTCTCTCAGCTTCAGGACAGACTCAACACTAAGCTCTCTCAGCTTCAGGACACACTCAACACTGAGCTCTCTAAGATTCAGAACAGACTCAACACTGAGCTCTCTCAGCTTCAGGACAGACTCAACACTAAACACTCAGCTTCAGGAGAAACTCAACACTAAGCTCTCTCAGCTTCAGGACAGACTCAACACTAAGCTCTCTCAGCTTCAGGACAGACTCAACACTAAGCTCTCTCAGCTTCAGGACAGACTCAACACTGAGCTCTCTCAGCTTCAGGAGACACTCAACACTAAGCTTTCTCAGCTTCAGGACAGACTCAACACTAAGCTCTCTCAGCTTCAGTCAGACTCGGCACTAAGCTCTCTCAGCTTCAGGGCAGACTCAACACTGAGCTCTGTCAGCCACAGGAGAGACTCAACACTAAGCTCTCTCAGCTTCAGGACAGACTCAATACGAAACTCTCTCAGATTCAGGACAGACCCAACACTAAGCTCTCTCAGCTTCAGGACAGACTCAACACTGAGCTCTCTCAGCTTCAGGACAGACTCAACACTGAGCTCTCTCAGCTTCAGGAAAAACTCAACACTAAGCTCTCTCAGCTTCAGGACAGACTCAATACGAAACTCTCTCAGATTCAGGACAGACCCAACACTAAGCTCTCTCAGCTTCAGGACAGACTCAACACTCAGCTCTCTCAGCTTCAGGACAGACTCAACACTAAGCTCTCTCAGCTTCAGGACACACTCAACACTAAGCTCTCTCAGCTTCAGGAGAGACTCAACACTAAGCTTTCTCAGCTTCAGGCAGACTCGGCACTAAGCTCTCTCAGCTTCAGGACAGACTCAACACTGAGCTCTGTCTGCTTCAGGAGAGACTCAACACTAAGCTCTCTCAGTTTCAGGACAGACTCAACACTGAGCTCTCTCAGCTTCAGGACAGACTCAACACTAAGCTCTCTCAGCTTCAGAAGAGACTCAACACTGAGCTCTCTCAGCTTCAGGACAGACTCAACACTGAGCTCTCTCAGCTTCAGGACACACTCAGCACTGAGCTCTCTCAGCTTCAGGAGAGACTCAACACCAAGCTTTCTCAGCTTCAGAACAGACTCAACACTAAGCTCTCTCAGCTTCAGGCAGACTCAACACTAAGCTCTCTCAGCTTCAGGACACACTCAACACTGAGCTCTCTCAGCTTCAGGAGAGACTCAACACTGAGCTCTCTCAGCTTCAGGACAGACTCAACACTGAGCTCTCTCAGCTTCAGGACAGACTCAACACTAAGCTCTCTCAGCTTCAGGACAGACTCAACACTGAGCTCTCTCAGCTTCAGGACAGACTCAACACTGAGCTCTCTCAGCTTCAGGACAGACTCAACATTAAGCTCTCTCAGCTTCAGGACAGACTCAACACTGAGCTCTCTCAGCTTCAGGACAGACTCAAATCTGAGCACTCTCAGCTTCAGGACAGACTCAACACTAAGCTCTCTCAGCTTCAGTACAGACTCAACCTAAGCTCTCTCAGCTTCAGGCAGACTTGGCACTAAGCTCTCTCAGCTTCAGGACAGACTCAACACTAAGCACTCTCAGCTTCAGGACCCACTCACCACTAAGCTCTCTCAGTTTCAGGACAGACTCAACACTAAGCACTCTCAGCTTCAGGACCCACTCACCACTAAGCTCTCTCAGTTTCAGGACAGACTCAACACTGAGCTCTCTCAGCTTCAGGACAGACTCAACACTGAGCTCTCTCAGCTTCAGGACACACTCAGCACTGAGCTCTCTCAGCTTCAGGAGAGACTCAACACTAAGCTCTCTCAGCTTCAGGAGAGACTCAACACTAAGCTCTCTCAGCTTCAGGACACACTCAACACTGAGCTCTCTCAGCTTCAGGACAGACTCAACACGAAGCTCTCTCAGCTACAGGACACACTCAACACTGAGCTCTCTAAGATTCAGAACAGACTCAACACTGAGCTCTCTCAGCCTCAGGACAGACTCAACACTAAGCTCTCTCAGCTTCAGGACAGACTCAACACTAAACACTCAGCTTCAGGAGAAACTCAACACTCAGCTTCAGGAGAAACTCAACACTAAGCTCTCTCAGCTTCAGGACAGACTCAACACTAAGCTCTCTCAGCTTCAGGACAGACTCAACACTGAGCTCTCTCAGCTTCAGGAGACACTCAACACTAAGCTTTCTCAGCTTCAGGACAGACTCAACACTAAGCTCTCTCAGCTTCAGTCAGACTCGGCACTAAGCTCTCTCAGCTTCAGGGCAGACTCAACACTGAGCTCTGTCAGCTACAGGAGAGACTCAACACTAAGCTCTCTCAGCTTCAGGACAGACTCAACACTGAGCTCTCCCAGCTTCAGGACACACTCAGCACTGAGCTCTCTCAGCTTCAGGAGAGACTCAACACTAAGCTCTCTCAGCTTCAGGAGAGACTCAACACTGAGCTCTCTCAACTTCAGGACACACTCAACATTAAGCTCTCTCAGCTTCAGGACAGAGTCAACACTAAGCTCTCTCAGCTTCAGGACACACTCAACACTGAGCTCTCTCAGCTTCAGGAAAAACTCAACACTAAGCTCTCTCAGCTTCAGGACAGACTCAATACGAAACTCTCTCAGATTCAGGACAGACCCAACACTAAGCTCTCTCAGCTTCAGGAGAGACTCAACACTCAGCTCTCTCAGCTTCAGGACAGACTCAACACTAAGCTCTCTCAGCTTCCTAACACACTCAACACTAAGCTCTCTCAGCTTCAGGAGAGACTCAACACTAAGCTTTCTCAGCTTCAGGCAGACTCGGCACTAAGCTCTCTCAGCTTCAGGACAGACTCAACACTGAGCTCTGTCAGCTTCAGGAGAGACTCAACACTAAGCTCTCTCAGTTTCAGGACAGACTCAACACTGAGCTCTCTCAGCTTCAGGACAGACTCAACACTAAGCTCTCTCAGCTTCAGAAGAGACTCAACACTGAGCTCTCTCAGCTTCAGGACAGACGCAACACTGAGCTCTCTCAGCTTCAGGACACACTCAGCACTGAGCTCTCTCAGCTTCAGGAGAGACTCAAAAGTAAGCTTTCTCAGCTTCAGAACAGACTCAACACTAAGCTCTCTCAGCTTCAGGCAGACTCAACACTAAGCTCTCTCAGCTTCAGGACACACTCAACACTGAGCTCTCTCAGCTTCAGGAGAGACTCAACACTGAGCTCTCTCAGCTTCAGGACAGACTCAACACTGAGCTCCCTCAGCTTCAGGACAGACTCAACACTAAGCTCTCTCAGCTTCAGGACAGACTCAACACTGAGCTCTCTCAGCTTCAGGACAGACTCAAATCTGAGCACTCTCAGCTTCAGGACAGACTCAACACTAAGCTCTCTCAGCTTCAGTACCGACTCAACCTAAGCTCTCTCAGCTTCAGGCAGACTTGGAACTAAGCTCTCTCAGCTTCAGGACAGACTCAACACTAAGCACTCTCAGCTTCAGGACCCACTCACCACTAAGCTCTCTCAGTTTCTGGACAGACTCAACACTAAGCACTCTCAGCTTCAGGACCCACTCACCACTAAGCTCGCTCAGTTTCAGGACAGACTCAACACTGAGCTCTCTCAGCTTCAGGACAGACTCAGCACTGAGCTCTCTCAGCTTCATGAGAGACTCAACACTAAGCTCTCTCAGCTTCATGAGAGACTCAACACTAAGCTCTCTCAGCTTCAGGAGAGACTCAACACTAAGCTCTCTCAGCTTCAGGACACACTCAACACTGAGCTCTCTCAGCTTCAGGACAGACTCAACACTAAGCTCTCTCAGCTTCAGGACACACTCAACACTGAGCTCTCTAAGATTCAGAACAGACTCAACACTGAGCTCTCTCAGCTTCAGGACAGACTCAACACTAAACACTCAGCTTCAGGAGAAACTCAACACTAAGCTCTCTCAGCTTCAGGACAGACTCAACACTAAGCTCTCTCAGCTTCAGGACAGACTCAACACTAAGCTCTCTCAGCTTCAGGACAGACTCAACACTGAGCTCTCTCAGCTTCAGGACACACTCAACACTGAGCTCTCTCAGCTTCAGGACAGACTCAACACTAAGCTCTCTCAGCTTCAGGACAGACTCAACACTAAGCTCTCTCAGCTTCAGGACAGACTCAACACTAAGCACTCTCAGCTTCAGGACCCACTCACCACTAAGCTCGCTCAGTTTCAGGACAGACTCAACACTGAGCTCTCTCAGCTTCAGGACAGACTCAGCACTGAGCTCTCTCAGCTTCATGAGAGACTCAACACTAAGCTCTCTCAGCTTCATGAGAGACTCAACACTAAGCTCTCTCAGCTTCAGGAGAGACTCAACACTAAGGTCTCTCAGCTTCAGGACACACTCAACACTGAGCTCTCTCAGCTTCAGGACAGACTCAACACTAAGCTCTCTCAGCTTCAGGACACACTCAACACTGAGCTCTCTAAGATTCAGAACAGACTCAACACTGAGCTCTCTCAGCTTCAGGACAGACTCAACACTAAACACTCAGCTTCAGGAGAAACTCAACACTAAGCTCTCTCAGCTTCAGGACAGACTCAACACTAAGCTCTCTCAGCTTCAGGACAGACTCAACACTAAGCTCTCTCAGCTTCAGGACAGACTCAACACTGAGCTCTCTCAGCTTCAGGAGACACTCAACACTAAGCTTTCTCAGCTTCAGGACAGACTCAACTCTAAGCTCTCTCAGCTTCAGTCAGACTCGGCACTAAACTCTCTCAGCTTCAGGGCAGACTCAACACTGAGCTCTGTCAGCCACAGGAGAGACTCAACACTAAGCTCTCTCAGCTTCAGGACAGACTCAATACGAAACTCTCTCAGATTCAGGACAGACCCAACACTAAGCTCTCTCAGCTTCAGGACAGACTCAAATCTGAGCACTCTCAGCTTCAGGACAGACTCAACACTAAGCTCTCTCAGCTTCAGTACAGACTCAACCTAAGCTCTCTCAGCTTCAGGCAGACTTGGCACTAAGCTCTCTCAGCTTCAGGACAGACTCAACACTAAGCACTCTCAGCTTCAGGACCCACTCACCACTAAGCTCTCTCAGTTTCAGGACAGACTCAACACTAAGCACTCTCAGCTTCAGGACCCACTCACCACTAAGCTCTCTCAGTTTCAGGACAGACTCAACACTGAGCTCTCTCAGCTTCAGGACAGACTCAACACTGAGCTCTCTCAGCTTCAGGACACACTCAGCACTGAGCTCTCTCAGCTTCAGGAGAGACTCAACACTAAGCTCTCTCAGCTTCAGGAGAGACTCAACACTAAGCTCTCTCAGCTTCAGGACACACTCAACACTGAGCTCTCTCAGCTTCAGGACAGACTCAACACTAAGCTCTCTCAGCTACAGGACACACTCAACACTGAGCTCTCTAAGATTCAGAACAGACTCAACACTGAGCTCTCTCAGCCTCAGGACAGACTCAACACTAAGCTCTCTCAGCTTCAGGACAGACTCAACACTGAACACTCAGCTTCAGGGGAAACTCAACACTAAGCTCTCTCAGCTTCAGGACAGACTCAACACTAAGCTCTCTCAGCTTCAGGACAGACTCAACACTAAGCTCTCTCAGCTTCAGGACAGACTCAACACTAAGCTCTCTCAGCTTCAGTCAGACTCGGCACTAAGCTCTCTCAGCTTCAGGGCAGACTCAACACTGAGCTCTGTCAGCTACAGGAGAGACTCAACACTAAGCTCTCTCAGCTTCAGGACAGACTCAATACGAAACTCTCTCAGATTCAGGACAGACCCAACACTAAGCTCTCTCAGCTTCAGGACAGACTCAACACTGAGCTCTCTCAGCTTCAGGACACACTCAGCACTGAGCTCTCTCAGCTTCAGGAGAGACTCAACACTAAGCTCTCTCAGCTTCAGGAGAGACTCAACACTGAGCTCTCTCAACTTCAGGACACACTCAACATTAAGCTCTCTCAGCTTCAGGACAGACTCAACACTAAGCTCTCTCAGCTTCAGGACACACTCAACACTGAGCTCTCTCAGCTTCAGGAAAAACTCAACACTAAGCTCTCTCAGCTTCAGGACAGACTCAATACGAAACTCTCTCAGATTCAGGACAGACCCAACACTAAGCTCTCTCAGCTTCAGGAGAGACTCAACACTCAGCTCTCTCAGCTTCAGGACAGACTCAACACTAAGCTCTCTCAGCTTCAGGACACACTCAACACTAAGCTCTCTCAGCTTCAGGAGAGACTCAACACTAAGCTTTCTCAGCTTCAGGACAGACTCAACACTAAGCTCTCTCAGCTTCAGAAAAGACTCAACACTGAGCTCTCTCAGCTTCAGGACAGACTAAACAATCAACTCTCTCAGCTTCAGGATAGACTCAATACGAATCTCTCTCAGCTTCAGGACAGACTCAAATCTGAGCACTTCCAGCTTCAGAACACACTCAGCACTAAGCTCTCTCAGCTTCAAGACAGACTCAACACTGAGCTCTCTCAGCTTCAGGAGAGACTCAACACTAAGCTCTCTCAGCTTCAGGACAGGCTCAACACTGAGCTCCCTCAGCTTCAGGACAGACTAAACAATCAGCTCTCTCAGCTTCAGGATAGACTCAATACGAAGCTCTCTCAACTTCAGGTCAGACTCAACACTGAGCTCTCTCCGCTTCAGGCAGACTTGGCACTAAGCTCTCTCAGCTTCAGGACAGACTCAACACTAAGCTCTCTCAGCTTCAGAACACACTCAACACTAAGCTCTCTCAGCTTCAGGACAGACTCAAATCTGAGCACTCTCAGCTTCAGGACAGACAACACTGAGCTCTCTCAGCTTCAGGAGAGACTCAACACTAAGCTTTCTCAGCTTCAGGCAGACTCGGCACTAAGCTCTCTCAGCTTCAGGACAGACTCAACACTGAGCTCTGTCAGCTTCAGGAGAGACTCAACACTAAGCTCTCTCAGTTTCAGGACAGACTCAACACTGAGCTCTCTCAGCTTCAGGACAGACTCAACACTAAGCTCTCTCAGCTTCAGAAGAGACTGAACACTGAGCTCTCTCAGCTTCAGGACAGACTCAACACTGAGCTCTCACAGCTTCAGGACACACTCAGCACTGAGCTCTCTCAGCTTCAGGAGAGACTCAACACTAAGCTTTCTCAGCTTCAGAACAGACTCAACACTAAGCTCTCTCAGCTTCAGGCAGACTCAACACTAAGCTCTCTCAGCTTCAGGACACACTCAACACTGAGCTCTCTCAGCTTCAGGAGAGACTCAACACTGAGCTCTCTCAGCTTCAGGACAGACTCAACACTGAGCTCCCTCAGCTTCAGGACAGACTCAACACTAAGCTCTCTCAGCTTCAGGACAGACTCAACACTGAGCTCTCTCAGCTTCAGGACAGACTCAACACTGAGCTCTCTCAGCTTCAGGACAGACTCAACATTAAGCTCTCTCAGCTTCAGGACAGACTCAACACTGAGCTCTCTCAGCTTCAGGACAGACTCAAATCTGAGCACTCTCAGCTTCAGGACAGACTCAACACTAAGCTCTCTCAGCTTCAGTACAGACTCAACCTAAGCTCTCTCAGCTTCAGGCAGACTTGGCACTAAGCTCTCTCAGCTTCAGGACAGACTCAACACTAAGCACTCTCAGCTTCAGGACCCACTCACCACTAAGCTCTCTCAGTTTCAGGACAGACTCAACACTAAGCACTCTCAGCTTCAGGACCCACTCACCACTAAGCTCTCTCAGTTTCAGGACAGACTCAACACTGAGCTCTCTCAGCTTCAGGACAGACTCAACACTGAGCTCTCTCAGCTTCAGGACACACTCAGCACTGAGCTCTCTCAGCTTCATGAGAGACTCAACACTAAGCTCTCTCAGCTTCAGGACAGACTCAAATCTGAGCACTCTCAGCTTCAGAACACACTCAACACTAAGCTCTCTCAGCTTCAGAACAGACTCAACACTAAGCTCTCTCAGCTTCAGAACACACTCAACACTAAGCTCTCTCAGCTTCAGGACAGACTCAAATCTGAGCACTCTCAGCTTCAGAACACACTCAGCACTAAGCTCTCTCAGCTTCAGGACAGACTCAACACTAAACTCTCAGCTTCAGGAGACACTCAACACTAAGCTTTCTCAGCTTCAGGACAGACTCAACACTAAGCTCTCTCAGCTTCAGTCAGACTCGGCACTAAGCTCTTTCACCTTCAGGACAGACTCAACACTGAGCTCTGTCAGCTACAGGAGAGACTCAACACTAAGCTCCCTCAGCTTCAGGACAGACTCAATACAAAACTCTCTCAGCTGCAGGACAGAGTTGGCACTAAGCTCTCTCAGATTCAGGACAGACCCAACACTAAGCTCTCTCAGCTTCAGGACAGACTCAACACTAAGCTCTCTCAGCTTCAGGACAGACTCAACACTGAGCTCTCTCAGCTTCAGGACACACTCAGCACTGAGCTCTCTCAGCTTCAGGAGAGACTCAACACTAAGCTCTCTCAGCTTCAGGAGAGACTCAACACTCAGCTCTCTCAGCTTCAGGACACACTCAACATTAAGCTCTCTCAGCTTCAGGACAGACTCAACACTAAGCTCTCTCAGCTTCAGGACACACTCAACACTGAGCTCTCTCAGCTTCAGGACAGACTCAACACTAAGCCCTCTCAGCTTCAGGACAGACTCAACACTGAGCTCTCTAAGATTCAGAACAGACTCAACACTGAGCTCTCTCAGCCTCAGGACAGACTCAACACTAAGCTCTCTAAGCTTCAGGACAGACTCAACGCTAAACTCTGAGGTTCAGGAGAAACTCAACACTAAGCTCTCTCAGCTTCAGGACAGACTCAACACTAAGCTCTCTCAGCTTCAGGACAGACTCAACACTAAGCTCTCTCAGCTTCAGGACAGACTCAACACTGAGCTCTCTCAGCTTCAGGAGACACTCAACACTAAGCTTTCTCAGCTTCAGGACAGACTCAACACTAAGCTCTCTCAGCTTCAGTCAGACTCGGCACTAAGCTCTCTCAGCTTCAGGACAGACTCAACACTGAGCTCTGTCAGCTACAGGAGAGACTCAACACTAAGCTCTCTCAGCTTCAGGACAGACTCAATACGAAACTCTCTCAGCTGCAGGACAGAGTTGGCACTAAGCTCTCTCAGATTCAGGACAGACACAACACTAAGCTCTCTCAGCTTCAGGACAGACTCAACACTAAGCTCTCTCAGCTTCAGGACAGACTCAACACTGAGCTCTCTCAGCTTCAGCACAGACTCAACACTGAGCTCTCTCAGCTTCAGGACACACTCAACACTGAGCTCTCTCAGCTTCAGGACAGACTAAACAATCAGCTCTCTCAGTTTCAGGATAGACTCAATACGAAGCTCTCTCAACTTTAGGACAGACTCAACACTAAGCTCTCTCCGCTTCAGGCAGACTTGGCACTAAGCTCTCTCAGCTTCAGGACAGACTCAACACTAAGCTCTCTCAGCTTCAGGGCACACTCAGCACTAAACTCGCGCAGGTTCAGGACACATTCAATACTAAGCTCTCTTAGCTTCAGGAGAGACTCAATACTAAGCCCTCTCAGCTTCAGGAGAGACTCAACACTAAGCTCTCTCAGCTTCAGGACAGATTCAACACTGAGCTCTCTCAGCTTCAGGACAGACTCAACACTAAGCTCTCTCAGCTTCAGGACACACTCAACACTGAGCTCTCTCAGGTTTTGGAGAGACTCAGCACTAAGCTCTCCCAGCTTCAGGACAGACTCAACAATAAGCTCTCTCAGCTTCAGGACACACTCAACACTAAGATCTCTCAGCTTCAGGACACACTCAACACTGAGCTCTCTCAGCTTCAGTACAGACTAAACAATCAACTCTCTCAGCTTCAGGATAGACTCAATACGAATCTCTCTCAGCTTCAGGACAGACTCAAATCTGAGCACTTACAGCTTCAGAACACACTCAGCACTAAGCTCTCGCAGCTTCAAGACAGACTCAACACTGAGCTCTCTCAACTTCAGGATAGACTCAATACGAAGCTCTCTCCACTTCAGGTCAGACTCAACACTAAGCTCTCTCCGCTTCAGGCAGACTTGGCACTAAGCTCTCTCAGCTTCAGGACAGACTCAACACTAAGCTCTCTCAGCTTCAGAACACACTCAACACTAAGCTCTCTCAGCTTCAGGACAGACTCAAATCTGAGCACTCTCAGCTTCAGAACACACTCAGCACTAAGCTCTCTCAGCTTCAGGACAGACTCAACCTAAGCTCTCTCAGCTTCAGGCAGACTTGGCACTAAGCTCTCTCAGCTTCAGGACAGACTCAACACTGAGCTCTCTCAGCTTCAGGAGACACTCAACACTAAGCTTTCTCAGCTTCAGGACAGACTCAACACTGAGCTCTGTCAGCTACAGGAGAGACTCAACACTAAGCTCTCTCAGCTTCAGAAGAGACTCAACACTGAGCTCTCTCAGCTTCAGGACACACTCAACATTAAGCTCTCTCAGCTTCAGGACAGACTCAACACTAAGCTCTCTCAGCTTCAGGACACACTCAACACTGAGCTCTCTCAGCTTCAGGACAGACTCAACACTAAGCTCTATCAGCTTCAGGACACACTCAACACTGAGCTCTCTAAGATTCAGAACAGACTCAACACTGAGCTCTCTCAGCCTCAGGACAGACTCAACACTAAGCTCTCTCAGCTTCAGGACAGACTCAACACTAAACTCTCAGCTTCAGGAGAAACTCAACACTAAGCTCTCTCAGCTTCAGGACAGACTCAACACTAAGCTCTCTCAGCTTCAGGACAGACTCAACACTAAGCTCTCTCAGCTTCAGGACAGACTCAACACTGAGCTCTCTCAGCTTCAGGAGACACTCAACACTAAGCTTTCTCAGCTTCAGGACAGACTCAACACTAAGCTCTCTCAGCTTCAGTCAGACTCGGCACTAAGCTCTCTCAGCTTCAGGACAGACTCAACACTCAGCTCTGTCAGCTACAGGAGAGACTCAACACTAAGCTCTCTCAGCTTCAGGACAGACTCAATACGAAACTCTCTCAGCTGCAGGACAGAGTTGGCACTAAGCTCTCTCAGCTTCAGGACAGACCCAACACCACGCTCTCTCAGCTTCAGGACAGACTCAACACGGAGCTCTCTCAGCTTCAGCACAGACTCAACACTGAGCTCTCTCAGCTTCAGGACACACTCAACACTGAGCTCTCTCAGCTTCAGGACAGACTAAACAATCAGCTCTCTCAGTTTCAGGATAGACTCAATACGAAGCTCTCTCAACTTTAGGACAGGCTCAACACTAAGCTCTCTCCGCTTCAGGCAGACTTGGCACTAAGCTCTCTCAGCTTCAGGACAGACTCAACACTAAGCTCTCTCAGCTTCAGGGCACACTCGGCACTAAACTCTCGCAGGTTCAGGACACATTCAATACTAAGCTCTCTTAGCTTCAGGAGAGACTCAATACTAAGCCCTCTGAGCTTCAGGAGAGACTCACCACTAAGCTCTCTCAGCTTCAGGAGACACTCAACACTAAGCTTTCTCAGCTTCAGGACAGACTCAACACTAAGCTCTCTCAGCTTCAGTCAGACTCGGCACTAAGCTCTCTCAGCTTCAGGACAGACTCAACACTGAGCTCTGTCAGCTACAGGAGAGACTCAACACTAAGCTCTCTCAGCTTCAGGACAGACTCAATACGAAACTCTCTCAGCTGCAGGACAGAGTTGCAACTAAGCTCTCTCAGATTCAGGACAGACCCAACACTAAGCTCTCTCAGCTTCAGGACAGACTCAACACTAAGCTCTCTCAGCTTCAGGACAGACTCAACACTGAGCTCTCTCAGCTTCAGGACACACTCAGCACTGAGCTCTCTCAGCTTCAGGAGAGACTCAACACTAAGCTCTCTCAGCTTCAGAAGAGACTCAACACTGAGCTCTCTCAGCTTCAGGACACACTCAACATTAAGCTCTCTCAGCTTCAGGACAGACTCAACACTAAGCTCTCTCAGCTTCAGGACACACTCAACACTGAGCTCTCTCAGCTTCAGGACAGACTCAACACTAAGCACTATCAGCTTCAGGACACACTCAACACTGAGCTCTCTAAGATTCAGAACAGACTCAACACTGAGCTCTCTCAGCCTCAGGACAGACTCAACACTAAGCTCTCTCAGCTTCAGGACAGACTCAACACTAAACTCTCAGCTTCAGGAGAAACTCAACACTAAGCTCTCTCAGCTTCAGGACAGACTCAACACTAAGCTCTCTCAGCTTCAGGACAGACTCAACACTAAGCTCTCTCAGTTTCAGGACAGACTCAACACTGAGCTCTCTCAGCTTCAGGAGACACTCAACACTAAGCTTTCTCAGCTTCAGGACAGACTCAACACTAAGCTCTCTCAGCTTCAGTCAGACTCGGCACTAAGCTCTCTCAGCTTCAGGACAGACTCAACACTCAGCTCTGTCAGCTACAGGAGAGACTCAACACTAAGCTCTCTCAGCTTCAGGACAGACTCAATACGAAACTCTCTCAGCTGCAGGACAGAGTTGGCACTAAGCTCTCTCAGATTCAGGACAGACCCAACACTAAGCTCTCTCAGCTTCAGGACAGACTCAACACTAAGCTCTCTCAGCTTCAGGACAGACTCAACACGGAGCTCTCTCAGCTTCAGCACAGACTCAACACTGAGCTCTCTCAGCTTCAGGACACACTCAACACTGAGCTCTCTCAGCTTCAGGACAGACTAGCCAATCAGCTCTCTCAGTTTCAGGATAGACTCAATACGAAGCTCTCTCAACTTTAGGACAGACTCAACACTAAGCTCTCTCCGCTTCAGGCAGACTTGGCACTAAGCTCTCTCAGCTTCAGGACAGACTCAACACTAAGCTCTCTCAGCTTCAGGGCACACTCGGCACTAAACTCTCGCAGGTTCAGGACACATTCAATACTAAGCTCTCTTAGCTTCAGGAGAGACTCAATACTAAGCCCTCTGAGCTTCAGGAGAGACTCAACACTAAGCTCTCTCAGCTTCAGGACAGACTCAACACTGAGCTCTCTCAGCTTCAGGACAGACTCAACACTAAGCTCTCTCAGCTTCAGGACACACTCAACACTGAGCTCTCTCAGGTTTTGGAGAGACTCAGCACTAACCTCTCCCAGCTTCAGGACAGACTCAACAATAAGCTCTCTCAGCTTCAGGACACACTCAACACTAAGATCTCTCAGCTTCAGGACACACTCAACACTGAGCTCACTCAGCTTCAGTACAGACTAAACAATCAACTCTCTCAGCTTCAGGATAGACTCAATACGAATCTCTCTCAGCTTCAGGACAGACTCAAATCTGAGCACTTACAGTTTCAGAACACACTCAGCACTAAGCTCTCTCAGCTTCAAGACAGACTCAACACTGAGCTCTCTCAGCTTCAGGATAGACTCAATACGAAGCTCTCTCAACTTCAGGTCAACTCAACACTAAGCTCTCTCCGCTTCAGGCAGACTTGGCACTAAGCTCTCTCAGCTTCAGGACAGACTCAACACTAAGCTCTCTCAGCTTCAGAACACACTCAACACTAAGCTCTCTGAGCTTCAGGACAGACTCAAATCTGAGCACTCTCAGCTTCAGAACACACTCAGCACTAAGCTCTCTCAGCTTCAGGACAGACTCAACACTGAGCTCTCTCAGCTTCAGCACAGACTCAACACTGAGCTCTCTCAGCTTCAGGACACACTCAACACTGAGCTCTCTCAGCTTCAGGACAGACTAAACAATCAGCTCTCTCAGTTTCAGGATAGACTCAATACGAAGCTCTCTCAACTTTAGGACAGACTCAACACTAAGCTCTCTCCGCTTCAGGCAGACTTGGCACTAAGCTCTCTCAGCTTCAGGACAGACTCAGCACTAAGCTCTCTCAGCTTCAGGGCACACTCAGCACTAAACTCTCGCAGGTTCAGGACACATTCAATACTAAGCTCTCTTAGCTTCAGGAGAGACTCAATACTAAGCTCTCTCAGCTTCAGGAGAGACTCAACACTAAGCTCTCTCAGCTTCAGGACAGACTCAACACTGAGCTCTCTCAGCTTCAGGACAGACTCAACACTAAGCTCTCTCAGCTTCAGGACACACGCAACACTGAGCTCTCTCAGGTTTTGGAGAGACTCAGCACTAAGCTCTCCCAGCTTCAGGACAGACTCAACAATAAGCTCTCTCAGCTTCAGGACACACTCAACACTAAGATCTCTCAGCTTCAGGACACACTCAACACTGAGCTCTCTCAGCTTCAGGACAGACTAAACAATCAACTCTCTCAGCTTCAGGATAGACTCAATACGAATCTCTCTCAGCTTCAGGACAGACTCAAATCTGAGCACTTCCAGCTTCAGAACACACTCAGCACTAAGCTCTCTCAGCTTCAAGACAGACTCAACACTGAGCTCTCTCAGCATCAGGAGAGACTCAACACTAAGCTCTCTCAGCTTCAGGACAGGCTCAACATTGAGCTCTCTCAGCTTCAGGACAGACTAAACAATCAGCTCTCTCAGCTTCAGGATAGACTCAATACGAAGCTCTCTCAACTTCAGGTCAGACTCAACACTAAGCTCTCTCCACTTCAGGCAGGCTTGGCACTAAGCTCTCTCAGCTTCAGGAGAGACTCAACACTAAGCTCTCTCAGCTTCAGAACACACTCAACACTAAGCTCTCTCAGCTTCAGTACAGACTCAAATCTGAGCACTCTCAGCTTCAGAACACACTCAGCACTAAGCTCTCTCAGCTTCAGGACAGACTCAACACTGAGCTCTCTCAGCTTCAGGACAGACTCAACATTAAGCTCTCTCAGCTTCAGGACAAACCAAACACTAAGCTCTCTCAGCTTCAGGACAGACTAAACACTAAGCTCTCTCAGCTTCAGGACAGACTCAACCTAAGCTCTCTCAGCTTCAGGCAGACTTAGCACTAAGCTCTCTCAGCTTCAGGACAGACTCAACCTAAGCTCTCTCAGCTTCAGGCAGACTTGGCACTAAGCTCTCTCAGCTTCAGGACAGACTAAACAATCAACTCTCTCAGCTTCAGGATAGACTCAATACGAATCTCTCTCAGCTTCAGGACAGACTCAAATCTGAGCACTTCCAGCTTCAGAACACACTCAGCACTAAGCTCTCTCAGCTTCAAGACAGACTCAACACTGAGCTCTCTCAGCATCAGGAGAGACTCAACACTAAGGTCTCTCAGCTTCAGGACAGGCTCAACATTGAGCTCTCTCAGCTTCAGGACAGACTAAACAATCAGCTCTCTCAGCTTCAGGATAGACTCAATACGAAGCTCTCTCAACTTCAGGTCAGACTCAACACTAAGCTCTCTCCACTTCAGGCAGGCTCGGCACTAAGCTCTCTCAGCTTCAGGACAGACTCAACACTAAGCTCTCTCAGCTTCAGAACACACTCAACACTAAGCTCTCTCAGCTTCAGGACAGACTCAAATCTGAGCACTCTCAGCTTCAGAACACACTCAGCACTAAGCTCTCTCAGCTTCAGGACAGACTCAACACTGAGCTCTCTCAGCTTCAGGACAGACTCAACATTAAGCTCTCTCAGCTTCAGGACAAACCCAACACTAAGCTCTCTCAGCTTCAGGACAGACTAAACACTAAGCTCTCTCAGCTTCAGGACAGACTCAACCTAAGCTCTCTCAGCTTCAGGCAGACTTAGCACTAAGCTCTCTCAGCTTCAGGACAGACTCAACCTAAGCTCTCTCAGCTTCAGGCAGACTTGGCACTAAGCTCTCTCAGCTTCAGGACAGACTGAACACGAAGTTCTCTCAGCTTCAGGACAGACTAAACACTCAGCTCTCTCAGCTTCAGGGCAGATTCAACACTGAGCTCTCTCAGCTTCAGGAGAGACTCAACACTAAGCTCTCTCAGCTTCAGGACACACTCAACACTAAGCTCTCTCAGCTTCAGGAGAGACTCAACACTAAGCTTTCTCAGCTTCAGGACAGACTAAACACTAAGCTCTCTCAGCTTCAGGACAGACTCAACACTGAGCTCTCTAAGCTTCAGGACAGACTTAACACTGAGCTCTCTCAGCTTCAGGACAGACTCAACACTAAGCTCTCTCAGCTTCAGGACAGACTCAACACTAAACTCTCAGCTTCAGGAGAAACTCAACACTGAGCACTCTCAGGTTTTGGAGAGACTCAGCACTAAGCTCTCCCAGCTTTAGGACAGACTCAACAATAAGCTCTCTCAGCTGCAGGACACACTCAACACTAAGATCTCTCAGCTTCAGGACACACTCAACACTGAGCTCTCTCAGCTTCAGGACAGACTAAACAATCAACTCTCTCAGCTTCAGGATAGACTCAATACGAATCTCTCTCAGCTTCAGGACAGACTCAAATCTGAGCACTTCCAGCTTCAGAACACACTCAGCACTAAGCTCTCTCAGCTTCAAGACAGACTCAACACTGAGCTCTCTCAGCTTCAGGAGAGACTCAACACTAAGCTCTCTCAGCTTCAGGACAGGCTCAACACTGAGCTCCCTCAGCTTCAGGACAGACTAAACAATCAGCTCTCTCAGCTTCAGGATAGACTCAATACGAAGCTCTCTCAACTTCAGGTCAGACTCAACACTGAGCTCTCTCCGCTTCAGGCAGACTTGGCACTAAGCTCTCTCAGCTTCAGAACACACTCAACACTAAGCTCTCTCAGCTTCAGGACAGACTCAAATCTGAGCACTCTCAGCTTCAGGACAGACAACACTGAGCTCTCTCAGCTTCAGGAGAGACTCAACACTAAGCTCTCTCAGCTTCAGGCAGACTTGGCACTAAGCTCTCTCGGTTTCAGGACACACTCAACACTAAGCTCTCTCAGCTTCAGGACAGACTCAACACTGAGCTCTCTCAGCTTCAGGAGGGACTCAACACTCAGCTCTCTCAGCTTCAGGACAGACTCAACACTAAGCTCTCTCAGCTTCAGAAGAGACTCAACACTGAGCTCTCTCAGCTTAAGGACAGACTCAACACTGAGCTCTCTCAGCTTCAGGACACACTCAGCACTGAGCTCTCTCAGCTTCAGGAGAGACTCAACACTAAGCTTTCTCTACTTCAGAACAGACTCAACACTAAGCTCTCTCAGCTTCAGGGAGACTCAACACTAAGCTCTCTCAGCTTCAGGACACACTCAACACTGAGCTCTCTCAGCTTCAGGAGAGACTCAACACTGAGCTCTCTCAGCTTCAGGACAGACTCAACACTGAGCTCTCTCAGCTTCAGGACAGACTCAACACTAAGCTCTCTCAGCTTCAGGACAGACTCAACACTGAGCTCTCTCAGCTTCAGGACAGACTCAACATTAAGCTCTCTCAGCTTCAGGACAGACTCAACACTGAGCTCTCTCAGCTTCAGGACAGACTCAAATCTGAGCACTCTCAGCTTCAGGACCCACTCACCACTAAGCTCTCTCAGTTTCAGGACAGACTCAACACTGAGCTCTCTCAGCTTCAGGACAGACTCAACACTGAGCTCTCTCAGCTTCAGGATAGACTCAATACGAAGCTCTCTCAACTTCAGGTCAGACTCAACACTAAGCTCTCTCCGCTTCAGGCAGACTTGGCACTAAGCTCTCTCAGCTTCAGGACAGAATCAACACTAAGCTCTCTCAGCTTCAGAACACACTCAACACTAAGCTCTCTGAGCTTCAGGACAGACTCAAATCTGAGCACTCTCAGCTTCAGAACACACTCAGCACTAAGCTCTCTCAGCTTCAGGACAGACTCAACACTGAGCTCTCTCAGCTTCAGCACAGACTCAACACTGAGCTCTCTCAGCTTCAGGACACACTCAACACTGAGCTCTCTCAGCTTCAGGACAGACTAAACAATCAGCTCTCTCAGTTTCAGGATAGACTCAATACGAAGCTCTCTCAACTTTAGGACAGACTCAACACTAAGCTCTCTCCGCTTCACGCAGACTTGGCACTAAGCTCTCTCAGCTTCAGGACAGACTCAGCACTAAGCTCTCTCAGCTTCAGGGCACACTCAGCACTAAACTCTCGCAGGTTCAGGACACATTCAATACTAAGCTCTCTTAGCTTCAGGAGAGACTCAATACTAAGCTCTCTCAGCTTCAGGAGAGACTCAACACTAAGCTCTCTCAGCTTCAGGACAAACTCAACACTGAGCTCTCTCAGCTTCAGGACAGACTCAACACTAAGCTCTCTCAGCTTCAGGACACACGCAACACTGAGCTCTCTCAGGTTTTGGAGAGACTCAGCACTAAGCTCTCCCAGCTTCAGGACAGACTCAACAATAAGCTCTCTCAGCTTCAGGACACACTCAACACTAAGATCTCTCAGCTTCAGGACACACTCAACACTGAGCTCTCTCAGCTTCAGGACAGACTAAACAATCAACTCTCTCAGCTTCAGGATAGACTCAATACGAATCTCTCTCAGCTTCAGGACAGACTCAAATCTGAGCACTTCCAGCTTCAGAACACACTCAGCACTAAGCTCTCTCAGCTTCAAGACAGACTCAACACTGAGCTCTCTCAGCATCAGGAGAGACTCAACACTAAGCTCTCTCAGCTTCAGGACAGACTCAACACTAAGCTCTCTCAGCTTCAGGACAGACTCAACACTGAGATCTCTCAGCTTCAGGCCAGTCTCAACACTAACCTCTCTCAGCTTCAGGACACAGTCAACACTAAGCTCTCTCAGCTTCAGAAGAGACTCAACACTGAGCTCTCTCAGCTTAAGGACAGACTCAACACTGAGCTCTCTCAGCTTCAGGACACACTCAGCACTGAGCTCTCTCAGCTTCAGGAGAGACTCAACACTAAGCTTTCTCTACTTCAGAACAGACTCAACACTAAGCTCTCTCAGCTTCAGGGAGACTCAACACTAAGCTCTCTCAGCTTCAGGACACACTCAACACTGAGCTCTCTCAGCTTCAGGAGAGACTCAACACTGAGCTCTCTCAGCTTCAGGACAGACTCAACACTGAGCTCTCTCAGCTTCAGGACAGACTCAACACTAAGCTCTCTCAGCTTCAGGACAGACTCAACACTGAGCTCTCTCAGCTTCAGGACAGACTCAACATTAAGCTCTCTCAGCTTCAGGACAGACTCAACACTGAGCTCTCTCAGCTTCAGGACAGACTCAAATCTGAGCACTCTCAGCTTCAGGACCCACTCACCACTAAGCTCTCTCAGTTTCAGGACAGACTCAACACTGAGCTCTCTCAGCTTCAGGACAGACTCAACACTGAGCTCTCTCAGCTTCAGGATAGACTCAATACGAAGCTCTCTCAACTTCAGGTCAGACTCAACACTAAGCTCTCTCCGCTTCAGGCAGACTTGGCACTAAGCTCTCTCAGCTTCAGGACAGACTCAACACTAAGCTCTCTCAGCTTCAGAACACACTCAACACTAAGCTCTCTGAGCTTCAGGACAGACTCAAATCTGAGCACTCTCAGCTTCAGAACACACTCAGCACTAAGCTCTCTCAGCTTCAGGACAGACTCAACACTGAGCTCTCTCAGCTTCAGCACAGACTCAACACTGAGCTCTCTCAGCTTCAGGACACACTCAACACTGAGCTCTCTCAGCTTCAGGACAGACTAAACAATCAGCTCTCTCAGTTTCAGGATAGACTCAATACGAAGCTCTCTCAACTTTAGGACAGACTCAACACTAAGCTCTCTCCGCTTCAGGCAGACTTGGCACTAAGCTCTCTCAGCTTCAGGACAGACTCAGCACTAAGCTCTCTCAGCTTCAGGGCACACTCAGCACTAAACTCTCGCAGGTTCAGGACACATTCAATACTAAGCTCTCTTAGCTTCAGGAGAGACTCAATACTAAGCTCTCTCAGCTTCAGGAGAGACTCAACACTAAGCTCTCTCAGCTTCAGGACAAACTCAACACTGAGCTCTCTCAGCTTCAGGACAGACTCAACACTAAGCTCTCTCAGCTTCAGGACACACGCAACACTGAGCTCTCTCAGGTTTTGGAGAGACTCAGCACTAAGCTCTCCCAGCTTCAGGACAGACTCAACAATAAGCTCTCTCAGCTTCAGGACACACTCAACACTAAGATCTCTCAGCTTCAGGACACACTCAACACTGAGCTCTCTCAGCTTCAGGACAGACTAAACAATCAACTCTCTCAGCTTCAGGATAGACTCAATACGAATCTCTCTCAGCTTCAGGACAGACTCAAATCTGAGCACTTCCAGCTTCAGAACACACTCAGCACTAAGCTCTCTCAGCTTCAAGACAGACTCAACACTGAGCTCTCTCAGCATCAGGAGAGACTCAACACTAAGCTCTCTCAGCTTCAGGACAGACTCAACACTAAGCTCTCTCAGCTTCAGGACAGACTCAACACTGAGATCTCTCAGATTCAGGCCAGTCTCAACACTAACCTCTCTCAGCTTCAGGACACAGTCAACACTAAGCTCTCTCAGGTTTTGGAGAGACTCAACACTAAGCTCTCTCAGCTTCAGGACAGACTCAAATCTGAGCACCCTCAGCTTCAGAACACACTCAGCACTAAGCTCCCTCAGCTTCAGGACAGACTAAACACTCAGCTCTCTCAGCTTCAGGATAGACTCCAAACGACGCTCTCTCAACTTCAGGACAGACTCAACACTGAGCTCTCTCAGCTTCAGGACAAACTCTTCACTAAGCTCTCTCAGCTTCAGGACAGACTCAACAGTAAGCTCTCTCAGCTTCAGGACAGACTCAACACTAAGCTCTCTCAGTTTCATGACAGACTCAACACTGAGCTCTCTCAGCTTCAGGACAGACTCAACACTGAGCTCTCTCAGCTTCTGGACAGACTCAACACTAAGCTCTCTCAGCTTCAGGACAGACTCAACACTGAGCTCTCTCAGCTTCAGGACAGGCTCAACACTAAGCTCTCTCAGTTTCAGGACAGACTCAACACTGAGCTCTCTCAGCTTCAGGACAGACTCACCACTAAGCTCTCTCAGTTTCATGACAGACTCAACACTGAGCTCTCTCAGCTTCAGGAGAGACTCAACACTGAGCACTCTCAGCTTCAGGACAGACTCAACACTAAGCTCTCTCAGCTTCAGGACAGGCTCAACACTGAGCTCTCTCAGCTTCAGGACAGACTAAACAATCAGCTCTCTCAGCTTCAGGATAGACTCAATACGAAGCTCTCTCAACTTCAGGTCAGACTCAACACTAAGCTCTCTCCGCTTCAGGCAGACTTGGCACTAAGCTCTCTCAGCTTCAGGACAGACTCAACACTAAGCTCTCTCAGCTTCAGAACACACTCAACACTAAGCTCTCTCAGCTTCAGGACAGACTCAAATCTGAGCACTCTCAGCTTCAGAACACACTCAGCACTAAGCTCCCTCAGCTTCAGGACAGACTAAACACTCAGCTCTCTCAGCTTCAGGATAGACTCCAAACGACGCTCTCTCAACTTCAGGACAGACTCAACACTGAGCTCTCTCAGCTTCAGGACAAACTCTTCACTAAGCTCTCTCAGCTTCAGGACAGACTCAACAGTAAGCTCTCTCAGCTTCAGGACAGACTCAACACTAAGCTCTCTCAGCTTCAGGACAGACTCAACACTAAGCTCTCTCAACTTCAGGACAGACTCAACACTGAGCTCTCTCAGCTTCAGGACAGACGCAACACTAAGCTCTCTCAGCTTCAGGACAGACTCAACACTAAGCTCTCTCAGCTTCAGGACAGACTCAACACTAACCTATCTCAGCTTCAGGCCAGACTCAACACTAAGCTCTCTCGGTTTCAGGGCACACTCAACACTAAGCTCTCTCAGCTTCAGTATAGACAACACTAAGATCTCTTAGCTTCAGGAGAGACTCAACACTAAGCTCTCTCAGCTTCAGGACAGGCTCAACACTGAGCTCTCTCAGCTTCAGGACAGACTCACCACTAAGCTCTCTCAGTTTCATGACAGACTCAACACTGAGCTCTCTCAGCTTCAGGAGAGACTCAACACTGAGCTCTCTCAGCTTCAGGACAGACTCAACACTAAGCTCTCTCAGCTTCAGGACAGACTCAACACTAGGCTCTCTCAGCTTCAGGACAGGCTCAACACTGAGCTCTCTCAGCTTCAGGACAGACTAAACAATCAGCTCTCTCAGCTTCAGGATAGACTCAATACGAAGCTCTCTCAACTTCAGGTCAGACTCAACACTATGCTCTCTCCGCTTCAGGCAGACTTGGCACTAAGCTCTCTCAGCTTCAGGACAGACTCAACACTAAGCTCTCTCAGCTTCAGAACACACTCAACACTAAGCTCTCTCAGCTTCAGGACAGACTCAAATCTGAGCACTCTCAGCTTCAGAACACACTCAGCACTAAGCTCTCTCAGCTTCAGGACAGACTAAACACTCAGCTCTCTCAGCTTCAGGATAGACTCCAAACGACGCTCTCTCAACTTCAGGACAGACTCAACACTGAGCTCTCTCAGCTTCAGGACAGACTCTTCACTAAGCTCTCTCAGCTTCAGGGCAGACTCAACAGTAAGCTCTCTCAGCTTCAGGACAGACTCAACACTAACCTCTCTCAGCTTCAGGACAGACTCAACACTGAGATCTCTCAGCTTCAGGCCAGTCTCAACACTAACCTCTCTCAGCTTCAGGACACAGTCAACACTAAGCTCTCTCAGGTTTTGGAGAGACTCAACACTAAGCTGTCTCATCTTCAGGACAGACTCAACACTGAGCTCTCTCAGCTTCAGGACAGACTCAACACTGAGCTCTCTCAGCCTCAGGACAGACTCAACACTAAGCTCTCTCAGCTTCAGGACAGACTCAACACTAAACTCTCAGCTTCAGGAGAAACTCAACAATAAGCTCTCTCAGCTTCAGGACAGACTCAACACTGAGCTCTCTCAGCTTCAGGAGACATTCAACACTGAGCTTTCCCAGCTTCAGGACAGACTCAACACTAAGCTCTCTCAGCTTCAGTCAGACTTGGCACTAAGCTCTCTCAGCTTCAGGACAGACTCAACACAGAGCTCTGTCAGCTTCAGGAGAGACTCAAAACTAAGCTCTCTCAGCTTCAGGAGAGACTCAACACTAAGCTCTCTCAGCTTCAGGACAGACACAACACTAAGCTCTCTCAGATTCAGGACAGACTCAACACTAAGCTCTCTCAGCTTCAGGACAGACTCAACACTAACCTCTCTCAGCTTCAGGCCCGACTCAACACTAAGCT
Organism: Mobula birostris; assembly: GCF_030028105.1. NCBI lineage: Eukaryota > Metazoa > Chordata > Chondrichthyes > Myliobatiformes > Myliobatidae > Mobula > Mobula birostris. The sequence continues at coordinate 220,826 of NW_027276274.1, forward strand.
CTCTCAGCTTCAGTATAGACAACACTAAGATCTCTTAGCTTCGGGAGAGACTGAACACTAAGCTCTCTCAGCTTCAGGACACATTGAACACTGAGTTCTCTCAGTTTCAGGACAGACTCAACACTCAGCTCTCTCAGCTTCAGGACAGACTCAACACTAAGCTCTCTCAGCTTCAGGAGAGACTCAACACGAAGCTCTCTCAGCTTCAGGACACACTCAACACTGAGCTCTCTCAGCTTCAGGAGAGACTCAACACTAAGCTCTCTCAGCTTCAGGACAGACTCAACACTAAGCTCTCTCAGCTTCAGCACAGACTCAACACTGAGCTCTCTCAGCTTCAGGACAGACTCAACACTGAGCTCTCTCAGCTTCAGGACAGACACAACACTAAGCTCTCTCTGCTTCAGGACAGACTCAACACTAAGCTCTCTCAGCTTCAGGACAGACTCAACACTAACCTCTCTCAGCTTCAGGCCAGACTCAACACTAAGCTCTCTCGGTTTCAGGACAGACTCAACACTAAGCTCTCTCAGCTTCAGGAGAGACTCAACACTAACCTCTCTCAGCTTCAGGCCAGACTCAACACTAAGCTCTCTCGGTTTCAGGGCACACTCAACACTAAGCTCTCTCAGCTTCAGTATAGACAACACTAAGATCTCTTAGCTTCAGGAGAGACTCAACACTAAGCTCTCTCAGCTTCAGGACACACTGAACACAGAGTTCACTCAGTTTCAGGACAGACTCAACACTGAGCTCTCTCAGGTTTTGGAGAGACTCAGCACTAAGCTCTCCCAGCTTCAGGACAGACTCAACACTGAGCTCTCTCAGCTTCAGGACAGGCTCAACACTAAGCTCTCTCAGTTTCAGGACAGACTCAACACTGACCTCTCTCAGCTTCAGGACAGACTCACCACTAAGCTCTCTCAGTTTCATGACAGACTCAACACTGAGCTCTCTCAGCTTCAGGACAGACTCAACACTGAGCTCTCTCAGCTTCAGGACAGACTCAACACTAAGCTCTCTGAGCTTCAGGACAGACTCAACACTGAGCTCTCTCAGCTTCAGGACAGGCTCAACACTAAGCTCTCTCAGTTTCAGGACAGACTCAACACTGAGCTCTCTCAGCTTCAGGACAGACTCACCACTAAGCTCTCTCAGTTTCATGACAGACTCAACACTGAGCTCTCTCAGCTTCGGGAGAGACTCAACACTGAGCACTCTCAGCTTCAGGACAGACTCAACACTAAGCTCTCTCAGCTTCAGGACAGACTCAACACTAGGCTCTCTCAGCTTCAGGACAGGCTCAACACTGAGCTCTCTCAGCTTCAGGACAGACTAAACAATCAGCTCTCTCAGCTTCAGGATAGACTCAATACGAAGCTCTCTCAACTTCAGGTCAGACTCAACACTAAGCTCTCTCCGCTTCAGGCAGACTTGGCACTAAGCTCTCTCAGCTTCAGAACACACTCAACACTAAGCTCTCTCAGCTTCAGGACAGACTCAAATCTGAGCACTCTCAGCTTCAGAACACACTCAGCACTAAGCTTTCTCAGCTTCAGGACAGACTAAACACTGAGCTCTCTCAGCTTCAGGATAGACTCCAAACGACGCTCTCTCAACTTCAGGACAGACTCAACACTGAGCTCTCTCACCTTCAGGACAGACTCTTCACTAAGCTCTCTCAGCTTCAGGACAGACTCAACAGTAAGCTCTCTCAGCTTCAGGACAGACTCAACACTAAGCTCTCTCAGCTTCAGGACAGACTCAACACTAAGCTCTCTCAGCTTCAGGACAGACTCAACACTGAGATCTCTCAGCTTCAGGCCAGTCTCAACACTAACCTCTCTCAGCTTCAGGACACAGTCAACACTAAGCTCTCTCAGGTTTTGGAGAGACTCAACACTAAGCTCTCTCAGCTTCAGGACAGACTCAAATCTGAGCACCCTCAGCTTCAGAACACACTCAGCACTAAGCTCCCTCAGCTTCAGGACAGACTAAACACTCAGCTCTCTCAGCTTCAGGATAGACTCCAAACGACGCTCTCTCAACTTCAGGACAGACTCAATACTGAGCTCTCTCAGCTTCAGTACAAACTTTCACTAAGCTCTCTCAGCTTCAGGACAGACTCAACAGTAAGCTCTCTCAGCTTCAGGACAGACTCAACACTAAGCTCTCTCAGTTTCATGACAGACTCAACACTGAGCTCTCTCAGCTTCAGGACAGACTCAACACTGAGCTCTCTCAGCTTCAGGACAGACTCAACACTAAGCTCTCTCAGCTTCAGGACAGACTCAACACTGAGCTCTCTCAGCTTCAGGACAGGCTCAACACTAAGCTCTCTCAGTTTCAGGACAGACTCAACACTGAGCTCTCTCAGCTTCAGGACAGACTCACCACTAAGCTCTCTCAGTTTCATGACAGACTCAACACTGAGCTCTCTCAGCTTCAGGAGAGACTCAACACTGAGCACTCTCAGCTTCAGGACAGACTCAACACTAAGCTCTCTCAGCTTCAGGACAGACTCAACACTAGGCTCTCTCAGCTTCAGGACAGGCTCAACACTGAGCTCTCTCAGCTTCAGGACAGACTAAACAATCAGCTCTCTCAGCTTCAGGATAGACTCAATACGAAGCTCTCTCAACTTCAGGTCAGACTCAACACTAAGCTCTCTCCGCTTCAGGCAGACTTGGCACTAAGCTCTCTCAGCTTCAGGACAGACTCAACACTAAGCTCTCTCAGCTTCAGAACACACTCAACACTAAGCTCTCTCAGCTTCAGGACAGACTCAAATCTGAGCACTCTCAGCTTCAGAACACACTCAGCACTAAGCTCCCTCAGCTTCAGGACAGACTAAACACTCAGCTCTCTCAGCTTCAGGATAGACTCCAAACGACGCTCTCTCAACTTCAGGACAGACTCAACACTGAGCTCTCTCAGCTTCAGGACAAACTCTTCACTAAGCTCTCTCAGCTTCAGGACAGACTCAACAGTAAGCTCTCTCAGCTTCAGGACAGACTCAACACTAAGCTCTCTCAGCTTCAGGACAGACTCAACACTAAGCTCTCTCAACTTCAGGACAGACTCAACACTGAGCTCTCTCAGCTTCAGGACAGACGCAACACTAAGCTCTCTCAGCTTCAGGACAGACTCAACACTAAGCTCTCTCAGCTTCAGGACAGACTCAACACTAACCTATCTCAGCTTCAGGCCAGACTCAACACTAAGCTCTCTCGGTTTCAGGGCACACTCAACACTAAGCTCTCTCAGCTTCAGTATAGACAACACTAAGATCTCTTAGCTTCAGGAGAGACTCAACACTAAGCTCTCTCAGCTTCAGGACAGGCTCAACACTGAGCTCTCTCAGCTTCAGGACAGACTCACCACTAAGCTCTCTCAGTTTCATGACAGACTCAACACTGAGCTCTCTCAGCTTCAGGAGAGACTCAACACTGAGCTCTCTCAGCTTCAGGACAGACTCAACACTAAGCTCTCTCAGCTTCAGGACAGACTCAACACTAGGCTCTCTCAGCTTCAGGACAGGCTCAACACTGAGCTCTCTCAGCTTCAGGACAGACTAAACAATCAGCTCTCTCAGCTTCAGGATAGACTCAATACGAAGCTCTCTCAACTTCAGGTCAGACTCAACACTATGCTCTCTCCGCTTCAGGCAGACTTGGCACTAAGCTCTCTCAGCTTCAGGACAGACTCAACACTAAGCTCTCTCAGCTTCAGAACACACTCAACACTAAGCTCTCTCAGCTTCAGGACAGACTCAAATCTGAGCACTCTCAGCTTCAGAACACACTCAGCACTAAGCTCTCTCAGCTTCAGGACAGACTAAACACTCAGCTCTCTCAGCTTCAGGATAGACTCCAAACGACGCTCTCTCAACTTCAGGACAGACTCAACACTGAGCTCTCTCAGCTTCAGGACAGACTCTTCACTAAGCTCTCTCAGCTTCAGGGCAGACTCAACAGTAAGCTCTCTCAGCTTCAGGACAGACTCAACACTAACCTCTCTCAGCTTCAGGACAGACTCAACACTGAGATCTCTCAGCTTCAGGCCAGTCTCAACACTAACCTCTCTCAGCTTCAGGACACAGTCAACACTAAGCTCTCTCAGGTTTTGGAGAGACTCAACACTAAGCTGTCTCATCTTCAGGACACACTGAACGCTCAGTTCTCTCAGTTTCAGGACAGACTCAACAGTCAGCTCTCTCAGCTTCAGGAGAGACTCAACACTAAGCTCTCTCAGCTTCAGGACAAACTCAACACTGAGCTCTCTCAGCTTCAGGACAGACTAAACAATCAGCTCTCTCAGCTTCAGGACAGACTCAAAACGAATCTCTCTCAGTTTCAGGACAGACTCAAATCTGAGCACTCTCAGCTTCAGAACACACTCAGCACTAAGCTCTCTCAGCTTCAGGACAGACTCAACACTGAGCTCTCTCAGCTTCAGGACAGACTCAACACTGAGCTCTCTCAGCTTCAGGACAGACTCAACACTAAGCTCTCTCAGCTTCAGGACACACTCAACACTGAGCTCTCTCAGCTTCAGGACAGACTCAACACTAAGCTCTCTCAGCTTCAGGACAGACTCAACACTAAGCTCTCTCAGCTTCAGGACAGGCTCAACACTGAGCTCTCTCAGCTTCAGGACAGACTAAACAATCAGCTCTCTCAGCTTCAGGATAGACTCAATACGAATCTCTCTCAGCTTCAGCACAGACTCAACACTAAGCTCTCTCAGCTTCAGGACAGACTCAAATCTGAGCACTCTCAGCTTCAGAACACACTCAGCACTAAGCTCTCTCAGCTTCAGGACAGACTAAACACTCAGCTCTCTCAGCTTCAGGATAGACTCCAAACGACGCTCTCTCAACTTCAGGACAGACTCAACACTGAGCTCTCTCAGCTTCAGGACAAACTCTTCACTAAGCTCTCTCAGCTTCAGGACAGACTCAACAGTAAGCTCTCTCAGCTTCAGGACAGACTCAACACTAAGCTCTCTCAGTTTCATGACAGACTCAACACTGAGCTCTCTCAGCTTCAGGACAGACTCAACACTGAGCTCTCTCAGCTTCAGGACAGACTCAACACTAAGCTCTCTCAGCTTCAGGACAGACTCAACACTGAGCTCTCTCAGCTTCAGGACAGGCTCAACACTAAGCTCTCTCAGTTTCAGGACAGACTCAACACTGAGCTCTCTCAGCTTCAGGACAGACTCACCACTAAGCTCTCTCAGTTTCATGACAGACTCAACACTGAGCTCTCTCAGCTTCAGGAGAGACTCAACACTGAGCACTCTCAGCTTCAGGACAGACTCAACACTAAGCTCTCTCAGCTTCAGGACAGACTCAACACTAGGCTCTCTCAGCTTCAGGACAGGCTCAACACTGAGCTCTCTCAGCTTCAGGACAGACTAAACAATCAGCTCTCTCAGCTTCAGGATAGACTCAATACGAAGCTCTCTCAACTTCAGGTCAGACTCAACACTAAGCTCTCTCCGCTTCAGGCAGACTTGGCACTAAGCTCTCTCAGCTTCAGGACAGACTCAACACTAAGCTCTCTCAGCTTCAGAACACACTCAACACTAAGCTCTCTCAGCTTCAGGACAGACTCAAATCTGAGCACTCTCAGCTTCAGAACACACTCAGCACTAAGCTCCCTCAGCTTCAGGACAGACTAAACACTCAGCTCTCTCAGCTTCAGGATAGACTCCAAACGACGCTCTCTCAACTTCAGGACAGACTCAACACTGAGCTCTCTCAGCTTCAGGACAGACTCTTCACTAAGCTCTCTCAGCTTCAGGGCAGACTCAACAGTAAGCTCTCTCAGCTTCAGGACAGACTCAACACTAACCTCTCTCAGCTTCAGGACAGACTCAACACTGAGATCTCTCAGCTTCAGGCCAGTCTCAACACTAACCTCTCTCAGCTTCAGGACACAGTCAACACTAAGCTCTCTCAGGTTTTGGAGAGACTCAACACTAAGCTGTCTCATCTTCAGGACACACTGAACGCTCAGTTCTCTCAGTTTCAGGACAGACTCAACAGTCAGCTCTCTCAGCTTCAGGAGAGACTCAACACTAAGCTCTCTCAGCTTCAGGACAAACTCAACACTGAGCTCTCTCAGCTTCAGGACAGACTAAACAATCAGCTCTCTCAGCTTCAGGACAGACTCAAAACGAATCTCTCTCAGTTTCAGGACAGACTCAAATCTGAGCACTCTCAGCTTCAGAACACACTCAGCACTAAGCTCTCTCAGCTTCAGGACAGACTCAACACTGAGCTCTCTCAGCTTCAGGACAGACTCAACACTGAGCTCTCTCAGCTTCAGGACAGACTCAACACTAAGCTCTCTCAGCTTCAGGACACACTCAACACTGAGCTCTCTCAGCTTCAGGACAGACTCAACACTAAGCTCTCTCAGCTTCAGGACAGACTCAACACTAAGCTCTCTCAGCTTCAGGACAGGCTCAACACTGAGCTCTCTCAGCTTCAGGACAGACTAAACAATCAGCTCTCTCAGCTTCAGGATAGACTCAATACGAATCTCTCTCAGCTTCAGCACAGACTCAACACTAAGCTCTCTCAGCTTCAGGACAGACTCAAATCTGAGCACTCTCAGCTTCAGAACACACTCAGCACTAAGCTCTCTCAGCTTCAGGACAGACTAAACACTCAGCTCTCTCAGCTTCAGGATAGACTCCAAACGACGCTCTCTCAACTTCAGGACAGACTCAACACTGAGCTCTCTCAGCTTCAGGACAAACTCTTCACTAAGCTCTCTCAGCTTCAGGACAGACTCAACAGTAAGCTCTCTCAGCTTCAGGACAGACTCAACACTAAGCTCTCTCAGTTTCATGACAGACTCAACACTGAGCTCTCTCAGCTTCAGGACAGACTCAACACTGAGCTCTCTCAGCTTCAGGACAGACTCAACACTAAGCTCTCTCAGCTTCAGGACAGACTCAACACTGAGCTCTCTCAGCTTCAGGACAGGCTCAACACTAAGCTCTCTCAGTTTCAGGACAGACTCAACACTGAGCTCTCTCAGCTTCAGGACAGACTCACCACTAAGCTCTCTCAGTTTCATGACAGACTCAACACTGAGCTCTCTCAGCTTCAGGAGAGACTCAACACTGAGCACTCTCAGCTTCAGGACAGACTCAACACTAAGCTCTCTCAGCTTCAGGACAGACTCAACACTAGGCTCTCTCAGCTTCAGGACAGGCTAAACACTGAGCTCTCTCAGCTTCAGGACAGACTAAACAATCAGCTCTCTCAGCTTCAGGATAGACTCAATACGAAGCTCTCTCAACTTCAGGTCAGACTCAACACTAAGCTCTCTCCGCTTCAGGCAGACTTGGCACTAAGCTCTCTCAGCTTCAGGACAGACTCAACACTAAGCTCTCTCAGCTTCAGAACACACTCAACACTAAGCTCTCTCAGCTTCAGGACAGACTCAAATCTGAGCACTCTCAGCTTCAGAACACACTCAGCACTAAGCTCCCTCAGCTTCAGGACAGACTAAACACTCAGCTCTCTCAGCTTCAGGATAGACTCCAAACGACGCTCTCTCAACTTCAGGACAGACTCAACACTGAGCTCTCTCAGCTTCAGGACAAACTCTTCACTAAGCTCTCTCAGCTTCAGGACAGACTCAACAGTAAGCTCTCTCAGCTTCAGGACAGACTCAACACTAAGCTCTCTCAGCTTCAGGACAGACTCAACACTAAGCTCTCTCAACTTCAGGACAGACTCAACACTGAGCTCTCTCAGCTTCAGGACAGACGCAACACTAAGCTCTCTCAGCTTCAGGACAGACTCAACACTAAGCTCTCTCAGCTTCAGGACAGACTCAACACTAACCTATCTCAGCTTCAGGCCAGACTCAACACTAAGCTCTCTCGGTTTCAGGGCACACTCAACACTAAGCTCTCTCAGCTTCAGTATAGACAACACTAAGATCTCTTAGCTTCAGGAGAGACTCAACACTAAGCTCTCTCAGCTTCAGGACAGGCTCAACACTGAGCTCTCTCAGCTTCAGGACAGACTCACCACTAAGCTCTCTCAGTTTCATGACAGACTCAACACTGAGCTCTCTCAGCTTCAGGAGAGACTCAACACTGAGCTCTCTCAGCTTCAGGACAGACTCAACACTAAGCTCTCTCAGCTTCAGGACAGACTCAACACTAGGCTCTCTCAGCTTCAGGACAGGCTCAACACTGTGCTCTCTCAGCTTCAGGACAGACTAAACAATCAGCTCTCTCAGCTTCAGGATAGACTCAATACGAAGCTCTCTCAACTTCAGGTCAGACTCAACACTATGCTCTCTCCGCTTCAGGCAGACTTGGCACTAAGCTCTCTCAGCTTCAGGACAGACTCAACACTAAGCTCTCTCAGCTTCAGAACACACTCAACACTAAGCTCTCTCAGCTTCAGGACAGACTCAAATCTGAGCACTCTCAGCTTCAGAACACACTCAGCACTAAGCTCTCTCAGCTTCAGGACAGACTAAACACTCAGCTCTCTCAGCTTCAGGATAGACTCCAAACGACGCTCTCTCAACTTCAGGACAGACTCAACACTGAGCTCTCTCAGCTTCAGGACAGACTCTTCACTAAGCTCTCTCAGCTTCAGGGCAGACTCAACAGTAAGCTCTCTCAGCTTCAGGACAGACTCAACACTAACCTCTCTCAGCTTCAGGACAGACTCAACACTGAGATCTCTCAGCTTCAGGCCAGTCTCAACACTAACCTCTCTCAGCTTCAGGACACAGTCAACACTAAGCTCTCTCAGGTTTTGGAGAGACTCAACACTAAGCTGTCTCATCTTCAGGACACACTGAACGCTCAGTTCTCTCAGTTTCAGGACAGACTCAACAGTCAGCTCTCTCAGCTTCAGGAGAGACTCAACACTAAGCTCTCTCAGCTTCAGGACAAACTCAACACTGAGCTCTCTCAGCTTCAGGACAGACTAAACAATCAGCTCTCTCAGCTTCAGGACAGACTCAAAACGAATCTCTCTCAGTTTCAGGAGAGACTCAAATCTGAGCACTCTCAGCTTCAGAACACACTCAGCACTAAGCTCTCTCAGCTTCAGGACAGACTCAACACTGAGCTCTCTCAGCTTCAGGACAGACTCAACACTGAGCTCTCTCAGCTTCAGGACAGACTCAACACTAAGCTCTCTCAGCTTCAGGACACACTCAACACTGAGCTCTCTCAGCTTCAGGACAGACTCAACACTAAGCTCTCTCAGCTTCAGGACAGACTCAACACTAAGCTCTCTCAGCTTCAGGACAGGCTCAACACTGAGCTCTCTCAGCTTCAGGACAGACTAAACAATCAGCTCTCTCAGCTTCAGGATAGACTCAATACGAATCTCTCTCAGCTTCAGCACAGACTCAACACTAAGCTCTCTCAGCTTCAGGAGAGACTCAACACTGAGCTCTCTCAGCTTCAGGACAGACTCAACACTAACCTCTCTCAGCTTCAGGACAGACTCAACACTAAGCTCTCTCAGCTTCAGGACACACTCAACACAGCTCTCTCAGCTTCAGGAAAAACTCAACACTAAGCTCTCTCAGCTTCAGGATAGACTCAATACGAAGCTCTCTCAACTTCAGGACAGACTCAACACTAAGCTCTCTCCGCTTCAGGCAGACTTGGCACTAAGCTCTCTCAGCTTCAGGACAGACTCAACACTGAGCTCTCTCAGCTTCAGGACAGACTCAACACTGAGCTCTCTCAGCTTCAGGACAGACTAAACAATCAGCTCTCTCAGCTTCAGGATAGACTCAATACGAAGCTCTCTCAACTTCAGGACAGACTCAACACTAAGCTCTCTCCGCTTCAGGCAGACTTGGCACTAAGCTCTCTCAGCTTCAGGACAGACTCAACACTGAGCTCTCTCAGCTTCAGGACAGACTCAACACTGAGCTCTCTCAGCTTCAGGACAGACTCAACACTAAGCTCTCTCAGCTTCAGGACAGACTCAAATCTGAGCTCTCTCAGCTTCAGGCAGACTCAACACTGAGCTCTCTCAGCTTCAGGACAGACTAAACAATCAGCTCTCTCAGCTTCAGGATAGACTCAATACGAAGCTCTCTCAGCTTCAGGACAGACTCAACACTAAGCTCTCTCAGCTTCAGGACAGACTCAACACGAAGCTCTCTCAGCTTCAGGAGAGACTCAACACTGAGCTCTCTCAGCTTCAGGACAGACTCAACACTGAGCTCTCTCACCTTCAGGACACACTCAGCACTGAGCTCTCTCAGCTTCAGGAGAGACTCAACACTAAGCTTTCTCAGCTTCAGAACAGACTCAACACTAAGCTCTCTCAGCTTCAGGCAGACTCAACACTAAGTTCTCTCAGCTTCAGGATAGACTCAATACGAATCTCTCTCAGCTTCAGCACAGACTCAACACTAAGCTCTCTCAGCTTCAGGAGAGACTCAACACTGAGCTCTCTCAGCTTCAGGACAGACTCAACACTAACCTCTCTCAACTTCAGGACAGACTCAACACTAAGCTCTCTCAGCTTCAGTACAGACTCAACACTGAGCTCTCTCAGCTTCAGGACAGACGAAACAATCAGCTCTCTCAGCTTCAGGATAGACTCAATACGAAGCTCTCTCAACTTCAGGACAGACTCAACACTAAGCTCTCTCCGCTTCAGGCAGACTTGGCACTAAGCTCTCTCAGCTTCAGGACAGACTCAACTCTAAGCTCTCTCAGCTTCAGGACAGACTCAACACTAAGCTCTCTCAGCTTCAGGCAGACTTGGCACTAAGCTCTCTCAGCTTCAGGACAGAGTCAACACTGAGCTCTCTCAGCTTCAGGACAGACTCAACACTGAGCTCTCTCAGTTTCAGGACAGACTAAACAATCAGCTCTCTCAGCTTCAGGATAGACTCAATACGAAGCTCTCTCAACTTCAGGACAGACTCAACACTAAGCTCTCTCCGCTTCAGGCAGACTTGGCACTAAGCTCTCTCAGCTTCAGGACAGACTCAACACTGAGCTCTCTCAGCTTCAGGACAGACTCAACACTGAGCTCTCTCAGCTTCAGGACAGACTCAACACTAAGCTCTCTCAGCTTCAGGACACACTCAACACTGAGCTCTCTCAGCTTCAGGACAGACTAAACAATCAGCTCTCTCAGCTTCAGGATAGACTCAATACGAAGCTCTCTCAGCTTCAGGACAGACTCAACACTAAGCTCTCTCAGCTTCAGGACAGACTGAACACGAAGCTCTCTCAGCTTCAGGAGAGACTCAACACTGAGCTCTCTCAGCTTCAGGACAGACTCAACACTGAGCTCTCTCAGCTTCAGGACAGACTCAACACTAAGCTCTCTCAGCTTCAGGACAGACTCAACACTAAGCTCTTTCAGCTTCAGGACAGACTCTACAGTAAGCTCTCTCAGCTTCAGGACAGACTCAACTCTGAGCTCTCTCAGCTTCAGGACAGACTAAACAATCAACTCTCTCAGCTTCAGGATAGACTCAATACGAATCTCTCTCAGCTTCAGGACAGACTCAAATCTGAGCACTCTCAGCTTCAGAACACACTCAGCACTAAGCTCTCTCAGCTTCAGGACAGACTCAACACTAAGCTCTCTCAGCTTCAGGACAGACTCACCACTAAGCTCTCTCAGCTTCAGGACAGACTCAACACTGAGCTCTCTCAGCTTCAGGAGAGACTCAACACTGAGCTCTCTCAACTTCAAGACAGACTCAACACTAAGCTCTCTCCGCTTCAGGCAGACTCGGCACTAAGCTCTCTCAGCTTCAGGACAGACTCAACACGAAGCTCTCTCAGCTTCAGGAGAGACTCAACACTGAGCTCTCTCAGCTTCAGGACAGACTCAAATCTGAGCTCTCTCAGCTTCAGAACACACTCAGCACTACGCACTCTCAGCTTCAGGACAGACTCAACACTTCGATCTCTCAGCTTCAGGACAGACTCAACACTAAGCTCTCTCAGTTTCAGGACAGACTCAACACTGAGCTCTCTCAGCTTCAGGACGGACTCAATACTGAGCTCTCTCAGCTTCAGGACAGACTCAACACTGAGCTCTCTCAGCTTCAGGCAGACTCAGCACTGAGCTCTCTCAGCTTCAGGACAGACTCAACACTAAGCTCTCTCAGCTTCAGGCAGACTCAGCACTGAGCTCTCTCAGCTTCAGGACAGACTCAAATCTGAGCTCTTTCAGCTTCAGGCAAACACAACACTGAGCTCTCTCAGCTTCAGGACAGACTCAACACTAAGCTGTCTCAGCTTCAGGACAGACTCAACACTGAGCTCTCTCAGCTTCAGGACAGACTAAACAATCAGCTCTCTCAGCTTCAGGATAGACGCAATACGAAGCTCTCTCAGCTTCAGGACAGACTCAACACTAAGCTCTCTCAGCTTCAGGACAGACTGAACACTAAGCTCTCTCAGCTTCAGGACAGACTCAACACTGAGCTCTCTCAGCTTCAGGACAGACTCAACACTGAGCTCTCTCAGCTTCAGGACACACTCAGCACTGAGCTCTCTCAGCTTCAGGAGAGACTCAACACTAAGCTTTCTCAGCTTCAGAACAGACTCAACACTAAGCTCTCTCAGCTTCAGGCAGACTCAACACTAAGCTCTCTCAGCTTCAGGATAGACTCAATACGAATCTCTCTCAGCTTCAGCACAGACTCAACACTAAGCTCTCTCAGCTTCAGGAGAGACTCAACACTGAGCTCTCTCAGCTTCAGGACAGTCTCAACACTAAGCTCTCTCAGCTTCAGGACAGACTCAACACTGAGCTCTCTCAGCTTCAGGACAGACTAAACAATCAGCTCTCTCAGCTTCAGGATAGACTCAATACGAAGCTCTCTCAACTTCAGGACAGACTCAACACTAAGCTCTCTCCGCTTCAGGCAGACTTGGCACTAAGCTCTCTCAGCTTCAGGACAGACTCAACACTAAGCTCTCTCAGCTTCAGGACAGACTCAACACTAAGCTCGCTCAGCTTCAGGCAGACTTGGCACTAAGCTCTCTCAGCTTCAGGACAGACTCAACACTGAGCTCTCTCAGCTTCAGGACAGACTCAACACTGAGCTCTCTCAGCTTCAGGACAGACTAAACAATCAGCTCTCTCAGCTTCAGGATAGACTCAATACGAAGCTCTCTCAACTTCAGGACAGACTCAACACTAAGCTCTCTCCGCTTCAGGCAGACTTGGCACTAAGCTCTCTCAGCTTCAGGACAGACTCAACACTGAGCTCTCTCAGCTTCAGGACAGACTCAACACTGAGCTCTCTCAGCTTCAGGACAGACTCAACACTAAGCTCTCTCAGCTTCAGGACAGACTTAAATCTGAGCTCTCTCAGCTTCAGGCAGACTCAACACTGAGCTCTCTCAGCTTCAGGACAGACTCAACACTGAGCTCTCTCAGCTTCAGGACAGACTAAACAATCAGCTCTCTCAGCTTCAGGATAGACTCAATACGAATCTCTCTCAGCTTCAGGACAGACTCAAATCTGAGCACTCTCAGCTTCAGAACACACTCAGCACTAAGCTCTCTCAGCTTCAGGACAGACTCAACACTAAGCTCTCTCAGCTTCAGGACAGACTCACCACTAAGCTCTCTCAGCTTCAGGACAGACTCAACACTGAGCTCTCTCAGCTTCAGGACAGACTAAACAATCAGCTCTCTCAGCTTCAGGATAGACTCAATACGAATCTCTCTCAGCTTCAGCACAGACTCAACACTAAGCTCTCTCAGCTTCAGGAGAGACTCAACACTGAGCTCTCTCAACTTCAGGACAGACTCAACACTAAGCTCTCTCCGCCTCAGGCAGACTCGGCACTAAGCTCTCTCAGCTTCTGGACAGACTCAACATGAAGCTCTCTCAGCTTCAGGAGAGACTCAACACTGAGCTCTCTCAGCTTCAGGACAGACTCAAATCTGAGCTCTCTCAGCTTCAGAACACACTCAGCACTAAGCATTCTCAGCTTCAGGACAGACTCAACACTTCGATCTCTCAGCTTCAGGACAGACTCAACACTAAGCTCTCTCAGTTTCAGGACAGACTCAACACTGAGCTGTCTCAGCTTCAGGACAGACTCAAAACTGAGCTCTCTCAGCTTCAGGACAGACTCAACACTGAGCTCTCTCAGCTTCAGGCAGACTCAGCACTGAGCTCTCTCAGCTTCAGGACACACTCAACACTGAGCTCTCTCAGCTTCAGGCAGACTCAGCACTGAGCTCTCTCAGCTTCAGGACAGACTCAACACTAAGCTCTCTCAGCTTCAGGACAGACTCAACACTGAGCTCTCTCAGCTTCAGGACAGACTCAAATCTGAGCTCTCTCAGCTTCAGGACAGACTCAACACTGAGCTCTCTCAGCTTCAGGACAGACTCAACACTGAGCACTCTCAGCTTCAGGACAGACTCAACACTGAGCACTCTCAGCTTCAGGACAGACTCAAATCTGAGCTCTCTCAGCTTCAGAACACACTCAGCACTAAGCACTCTCAGCTTCAGGACAGACTCAACACTAAGCTCTCTCAGCTTCAGGACAGACTCAACACTAAGCTCTCAGCTTCAGGATAGCCTCAACACTAAGCTCTCTCAGCTTCAAGGTCCTTGGCTGTTGTCCTGTGCTGGGCCTATTCTCTCCTGCAGCAACCTGTGAGATGAGGAAAGTCAGCATTTCAGGGCAATGACCCTTCATTAAAATTGTTTCTTTAATTTTAGATTTCAATAATCTGTTAACTTCAGCTACTAGTGAATTTTAACATAGAACATATCGGAATATAACACAGGAATAGGCCACTTGGCTCACAATGTTGTGCTGAACCAGCTAAAAAGCAAAGCAAAAATACAAAAACTTATCCACAACTTTTGAACTCAATGCCACAACTAAAAAGCAAGCATTCCATAAGCCGCCTTAACCACCTTGTCAACCTGTGTAGCCACTTTCAATGAGTTATGATCTTGGATCCCAAAATTTCTCTGCTCAGCAACACTGTTAAGGACCTTGCCCTAACAACAAACTCATTCGTAAGGCCAGTGATGTTGTGGGGATGGAACTGGACTCTCTGACGGTGGTGTCTGAAAAGAGGATGCTGTCCAAGTTGCATGCCATCTTGGACAATGTCTCCCATCCACTACATAATGTACTGGTTGGGCACAGGAGTACATTCAGCCAGAGATTCATTCCACCGAGACGCAACACTGAGCGTCATAGGAAGTCATTCTTGCCTGTGGCCATCAAACTTTACAACTGTTCCCTTGGAGGGTCAGACCCTCTGAGCCAATAGGCTGGTCCTGGACTTATTTCCATCTGGCATAATTTACATATTACTATTTAATTATTTATGGTTTTATATTGCTATATTCATACTCTATTCTTCGTTGGTGCAACTGTAACGAAACCCAATTTCCCTCTGGATGAATAAAGTATGTCTATCTATCTATCTAACTAACAGTGTACTGTCTCCTTGCATTTGCCCTATCAAGGTGACACATCGAACATTTATCTGGGTTAAACTCTATCTGCCATTCCTCAGCCCATGTCTACAACTGCTCAATATTGTGCTGTATTCTTTACCAATCTTCTACACTATCCACAACTCCACCAATCTTGGTATCATCCGTAAATTTACTAATCCAACCATCTACACTTTCATCCAGGTCATTTCTATACACCACAATCGGCAGAGATCCCTGTGGAGCTCCACTAATTACAGACCTCTTGCCCAAATAAGACCCTTCGACCACTTCCCTCTGTCTTTTATGTGCCCCCCAGTTCTAAATCCAAACAGCCAATTCACTGTGGATTCCATGCATCTTAATCTTCTGGATTAGCCTCCCATGAAGGACTTTGTCAAATGTTTTACTGAAATCCATGTAGATAACATCCACTGCCCTACCCTCATCAATCTCTCTCGTCATCTTGTCAAAAAACTCAATCAAGTTGGTAGGGCACGATCTGCCCTGCACAAAGCTGTGCTGGCTCTCCTTAATTAGTTGACAAGTACAGTTGACATTTTGGGTCTTGCATGAAACATCAACTATAATTCTTTCTATAAATGCTGCCTGGCCCGCTGAGTTCCTCCAGCATTTTGTGTGCGTTGCTTGGATTTCCAACACCTGCAGCTTTTCTCATTTGTAATTACTCTCTAATTAGGCCATGGGCTTCCAAATGTGCATATATCCTATCCCTAAGAACTTTCTCCAGTAATTTCCTTATAACTGACATGCGACTCACCAGTCTATAGCTTCCAGGATTTTGCCTTGTTCCCTTCTCATTTAGAGGTACAATATTAGCCACCTGCCAGTCCTCCAGGACCTCGCCTGTGGCTAGAGATGACACAAAACTGCTGTTCAAGGTCCCAGCAATCTCATCTCTTGCTTCCTTCAATAACCTGGGGTAAATCCCATCAGACCCTGGGGACTTATCCAATTTAAGAATCCTTAGGAGGCCCAATACTTCCTCCTCCTCGACCTCTAAAGATGCTAAGGTATTTATACACTCAGCACTGATCTCCTGGTCCTCCATATCCTTTTCCTTGGTAAATATTAAAGCTAAGTACTCATTAAGTACCTCAATCACATTCTCTACATCACATTCTCTAATGTTTCCTTGAGTGGACTCACCCTCTCCTTAGCTACCCTTCATGGTAATAAAAGGGGTCCTGCTATCACTGGATGGTAAGTGGAAAAGAGCTCAAAGTCAGAGTACGGTGAGGGAAGATTTAAACCATTACAAAACAAGGAAAAGTTCACAACATTAAAAAAACTGTACAGAATTATCCATCAATCCAGCTACCTTTAACGGGCAACAGAGAAAGCAGACATCACATTGAAACTGTCTTGTGACTACAGTAGGTACCAGCACATAACTTTCTATCTGACCACTGCTCTTCTACCTTGTGTGGAACAGATTAATGTCAAATTAGAGCCCAAAACCAATTTAATAAAGAGATTTAAGTTAGAAGACAAAAAACTAATAATGAAAATTCGTATTGGGCAGTTTTTTAAACGATTAGAGGACACAAATGTTCAAATATTGAATGTTTTATACAAAACCTCAGGGGAGGGTAACATTTGCAAAATATTTAAAAATCCCTTAGAATGTTTGTAAACTATGAAATAAAGATGATTGGACAACAGTGCCCTTATGGAGCTCTCTGTGAATTTACTGCATGCTACGGCATCGAGCCACCTGGGGCAGGAGTGAGAGGAACTACAGCTTCAGAGCTCTGAAAGGAAAACCATCAGACACAGGTCAGCCATTCTCACCCCCAATGCAAAATGGTGACTTCAATATCTATCAGTATCTCTGAAAAATTACCCCAGACTGAGGGAATTATGTTCATCAAAGGAAGAAATAAGATTGAACAGTGCAGGGAAAGCTGGATATGTATATATATGATCATAAATATTTGAGTATCTCTAAGATTACCAGATCAACGTTACAGAACTCTGTACTGGTGTGAGGATAGCACCAGTGAACAACATGGTCAAGGGTGACATCCTCCAGATTGTTCACAAAACTACTTCTTTCACTTTTTTTTCAAATGTGGTTCTGCTACCGTTGGAGCCTGTCATCTACAGCTTGGTGGTGTATTTTGGGCTGATTGAATAATCTAGTGCTCTGCTGGCTCTGAGGGAGTTCGGTGAGGTTTCCAGAGAAGTGGGTGACCTTGAGACCAAGTAGCCTAGAGACCATGATCGCATCCATGTCTCGCCAATCTCGGCAATTAAAGCATTAAAGGAGAAATCAACAAGGATGAGAGAGGAAGGTGGGCGGGTGTTCAGTGCCATCTAGTTGTGTGTACCCCCCCCCTTATCCGCTACTCCCAGAGGAAGGTGCTTGCATGTGTATGAATCTCTCTCTCTCTCTCTCTCTTACTTGATCCTCTGGGAGTCTTGGGTCTTGGGCAAGGTTTAATCAATGTGGCTTATGGATTGGCCTCTGTAGTTCACATTAAGACGTGCTTCTTGTTTCTAGTTGCTCCTTTTTTTTTGCTATTTTGTGCGATCTTGATCAGGGTGAACTGGCTCTGCGGCCTGAAGATAATGAACGACACAATGCTGGCTTGGTCTGAAATGAGCTGGACAGAATATCCTGGACTCTTTCAATGACTCTGTGGTTTGGTGTTTTCTATTCTGTGTTTTCCACTCATTTGTTTTTTGTCATTTGTGCAGTTTGGTTTTTTGCACATTGGGGTTTGATGTTTTTCACCAAAGAAGTTCCATGGTTTCCTTTGTTTTGTGGCTGTCTATGGGAAGACAAATCTCAGCTTTGTACACTGCCTACATACTTAGATAATAAATGTAGAATGCAGAAGTGCAATGTTAAAGCCCACCAGGACAGCTCTAGAATTTAAAGTCAGTCAAGAATTTTTAGTTTTAAACACAAATTCGGACATACTAATGATGACCATGAACTACCAGACTGCCATAGTGGTTCACCAATGCTTTTATATAGAATAGTACAGCACAGTACAGGCCCTTCGGCCCACAATGTTGTGCCGACCCTCAAACCTTGCCTCCCATATAACTCCCCACCTTAAATTCCTCCATATACCTGTCTTGTAGTCTCTTAAATTTCACTAGTGTATCTGCCTCCACCACTGATTCAGGCAGTGCATTCCACACACCAACCACTCTCTGAGTAAAAAACCTTCCTCTAATATCCCCCTTGAACTTCCCACCCCTTACCTTAAAACCATGTCCTCTTGTATTGAGCAGTGGTGCCCTGGGGAAGAGGCGCTGGCTATCCACTCTATCTATTCCTCTTATTATCTTGTACACCTCTATCATGGCCCCTCTCATCCTCCTTCTCTCCAAAGAGTAAAGCCCTAGCTCCCTTAATCTCTGATCATAATGCATACTCTCTAAACCAGGCAGCATCCTGGTAAATCTCCTCTGTACCCTTTCCAATGCTTCCACATCCTTCCCATAGTGAGGCGACCAGAACTGGACACAGTACTCCACGTGTGGCCTAACCAGAGTTTTATAGAGCTGCATCATTACATCACGACTCTTAAACTCTATCCCTCGACTTATGAAAGCTAACACCCCATAAGCTTTCTTAACTACCCTATCCACCTGTAAGGCAACTTTCAGGGATCTGTGGACATGTACCCTCAGATCCCTCTGCTCCTCCACACTACCAAGTAACCTGCCATTTACATTGTACTCTGCCTTGGAGTTTGTCCTTTCAAAGCGTACCACCTCACACTTCTCTGGCCTCTGGATCCACAGTACGAAATGAAACAGCCCAGAAAGCAACACAGTTGCAAATTAACTGCCACAGATAACCTTTCATTTTCTTACACCCATGTGCCAAGAGTCTTTTAAATATCCCTATTGTATCAACCCACGCCTGGCAGTTCATTCCAGGCACCTACCACTGTGTAAAAAAAAAGGTCTCCTTTAGACTTTACCTGTAATTATATTATGTTACAGTGGAACACTCTAAAAAAAATTAAATGTGTGCATGGAATATTAAATCCATGCACACATTGTCCAATTGTCTGAGAATCTGCCAGTCCATGTCTTTGAAAGCCCTAAGGGTGCCAAATTATCCAAGTGTTGGCCAGAAGAAACCGCAGTCAAGGACAGGGGAAGTAGACAAGCCAGTAGTCATTGTTTTGCCCTTTTAGTGGACTCTAGACTGATTCTTGCTAATCTAATCAGAGCAAGTGGATGTGGACACAGGAAGCTTCAGGTAATGATATGCTAAACCTGAGACCATTCTCAAACAAATAGCCATTTGTTAGGTAGAGCGTGGACTCTGAACCGATTCTTGACTCTGGGACAATCTAATAAGAGCAATAAACCTGAGACCATTCTCAGAGGAGTAGCTACTTGTCATGTAAAATGCCAGACCTGCAATCTGTAATCTTGTTAGACTCTGTCTGGGTTGCCTCATTTCACGGTTTGGACCAGCCAGAGTCCAAAGACACAAATACACAGGGCTGGGGTGGGCAGAACCATGAAACAATGTTGGTTGTAGCCCTGTACAATGACCAGTAAGAAGGTGACCCAGGTAGATCAGGTGACCTTGAGTCAATGGGATGGAGATCCAATGGTTTAATTGATGAGAAACCTTTTAAGACTCAGGAGCTCCAAATATGCAGGGGTGATAACTCCCCAGCAGCCAGAGACCAAACATCGTGGATAAGGAGGGCACCATGGACATGTGGAGATCGAGACCATAAGGAATGCCTGGTCAGTATAGATTCCCTACCCTTTCTCTTCATTGACTGTTCATGGAGTGTCAGGGGTTCTAGTAGGGAGCACACAGGTAGATAGGAGTGTGAACCCACGTGCTTTTTAGTTGAAATAATAAAAGTTATTTGTTGGTAAATTCAGATTTCTGTACCTCACTGATCATTATTGCAAAGGGTGATTCTTGTAACAGAATTGGCGTCCTCGTTGGGGGCTCGAGGATAAATCTCTTCATTCAGCAGGAGACTCGAATCAGACCACGTGGGTGAGGTACAGAGATCTGGGGCTGGGTAGTTTGTGGTTACTAACCCAGGATGAAGAATTCAGGAAATTCTACAAGTCCAAAGGTCTTGGATTGTCTTGATTGGAGGGTATATCTCCAGAAATACGTTTTGGAGGAAGTGGCCACAATACGAGGAGTTTGTCGGTCACCCTGGCTATGAAGGGAAAACTGCTGGTGATGCTCTGTGGAAAATCGCCCAAGAGAAGATGGCGAGCCGGAAGTTCAAACAATTATAAAAACCAGCAGCAGTTGGCTGTTTAATTGAGGATTTGATAGAATTATGACAAAATGCTAAGACAGTACGGCATAGATTAGAATCGGAAAATAAATGTCGGCATAAAGCAGGAGCCGAGCGAGATAGGTCACAACAGGAAATCCTAGGATATCAGCAAAAAGCTTTTGGATCTGAAAAAGGGAAGGAAGGTGAATATGGAGATATTGATTGGCTTGATTTAGCAGACGAAGCTACTAGATACAGCTATGATAATTACGAAGCACCATTTCCCGTGCATCTCCCACTGACACCCTACCAACGAGAGCCTGTGCTACTGCCTGCACGATTGGCACCTCTAGTCAGCATCAGACAGGTGGGAGCAGGGGGAGCAAATCAAAATCAGAATATAACATACACCACAGCTTTCGGGGTCCAGCAGCTTAGAGATATCGCTCAGAATATCCGGATGTGTGTGCTCAGAAACAATCCTCGAGATCTTTTCCAAGCAACTAGTCATTAGGGAATAATACCTAGACAACTCTGAGGAAAGGAAACTGATTATAACGTGTTTACACCCAAATATACACTCAGCTTTGCTAGATATACAACGACATGGTGGGGGAACAAGTGAGGAACTGAAAAACGCAATAATGACTATTATGGCCGTTAACAGAGGGAACCCGGTAGACGTGCTAGCCAAATGTTACCAAAGGAGAGGTGAGCACCCCACTGCATTTCCATCCTGTTTATGGACTGTGTTCCAAGGGGTTTATGGGACAACATTACAGCGGGACCATTTAGGACCAGAGGCCTCAAATAGATGGTTGAGGACACTGGTGTCTCACTGTACCGATGAATCTAAAAAGGTACTGGAAATGTTTGATCCTTCTTAACCCACACGTACTGAGAAAAATGTGTACAGCATGGGAAAAGGAGAAGCAAAGCCCAACTAAACTCCCTAATGAGAAGGTAATGCCTGTTAAAAGTCATCACCTGCCTGGAGAAATGAGGGTAGGGGTTCCACCCCAAGGGTGCTCCTGCCACACTATCAAGGTGCAAGGAAGAGCAGAGGAAATGGAACAGGGCCAGGACCAGGGAGAACTGAAGGAGGAGTAATTAAATGTTATAACAGAGGTCAAGAGGGACACATAAAGAGAGAATGTCCAAACCTGAGACGAGAAAGAGCAGGGCAATGCGGTTTTCCCCTGGAGGGGCCAGAAAGACGGAGCCCACAAAATAAAATGGTGGAGATGCCACCATCCAGGGAATTGTACCCTGAGCTTCAATGACAGTGTCAGGCCTCACCAACATGCCTGTGTGACACAAGGTGGGATGAAACCGGAAGACCTGTACTGAGTGGTAGGGTCAGAGGCCCTGTTGCCTTTTTATGGGATACTGCAGGATCCCGAACCACCGTCAACACCGATATAAATAACGTAAATGGGGAGATACAAGGTAAAGTTATCCCAAGTGGATTCACAGGACATTCACGAGTGGGACATGTGTGTGTACCACTGGAAGTTAGAATAGGAGACATAGCATTGCAACATTCAGTATGGTTGGTGGAGTTGCCCAGGGGCCAGCAACATACACTGGGGAGTGATTATATGGCCAAAGCGGGGCTTTGTTTTGACCCAGTTAATTGTATGATTTGGCAGATGCCAACTGGCATGAATAGCATGCACCACATGCAGATCCCAGCAGGAGAACATCAGGACAGAATATGTACAATGAGTGAAGTGTGGATAAAATCAGAGGAGATGAGCAACGACCAGATGCTGCGGCAAATCACCGCACAGAACTCGGGGGCATTTGCAAGGCACAACCATGACTGCAGAAGGATAGCTGGCAGTGTGTGCATACAAGATCCAGAGCCCAAACCACAGAAGCAATGTGGGTTTCCCAAAAAAGCAGAGGAAGATATCGGTAAGGTAATACAGAGTTTGGTACAACAAGGGGTACTCAGGCCCGTAGCCTCCACGAAGAACTCACCTATATAGCCAGTCAGGAAACCAGCTGGTAGTTGGAGGTTGACAGTAGACTATCGAGAGCAGAATAAAGTAACTCCGTTAACAGCCCCAGCTGTGGCAACTAACCCAGAGACAGCAGTCAAACAGAATGAAAGAGTGTAATGGTTCACAGCTTTGGACATGAATAATGGATTTTGGTCTATCCCACTAGAAAGAGAGTGTCAATACAAGTTTGCATTTACCTTTCAGGGACAGCAGTACACATGGACTGCCCTACCACGAGGGTTCCATAATTCCCTGTCTATATTTCACCAACGCTTAGGTGAAGGATTAAAACAGTTTTCAAAACCCGAGTGCTTGGTACAATATGTAGAATGTCTACTCCTGCAGACTGAAACCAAGCAGAAATATTATCAGCTATTGACAGAACTGTTGGAATTATTATTTGCATTGGGACTAAAGGTAAACCCTAAAAAAGCAGAGGTGATGAAACAACAAGTTAGTTATTTGGGAATGATCTTGACACTGGGAAAACGAGAAATTGATAAGCAAAGAGTGGAATTGGTTATGAAACTGCCTATTTGCCAAGATGTGAAAGGGCTGAGGTCCTTTCTGGGGCTGGTAGGATACTGCAGCGATAACCATGATGGACTTTCCAGTAAAGTAGCTCCTTCAATGGAGTTACTGAAAAAGAATGTGGTGTGGGGATGGAAATCAGAAAACACTAGGGCCATCACAGCTCTGAAGCAAGCGTTGGCCACTGCACCCGCTCTAAAAACCCCAAATCCAAATGAACTATTCTCATTGGAGGTGATACCACCCTCTCAGCAGTGCTCTTACAGGAGACGCATGGGAAGTTAAGACCAGTAGTGTATGCATCACGCATGCTCTCACCAATAGCACAGAGGTATACTGTGTGTGATAAACACTCGTTAGCGGCTTTCTGGCGATACATTTCCCCTACATAGTGGGACTTAGTTCACTTACAACACTGACAGAACATACGCCCATACAATTACTGTCAGATGGAAGGATTAAAGATGGTTCAGTAAGCCAGAACAGAATTGCTAGATGGACATCGCTGCTGTAAGGAAGAAATATTAGTGGAAAGCGAGTAAACACTACCTCTATGTTAGCCGAAAACCTGGTGTACCAAGGAAGTGAACATGAGTGTCAAGTTATGATAGCAAATGATCCCCAGGGTCCATTTGTATCAAAACAAAAAGGAGGGACTGGGAGCAGATCAGATAAAGTAATGACTGAGAACAAAGAAACAAAGGAAAAAGAAAAACCCTACTTAAAAAATTTTGTGGATGGCTCCTCATCAGTACAGGAAGGTGAGAGGAGAACTGGGTGTGGCATATATGTAGAGGATGAACATGGCCTGGAAAAGTATAGTATAGCTTTAAAGTTACTCAAAGCCATGCGTGCACAGGCAGCAGGATTGGCAGCTGTAGCATGTGGTTAGCCACCCAGAATGTTTTCTGCCAGGGTCAGTCATACACTCTGATAGTATGTATGTTTGTAACAGCCTTACAGAACATTTGCCTCTATGGGAAACCGGGGGTTTGTTTCAGCTAATGGGAAGCCCCTCCCATCTGCTGCTTTATCTATCTATATACTACTAAAACTCTCATGCACTGTCTGTCTGTGACTTCCAATTAGCACAAATGGTGCATTACAGCAGCACTTTTTTTGGCTAAATCAAATTAAAATGCGCTAACTTACAGAATACAGGCAAAGTTCAGGGTTATATATTCATATAAAATTGTTCATTTGCCAAAAATCAACAGGCTGGCTTTCACCCGAGAGCCGATCCGCCATCATGGAAATCGGGACGCGACAGCCCAACACATGCGCACGGCCAGTCTCAGCAGCGACACCTACTGGAGCAAAAGGGCAGGGCAGCTCTATTTCGAGGGGTCACATTCTGCTGATCACCATCGGCATGTGCAGGATTGGGACAGATCTAACTGCCATCCATCAATAAGAGATAACTAAATCTTACTGTAATGACATACTTCGAGACACCCATAAAACCCTTTGCTGCAGTCAAAGGACAGCGGTAACTATATCACATCCATTTAGGAGAGCGCCAACCACATCATCAAGAATAATCAGCATCCTTTGGTGATACTGCTTCGTATCTTCTATCCAGCATTAGGGTAAAAAAAATGGTCAGCATAATTATGCCGCGTGGAAAGGGAAGGGGGACATAATGGTCAAGAGATGACACCAAATGTCATCAAGAAGCAGCAAGGTGAGGGAGAGAACAAGAATTGGATGAGGCCGGGGCCGCACGTCTCCAGGATCAAAGAGTCAGGACAAAAACAGATGAGAGAAGAAGAGACAGAGGAGAAGAGGCATGCATGTCTCCAGGATCAGAGACAAACAACAAACAGCAGAAGAGATGAAGAGATGGGGGATGAAAGGACTGCACGTCTCCAGAATGACAATGAGAGGCACAAGGGTGGCAGATAAACCAGAAACAATGCCATCAAAAGTGTCCTTCGTTAAACGACGAGGAGCTATATTTGCTTTGTTACGCGTCATTCTTTAATAAACTGAGGTTTTCTACTTCAGTTTCCAAAGCAAAGCGATACCAATGGCATTTAGGAAAATTTAATGTTCATTCTGATCACCTCAGATTGCACTACCCTTCTCTCAAAGGGTGCCCCAACGGGTCACCCTGTTGTCTAGTTACAATACACATTTGAAGAGGCAAAGGGAAAAGAATATGGAGTCGTAAAGGTGAAAGCCTACTCTAAATTATCTCCAGAGGGAAATAGAAAGGCTGACGAATTGGCAAAGCAAGATGCTTTATTTGGGCTGCAATGGCAGCCACAGATTAGGGAAACTAGGAGGCAGAAAGAACAACAGATTAAGGTTATGGATTTAACATAGGAGCAGAAGAAAGATAAAGAATTTTAAAAATTGATAGAAGGTGCAAAGTCTGAAATATACAAAGAGCACAAGAGAGTGTTTGTCAAAGATGGTGTTATCCTTCATGAAGGAAAGTTTGTGGTTCCAGAGGGAGATAATCCATCGGTACCATGATCTATGGGAACACCAGGGGTGTGAAAGTACCCTGGAAAAGATAAGGAAGTGGGCTGGTGGCCGAAGATGAAGGATGGTGTGGAGCATTATGTCAGAAATTGCTTGATTTGTGCACAATATAATCCTGATAGAAATGTAAAGAAAAGAGCCCTTCGACACACCAGACCAGTGGAAGGGCCGTGGACTAATTTACAGATAGATTACGTTGGTCCTTTACCGGCCACCCCTGGGGGGTACAAATATATTCCGGTAGTAATAGACACCTTTACAAAGTGGGTAGAAGCTAAGACAAACACAGCAAAGGCCACTGCAAAAATCTTATTGGAAAGGATATTCACTCGCTGGGGACTACCCCGGAGTATCAAATTGGATCAAGGCACACATTTCACAGCCCAGATAATGCAAGATGTCATGGCACTTTTAGGGATCAAGCAGAGATTTCATATATGCCGTAGACCACAGACTAGTGGAATTGTGGAAAGGATGAATCGAACACTAAAAAATATGATTGCAAAAATGGTGCAACAACATGGAACAACATGGCAAGTAGTTTTGCCTTATGCCTTGATGATAATAAGGAACACAGTGGCATCTTCAACTGGTTATACCCACTATAAACTCATGACCGGAAGAGGCATGAGAGGATTGGAGGAGTTGTTAGGATTAGATTTGTCAGAACCCGAAATCGAAGGGATTGTGTCAGGCAAGTGGGTACAATTGGTAGATACAGTGAAAGAGGCCAATTGTGTGGCAGCCCAACAAATCAGAAAGAAAAAGCAACAAAGTAAAGCCTACTTTGACTCAAAAGTCAGTCCCATAGAATTAAGCCTAAGACAAAGGGTGATGATTAGAATACACCAACCCACCTCATTTTTGAATCCAAGATTTGCAGGGCCCTATGAAATTATAGACAAAGTGTTCAGTGTTCAAAAGTGCTGAGTTCTCCAGATAAAAGTGAATGGTACAATATCAACTAGCTGAAATTGGTGGGGGAGAAACAGGAACATTATCACCATCGGCACATAACAATTGATGTACATGATGGCCCTGATTTGGGAGACTTGAGGATGGAGCAACTGTCCCAAGAAGATGGGAACAGGCCTTATCAAGGGGGTGATTTTCAGTCCCCTCATCCTGAGAACCAGGGAAGTTTTGTCAAAAAATCAAAGGAAAAGGAAGATAAGCTAGTACCTGTCCTTGATTGTGAACTTCAGGAAGGGTAAGACAAAGGAACACATACCAATCCTCATAGAGGGATCAGAAGTGGAGAGAGTGAGCAGCTTCAAGTTCCTGGGTGTCAAGATCTCTGAGGATCTAACCTGGTCCCAACACATCAATGTAGTTATAAAGAAGGCAAGACAGTGGCTATACTTTAGAGTTTGAAGAGATTTGGTGTGTCAACAAATACACTCAGAATTTCTATAGTTGTACCATAGAGAGCATTCTGACAGGCTGCATCACTGTCTGGTATGGAGGGGCTGCTGCACAGGACCAAAAGAAGCTGCAGAAGGTTGTAAATCTAGTCAGCTCCATCTTGGGTACTAGCCTACAAAGTACCCAGGACATCTTTAGGGAGCAGTGTCTCAGAAAGGCAGCATGCCCTTTCCTCTCTGTTACCATCAGGCAGGAGATACAGAAGCCTGAAAGCGCACACTCAGCAATTCAGGAACAGCTTCTTCCTCTCTGCCATCAGATTCCTAAACGGACATTCAATTTTTGGACACTACCTCACTTTTTAAAAAATATACAGTATTTCTGTTTTCGCACATTTGTAAAAATCTATTCAATATACGTAATTGATTTACTTGTTTATTTATTATTATTTTTTCTTTGTTAGATTATGTATTACATTGAACTGCTGCTGCTAAGTTAACAAATTTCACGTCACGTGCCGATGATAATAAACCTGATTCTGATTCCTATCCTGAAACAAAATTGGGTGAGGAAAAATGGACGCCTTGAGTCCAAAGACAATTGGGAGTCCGGATTGGGTGGTCTCGGTCTAACAAAGTAGAAATGAAGGACTCAAATTTGTATTATACATAGTAATGAAGGAGAACCTCAAGATCCAACACATTGATGCAGGTGAGTATCTGTGGGACTGTGTTGTTACTGAATTGCCACCAACTCCTCATTTGACTGCGGACTGAACACGTGTTATGGAGAAAGCAAGGGAGATCATCCATCAATGGACTAAGCACACTAAACTAATTAAAACACACGCTGGTAAGGCAAATTAAATATTGAGTGACCCAGGCTTTTGGAGTAAGTTTTGGAATTGGGGGACAAATGTTCAAATACATCCATGGGTAAGAATAGAATGACATGCTGCTGTAATGTACCCTGGTAATTGTATTGCTCAATGTATAACAACTGAGAAGATGGAAGGCTGAAATGATGGAAAAATCAAGGATAATGTTTTCACGAAACAGCAGAGACAACTGTCAGTATAAAGTGGGTAAATTTAGTTAGTAGATGTTCATAGTATTTATATAATGTACTGTAAGTCTTGCATACCTATTGGGGTTCCATGGCAGTCTTATGGGCAGTCAACAGAATGAGAGGAAGATAATGATCCTAAAATATT
The DNA here is from genome assembly GCF_030028105.1 of Mobula birostris. Taxonomy (NCBI): domain Eukaryota; kingdom Metazoa; phylum Chordata; class Chondrichthyes; order Myliobatiformes; family Myliobatidae; genus Mobula; species Mobula birostris. The sequence goes on from NW_027276274.1 coordinate 249,170, forward strand.
TATCGTTGGATCAAGAGGAGGGATATGTTGGCCAGAAGAAACTGCAATCTAGTCAAGGACAGGGGAAGCAGACAAGCAAGTTGTCTTTGTTTCGCCCTTTTTGTGGACTCTAAACTGATTCGTGCTCTTGGATAATCTAATCAGAGCAACTGAATGTGGACACAGGAAGCTTCAGGTAATGATCTGCTAAACCTGAGACCATTCTCAAACAAATAGCCATTTGTTACGTAAAGAGCGTGGACTCTGAACCGATTCTTGACTCTGGGACAATCTAATAAGAGCAATAAACCTGAGACCATTCTCAGGCTACGTCCACACTACGCTGGATAATCGTTTCGAGTAAAAACAACAGGCGTCCACACTAAGCGTTTCTCAAAATATCTCCGTCCACATTAGGCGGATATTTGGGCGAATCTCCTCCTACTGGGCATGCACAGGACACACAGAAAACAAGCGAAGAGGAAACGATATACTTAGTGCGCGTTTGTCCAGTTACAGAGTAGAAAAACTTTAAAGGAATTGCGCTTGGCTCTCGCGCAGGAGGACTTAAAACTTAAAAAAAATACTGGAGCGTGTGGAGGCAACCGACAGGGGGTTCACGGACAGTATGACCCAGCTGACGACGAACATTGAAAAACTGACTAGCTCTGTTGCATTAATAAAGCACCTTGTTAAATGTATAAAACATCTGTATCAGCGTAATCTTGTATTTCCATACAATGTTACATTAGGCTGTTACACATCTATTGTCAGAGAGTACTTGCATAAATAGGTAAACCACCTTCATACAAGCAAGGACAGAAAACAGGGCGAAGTGAGTATATTTATTTATTCAGTAAGCTATGGGTCAAAGTTTTTGGTGAGTACATTTCTAACCCTTCTGGCTTCAGTCTTGTCCGTCCGTTCTGAAATTGTTAGGTGGTGGCGTTCAAGATAACAACGAGCATCTGTTCCAGCACGTCATGACGGCGTTTTTAAATAGTCGAAAAAGCTCACTTTACAATTTAACTTTCACGCCGTTCACACCGACTGCGCGTTATAACAGCTTGCGCAGGACCAAGCAGAAGCAGAAAAAAGCATTGTTGTTGTGGTGTTGTCATGACAACGTTTTTAAATCTCTCCGGTTACCCCGTACACACTACGCCGGATATTAAGCGTTTTCAGATTTATTCACTCTGGAGAGTGTTTTCGAAAATCTCCGTTTTCGGGGGCTGAAAACGCCGGCTCAGTGCAGACGGGAGGGCAAAACGAAGAGAAAAAGCTTCATTTTCAAAATTATCCGGTGTAGTGTGGACGTACCCTCAGAGGAGTAGCTACTCATCACGTAAAATGCCAGACCTGCAATCTGTAATCTTGTTAGACTCTGTCTGGGTTGCCTCATTTCACGGTTTGGACCAGCCAGAGTGTAAAGACACAAATACACAGGGCTGGGGTGGGCAGAACCATGAAACAATGTTGGTTGTAGCCCTGTACAATGACCAGTAAGAAGGTGACCCAGGTAGATCAGGTGACCTTGAGTCAATGGGATGGAGATCCAATGGTTTAATTGATGAGAAACCTTTTAAGACTCAGGAGCTCCAAATATGCAGGGGTGATAACTCCCCAGCAGCCAGAGACCAAACATCGTGGATAAGGAGGACACCATGGACACGTGGAGATCAAGACCATGAGGAATGCCGGGCCAATGTAAACTCCTTTCCCGGGTAATACCCTCTCTCTTCACTGACTGTTCATGGAGTGTCAGGGGTTCTAGTAGGGAGCACACAGGTAGATAAGAGTGTGAACCCACGTGCTTTTTGGTTGAAGTAATAAAAGTTACTTGTTGGTAAATACAGATTGTCTGTGTCTCGCTTATCATTATTACTAGGGGTGATTCTTGTAACAAAAGGCTTCATTATATATTCTGCAGATATTATGAGAACCTCAGCTTCCATCACGCACTCAGGCAGTGAATTCCACATTCTAACCACCCTCAGACCACCTCTACATAACTTACGCGAAACCCATGCCTTCTAGTTAAGGTAGGTAGACAGAAGGAAACATTTTCTTGCCAACTACATGTTTAAAAGTGATGGGTGCACCTGAACCTGAGGGGGACCAATTTTCTCATGGGCAGATTTGTTAGAGCTGTTGGGAATGGTTTAAACTAATTTGGCAGGGGGTAGGGAACGGGATTGAAGGGACTCGGGATAGGACAGTTGTTAAAAAAGCAAAGGTACCGAGCAGTCAGACTGTTAGGAAGGGCAGGAAGATGATAGGGCATAATTTCAGCCAGCAGGGTGAGTATCGGTGCATTAGAGATGCAGAATCAAAAAGAGTAGCAAACACTGCCAAGGTATTACATCTCAATGCACGGAGTATAAGAAATAGGGTGGATGATCTTGTTGTACTATTACAGATTGCCAGGCATGATGTTGTGGCCATCATGAATCGTGGCTGAAGGATGGTTGTAAATGGGAGCTGAATGTCCAAGTTTACACATTGTGTTGGATTGGAAGGTGGGCAGAGGGGATGGCAGGACCCTGCTGGTAAAGAATAGCATCAAGTCAATAGAAAGACAGGACATAGCATCGGAAGACGTCGAATCCTTGTGGGTTGAGTTAAGAAATTGCAAAGGTAAAAGGACGTTGATGGCAGTTATATACAGGCCTCCCAATGGTAGCTGGGCTGTGGACCACAGATTACAACAGGAAATAGAAAAGGCATGTCAAAAGGGCAATTATATGATTGTCATGGGAGATTTTAACATGCAGATTGATTGGGAAGATCAGGTTGGTGATGGAGCTCAAGAAAGTGAGTTATTGAATGCCTATGAAATAGCTTCTTAGAGTGGTTTGTCATTCAACCTACTAAGGGATCAGTAATACTGGATTGGGGCAATTAGGGAGCTTAAGGTAAAGGAACCCTTAGGAGTCAGTGATTGAGTTCAGCTTGAAATCTGATAGGGAGAAAGCAAAATCTGACTTGGCAGTATTTCAGTGGAGTAAAGGAAATTACAGTGCTATGAAAGAGGAGCTGGCCAAAGTAAATGGAAAGGAGCTGCTGGCAGGGATGACAGCAGAGCAGCAATGCCGTGTTTCTGGGAAAAATGAGGAAGGTGCAGGATAGATGTATTCTGAAAACGAATAAATACTCAAACGGCAAAATAGTACAACCGTGGCTGACAAGGGAAATCAAAGCTAATGTAAAAGCAAAAGAGAGGGCATACAACAAGGCAAAAATTAGTGAGAAGACAGAGGAATGGGAAGCTTTTAAAACCCTACAGAGAGCAACTAAGAGAATCTTTAGGAGTTAAAAGATGAAATATGAAAGCAAGCTAGCAAACAATATCAAAGTGGATAGTAAAACATTTTTCAAATACATATTAAATAAGAGAGATGAGGGTGGATATAAGACTATTAGAAAATGAGGCCAGAGAAATAAATACGAGGGACAAGGAGATGGCAGATGAAATGAATATTTTACACCAGTCTTCACTGTGTAAGCCATTAGCAGTGTGCCAGATGTTGAAGGGTGTGAGCAAAGAGAAGTGAGTGCAGTTACTGTTACAAGGCAGAAGATAGACAATAGGTGCAGGAGTAGGCCATTTGGCCCTTCGAGCCAGCACCACCATTCACTGTGATCATGGCTGATCATCCACAATCAGTATCCAGTTCCTGCCTTATCCCCATAACCTTTGATTCCACTATCTTTAAGAGCTCTATCCAGCTGTTTTTTGAAAGCATCCAGAGACTTGGCCTCCACAGCCTTCCGGGGCAGAGCATTCCATATATCCACCACTCTCTGGGTGAAAAAGTTTTTCCTCAACTCCGTTCTAAATGACCCACCTCTAATTCTTAAACTGTGGCCTCTGGTTCTGGACTCACCCATCAGTGGGAACATGCTTCCTGCCTGCAGCGTGTCCAGTCTCTTAATAATCTTATATGTTTCAATAAGATCCCCTCTCAGCCTTCCAAATTCCAGAGTATACAAGCCCAGTCGCTCCAATCTTTCGACATATGACAGTCCCGCCATCCTGGGAATTAACCTTCTGAACCTACGCTGCACTCCCTCAATAGCAAGAATGTCCTTCCTCAAATTTAGAGACCAAAACTGCACACAGTACTCCAGGTGTGGTCTCACCAGGGCCCTGTACAGCTGCAGAAGGACTCCTTTGCTCTTATACTCAATTCCCCTTGTTATGAAGGTCAGCATGCCATTAGCTTTCTTCACTGCCTGCTGTACTTGCATGCTTGCTTTCAGTGACTGATGTACAAGAACACCTAGATCTCGTTGTGCTTCCCCTTTTCCTAGCTTGACTCCATTTAGATAATAATCTGCCTTCCCGTTCTTACCACCAAAGTGGATAACCTCACATTTATCCACATTAAACTGCATCTGCCATGCATCTGCCCACTCACCCAGTCTCTCCAAGTCACCCTGCATTCTCATGACATCCTCCTCACATTTCACACTGCCACCCAGCTTTGTGTCATTGGCAAATTTGCTAATGTTACTTTTAATTCCCTCATCTAAATTAATATATATTGTAAACAGCTGCTGTCCCAGTCCTGAACCCTGCGGTACCGCACTGGTCACCGCCTGCCATTCCGAAAGAGACCCGTTAATCGCTACTCTTTGTTTTCTGTCAGCCAGCCAATTTTCAATCCATGTCAGTACTCTGCCCCCAATACCATGTGCCCTAGTTTTGTCCACTAATCTCCTGTGTGGGACTTTATCAAAGGCTTTCTGAAAGTCCAGGTACACTACATCCACTGGCTCTCCCTTGTCCATTTTCATAGTTACATCCTCAAAAAATTCCAGAAGATTAGTCAAGCACGATTTCCCCTTCGTAAATCCATGCTGACTCGGACCGATCCTGTTTCTGCTATCCGGATGTGTTGTAATTTCATCTTTTATAATTGACTTCAGCATCTTTCCCACACCAACATCAGGCTAACCGGTCTATAATTCCCTGTTTTCTCTCTTCCTCCCTTCTTGAAGAGAGGGACAACATTAGCCACCCTCCAATCCACAGGAACTGATCCTGAATCTATAGAACATTGGAAAATGATTACCAATGTGTCCACGATTTCTAAAACCACCTCCTTAAGTACCCTGGGATGCAGACCATCAGGTCCCGGGGACTTATCAGCCTTCAGCCCCAACAGCCTATCCAACACCATTTCCTGCCTAATATAAATTTCCTTCAATTCATCCATTACCCTAGGTCCTTTGGCCACTATTACATCTGGGAGATTGTTTGTGTCTTCCCTAGTGAAGACAGATCCAAAGTACCTGTTCAACTCATCTGCCATTTCCTTGTTCCCCATAATAAATTCACCCGCTTCTGTCTTCAAGGGCCCAATTTTGGTCTTCACTTTTCTTTTCCTTTTCACATACCTGAAGAAGCTTTTACTATCCTCCTTTATATTCTTGGCTAGTTTACCTTCGTACCTCATTTTTGCTCCGCGTATTGCCTTTGTAGTTACCTTCTGTTGCTCTTTAAAAGTTTCCCAATCCTCCAGCTTCCCACTCGTCTTTGCTATGTTATACTTCTTCTCTTTTATTTTTATACTGTCCATTACTTCCCTTGTCAGCCACGGCCTCCCCTTACTCCCGTTAGGATCTTTCTTCCTCTTTGGAATGAACTGATCCTGCAACTTCCGCATTACTCCCAGAAACACTTGCCATTGCTGTTCCACTGTCATCCCTGCTAGGGTATTGTTCCATTGAACTTTGGCCAGCTCCTCCCTCATAGCACCATAGTTCCCTTTGTTCAACTGTAATACTGACACTTCTGAGTTTCCCTTCTCCCTCTCAAATTGTAGATTAAAACTTATCATATTATGGTCACTACCTCCTAATGGCTCCTTTACCTCGAGGCCCCTGATCAAATCCGGTTCATTGCACAACACTAAATCTAGAATTACGTTCTCTCTGGTAGGCTCCAGTACAAGCTGTTCTAAGAATCCATCTCGGAGGCACTCCACAAACTCCCTTTCTTGGGGTCCAGTACCAACCTGATTCCTCCAGTCTACCTGCATGTTGAAGTCCCCCATAACAACTGTAGCATTACCTTTGCGACATGCCAATTTTAACTCTTGATTCAACTTACACCCTACATCCAGACTACCGTTTGGGGGCCTGTAGATAACTCCCATAAGATGCTCAAAAAGCTGAAAGACCTAAAGGTACATAAGCCACCAGGACCAGATGAACTGCACCCTAGGGTTCTGAAAGAGGTAACGGTAGAGATTGGGGCCAGAGGACTGGAAAATTGCAAATGTCACTCCACTCTTTAAGAAAGGATGAAGGCAGCAGAAAGGAAATTATAGACCAGTTAACCTCACCTCAGTGGTTGGGAAGATGTTGGAGTCAATTGTTAAAGATGAGGTTATGGAGTACTTGGTGACACAAGACAACATAGGACAAAGTCAGCATGGTTTCCTTAAGGAAAAATCTTGCCTGAATAACCTGCTAGAATTCTTTGAGGAGATTACAAGTGGTATAGATAAAGGGGATGCAGAAGATGTTGTATATTTGGACTTTCAGAGGGCCTTCGACAAGGTGCCACACATAAGGCTGTCAGTGAATAAAAGGATCTTTTTCTGATTGGCTGCCAGTGTATAGTGGTGTTCTGCAGGGTTTGGGGTTCGGTCCACTTCTTTTTATGGTGTATATCAATGATTAGATAATGGAATAGACGACTTTGTTGCCAAGTCTGCTGATGATACAAAGATTGGTGGAGGGGCAGGTCGTGTTGAGGAAAAAGGTAGGCTGCAGAAGGACTTAGTTTAAGAGAATGGGCAAGACAGTGGTAAATGAAATACAATGTTAGAAAATGCATGGTCATGCACTTTGGTAGTAGAAATAAATGTGCAGACTGTTTTCTAAATGAGGAGAAAATCCAAAAATCTGAGACGCAGAGGGGCGAAGCAAAGTCAAATGGCGGTAAACGGCAACTCCTTTGCTTGCATCTTCAGTAACAGCTCTATTTCTTCTTTAATATCTCTTTTTTATCCTTTTCAAGGTTTTTTTGAAGACCCTGGCCCGGTCTGGAGTTACACTCTGACTCTGGTTCTTTGCGTGAATGGGACCCGCTGTCAGGGCCTCACAGCTAGCTGCTTTTTGATATCCCAAGGACGTGGCCTAGAAAGCAAGAGCGCCCTCAGGGTTCTGGATTTTCATGGCTCTGCAGACATGCTGATTCTAGGCCATGCGTCACAGGAGAATATGAAACATCAGGAGCAGTGAGTTAGCTGCCAGGGGTTGTGTGTCCAGAGAGCTGGGCCTTCTGGTGCCGACTCTCTGGGCGCAGAGCTTGGAAAAGTGACACAACAGACCTATAACATTATTAATCAGTGACTTGTTTGCTATGTCTCCCCTCTCGCTGTGAAACAAGGATACCACTTTTTTCCCTATTAGGAAGAGAGGGAGCACTGTGGTATGTTGAATTACCGGGTGAACGAGTAGTCATTGGAGTACTGCAAGTCTGTGCCTTTAGTGATGCTTGCTACACACTTGAGTGCTCGGTGGAGTGCACTGATGCTTTTTATTTGCAAGTGGGGGTGGGGCCCGTTGCCTTGCTGCTGCTTGTGCATGGGAGGGGGGAGCTGGGGAGTGGGGAGCTGGGGTTCTAAAGTTTAACTGAAATTCACTCTTTGGGGCACTCCTCTGTTTTTGTGGATGCTTGTGAAGAAAAAGAATTTCAGGATGTATATTGTATACAGTTCTTTGACATTAAATGTACTTACTGAACTAGTGAAAGCTATTGAAACCTGGAGTTCTTGTGCAGAACGCCCTAATTGTTAACTTGCAGGTAGAGTCGGTGGTGAGGAAGGCAAATGCAACATTAGCATTTATTTTAAGAGGTCTAGAATACAAGAGCAGGGATGTGATGCTAAAGATTTATAAGGCATTAGTGAGGCTGTGCCTTGAGTATTGTGATCAGTTTTGGGCTCCTCACCTAAGAAACGATGTGGTGGCATTGGAGAGGGTTCAGAGAACTTCAAAAATATGATTCCAAGAATGAAAGGGTTATCATATGAGGAACGTTTGATAGCTCTGGGTCTGTACTCACTGGAGTTTAGAAGGATGAAGGGGGATCTCATTGAAACTTTTCGAGTATTGAAAGGGCTAGACAGAGTAGATCTGGAAAGGATGTTTCCCATGGTGGGAGAGTCTAGGATAAGCAGGCACAGCCTCAGGGTAGAGCGGCATCCTTTTAAAACAGAGATGTGGAGAAATTTCTTCAGCCAGAGGGTAGTGAATTTGTGGAATTTGTTACCGCAGCCAGGTCGTTGGGTGTATTTAAGGCAGAGCTTGCTAGGTTCTTGATCGGACATGACAGCAAAGGTTATGGGGAGAAGGTTGGAGAGTGGGGCTGAGGAGGTTACGGGGAGAAGGTTGGAGAGTAGGGCTGGGGCTAAGAAGGGGAAAAGAGAATCAGCCATGATTGAATGGCGGAGCAGACTCGATAAGCCAAATGGCCTAATTCTGCTCCTACATCTTATGGTCTACGCAATGTAAGCCCTCTTAATTCTATACACAAGAAAACAAGAGTAGGCCATGGGACCCCTCAAGCCTACTTCACCATTCAATGTGATCAAGGCTGAGCTACATTCGTCACAATTCCTCTGCTATGCCTGTTCCCCATAATGCTCAATTCCTCCATCTTTCAAATGATTAACTTATTTCCATCTTAAATATATCTAACGATTTGTCACTCCCTGCGGCACTGAATTCCAGAGATTCAGCACCTTCTGAAAGAAGAAATGAATTCATAACTCAGTTTTAAATAACTACCCCTTACTTTGTAGCTATGTCTTTTGCTCATAACTTTCCCACTTGTGGAAACACCTCAAAATCTACTCTCTCAAGTCCCCCTAGAATTCGTATCTTTCAATAAGATCACCCCTCATTCTTCCAGACTCCAATATGTACAAACTCAAATCGTCTAGCCTCTCTTGAAAAGGCCCCCTATCATCTCAGGAATTAGCATGGTGATTTTCCTTTGGGCTTCCTCCAATGCAACTAAATCTCCTCTTGGATAAGGGCCCAAAATAGTGAATAGTATTCCTGGTAAGGTCTCACCAAACTTATGCCACTGTAACAAAACATCCTAATTCTTAAACTCAAACCCCCGTCGCAATAAAGGCCAATATGGCATTTGCCTTCTAAACTACTTAAGACATAGAAGAGTACAAAAGAGTAACAGGCCCTTTTGGTCTACCACATCTTAACGAACTGTGAAGGGAGTCCAAATTAATCCCATCACGGTCTACAGAATCTCTATATTCGTTGTCTGCCTATATGCATGTTAAACACTGCTAGCTATCTGCTTCCACCAACTAACTCTCCAGGTACCCACTAGTGTTTAAAAACCTCTCCCTCTCATCTTTAAAGCGACGCCCTCTGGTACTTAACTTTCTAGCAAGCTTGAGATTTCATGAGTAGCCACTTGTTTGTAGTGAGTGAGCACTACAAAAGCAAGCAGGGACTTTCGAAACTTTTCAGCAGTCAATAAAAATGTTAGGCTTAAGTAGAGAGGACTTTGCAGAGTGGGCAGGACTACAGTGGGAGCTTGAGGCTTTGGTGAGAAGAAGATACAGTAAGGACAGGTGAAAGCCAAGGTAAGTTTCTGGTAAGTTTACTATTTATCTATTAATGCCTAGCTCAAGAAGTAATAATGGATCCAGGGTCAGCGGTGTGTATTTCCTGCCAGACTGGAGGTCTTCCAGATCTCCGATAGCTTCTTAAGCTCCTTCCTGGCTATATTGTAACTTGCTGGAGTTCCGTTTGACCCTTGCTTCCTAAACCTTACATAAGCTTCTTTCTTCTTCTTGACCAGATGTCCCACGACTCTTGTCAACCATGGTTCCTTCATCCTACCATCCTTCCCTGTTTCAATGGGACAAACCCATCCAGAACCCCATGCAAGTACTCCCAAGATTCCTCCACATTTCCCTCAGTATATCTATTCTCAATTTACACTCCAAAGTTCCTGCCTAATAGCATCCTAATACTCCCCTCTCCATTAAGTACCTTCCAATACCACCTTGTACTATCCCTCTCCAATGCTACAATAAAGATCAATAAGTTAAGGTCACTGTCTCTAAAATGTTCACCAAGAGATCTGACGCTTGACCAGGTTCATTGCCCAGTACCAGAAGTTGCTTAATATCTCCAACTCATACAGGCAAACCTTGAAATGAGGAGAAAATATCCCTCAGCATCCTGCCCACTAATCCTCTCAAGAAGATTATGTTTCAATAAGATGTTTCTCATCTTAAGATCATAAGACCAGAAGACATCCCACTCAGCCCCATACACCTGTTGATCTTCTTGGCGTCAGCTGCTCTCACCCTGCTGCCCCAGCAGACTACAGCGTAGAATAGAATGCTGGCCACTACTGAGTCGTAGAACATCTGCAGCATAGTACTGCAAACATTGAATGACCAGAACCTCCTTAGGAAGTAGAGTTAGCTCTGACCCTTCTTGTACACAGCCCCTGTATTTTAAGTCCAGTCCAGTTTATTGTCCTGGTGAGTTCCCAGGTATCTGCATGGGGGAAGAATGTGAGCTCTCTCCTTATCTGCTCAGCAGTGACTTAACATAGAAAACCTACAGCACAATACAGGCCCTTCAGCCCACAAAGCTGTGCCAAACGTGCCCTTACCTTAGCAATTACCTACGGTTACCTATAGCCCTCTATTTTTCTAAGCTCCATGTACCTGTCCAGGAGTCACTTAAAAGACCCTATCGTATCCACCTCCACCACCGTCACCGGCAACCCATCACACACACTCACCACTCTGTGCGTAAAAAAAACTTACCCTTGAAATCTTCTCTGTACCTGCTTCCAAGCACCTTAAAATGTGCCCTCTCGTGTTAGCCATTTCAGCCCTGGGAGAAAGCCTCTGACAATTCACACGATCAATGCCTCTCATCATCTTATACACCTCTATCAGGTCACCACGCATCCTCTGTCGCTCCAAGGAGAAAAGGCCAACTTCACTCAACCTATTCTCATAAGTCATGCTCCCCAATCCGGGCAACATCTTTGTGAATCTCCTCTGCACCCTTTCTATAGTTTCCACATCGTTCCTGTAGTGAGGTGACCAGAACTGAGCACAGTACTCCAAGTGGGATCTGACCAGGGTCCTATATAGCTGTAACATTACCTCTCGGCTCTTTAACTCAATCCCACAGTTGATGAAGGCCAATGCACCGTATGTCTTCTTAACCACAGAGTCAACCTGCGCAGCAGCTTTGAGTTTGTATCGACAGACCCCAAGATCCCTCTGATCCTCCACGTGGCCAAGAGATTTACCGTTAATACTATATTCTGCCATCATATTTGACTTACCAAAATGAACCATCTCACACTTATCTAGATTGAATTCCATCTGCCACTTCTCAGCCCAGTTTTGCATCCTATCAATGCCCCGCTGTAACCTCTGACAGCCCTCCACACTATCCACAACACCTCCAACCTCTGTGTCATCAGCAAATTTACTAACACATCCCTCCACTTCCTCATCCAGGTCATTTGTAAAAATCACAAAGAGTAAGGGTCCCAGAACAGATCCCTGAGGCACACCACTGGTCACCGACCTCCATGCAGAATATGACCCATCTACAACCACTCTTGCCTTCTGTGGGCAAGCCAATTCTGGATCCACAAAGCAAGGTCCCCTTGGATCCCATGCCTCCTTAGTTTCTCAATAAGACTTGCATGGGGTACCTTATCAAATGCCTTACTTAAATGCATATACATCTACTGCTCTTCCTTCATCAATGTGTTTAGTCACATCCTCAAAAAATTCAATCAGGCTCGTAAGGCACGACCTGCCTTTGACAAAACTATGCTGACTATTCCTTATCATATTATGCCTCTCCAAATGTTCATAAATCCTGTCTCTCAGGATCTTTTCCATCAACTTACCAACCATTGAATTAAGACTCGTTGGTCTATAATTTCCTGGGCTATCTCTACCCCCTTTCTTGAATAATGGAACAACATCTGCAACCCTCCAACCTTCCAAAAACTCTCCCATCCCCATTGATGATGCAAAGATCATTGCCAGAGACAAAGCAATCTCCTCCCTCGCCCCCACCCCCCCCCACAGTAGCTTGGGGTACATCTCATCCGGTCCCAGAGACTTATTCAACTTGATGCTTTCCAAAAGCACCAGCACATCCTCTTCCTTAATGCCTATATGCTCACGCTTTTCAATCCACTGTAAGTGATTCTTACAATTGCCAAGATCCTTTTCCATAGTGAATACTGAAGCAAAGTATTCATTAAGTATCTCTGCTATCTCCTCCGGTTCCTTCCACAATTTTTGCCACATTTTTGCCGTACATTTCCCTGAGAACATCTGTTCCCAATTTATACTTCCAAATTCCTTCCTGATAGCCTCATAATTCCCCTTACTCCAATTAAATACTTTCCTGACTTGTCTGTTTCTATCCCTCTCCAATGCTAGGTAAAGGAGATAGAATTGTGATCACTAGCTCCAAAATGCTCTCCCACTGAGAGACCTGACACCTGACTAGGTTCATTTCCCAATACCGGATCAAGTACAGGCTCTCTTCTTGTAGGCTTATCTATATATTGTGTCAGGAAACCTTCCTGAACCACCTAACAAACTCCACCCCATCTAAACCCCTTGCTCTAGGGAGATGCCAATCAATATTTGGGAAATTAAAATCTCCCACCACAACAACCCTGTTACTATTACACCTTTCCAGAATCTGTCTCCCTATCTGCTCCTTGATGTCCCTGTTACTATTGGGTGGTCTATATAAAAAAAACACCCAGTAGAATTATTGACCCCTTCCTGTTTCTAACTTGCGCCCACAGAGACTCAGTAGACAATCCCTCCATGACTTCCTCCTTTTCTGCAGCCGTGACACCATCTCTGATCAGCAGTGCCACGCCCCCACCTCTTTCGCCTCCCTCCCTGTCCTTTCTGAAACATCTAAAGCCTGACACTCGAAGTAACCATTCCTTCCCCTGCACCATCCAAGTCTCTATAATGGCCACAACATCATAGCTCCAAGTACTGATCCACACTCTAAGCTCATCCACTTTGTTCATGATGCTTGGTAAAGAAATTAATGAGAACATTTCAATTAGTGAAGAAGTCAGAAAGCAGCAAAGACTGCTTGAATGAAATTCACAGCTGGTCGAAGTTGGTCAGCAATTTGGCTCATTTAATGGCACCCATAGATCCTTGCAGGTGAAGAGTTGGGTTACATAAAGTGATGCAACATGGCTAGTTTTGCGCTCTATAATTGTCAATAGGTGTCATGATCTGCCTACTTGGCACATCTTTGGGTATTTCTATTGCACAAGCCAAATTTATTGCTGATCAAAAATACTGGCAGGATGGGAAGTTTGAGGAAGCAGATTTACCAAGTGATTGGATAGGCCTAGTAAATGGCCAGTCATTTCTCTGATGGAACGTTAGGTTGCAAAGCTTTCTTTCAGTGAGAATAATAGAAAAGTAGGGTATGATATTCTTGTTGCCATTAGTGCGATTTGATTTGCATGTGGGAGAGGGGATGATGTTTTTCATTAAGTGAGTTCTGTGGTTTTCTTAGTTTCGTGACAATCTGTGGAGAAGACGGACCTCGGGGTTGCATAGTGCACACATAGTTTGATGATAAATTTATTTTGAACTTTGATTTAAATAGAGAAGTATATTGCGGTGCTGCAGCAAGAGAAGGTGAGTCACAGGACTTGCAGGCAAGGCAAGTCAAGTTGCTTTTTATTGTCATTTTGACCATAAGCTGCTGGTACAGTACACAGTAAAAACAGAACAATGTTCCTCCAGGACCCTGGTGATACATGAAACAACACCAAAACTACACTAGACTGTGTGAGACAGCACAGGGCTACACTAGGCTATGTAAAACAACATAAAAACTACACTAGACTACAGACCTGCACAGGACTACATAAAGTGCACAAAACAGTGCAGGACAGTACAATAAATAATAAACAAGACAATAGGCACAGTCGAGGACAAATTACAATATAATAATAAATGATGTAGATGTCAGTCTAGACTCTGGGTATTGAGGAGTCTGATGGCTTGGGGGAAGAAACTGTTGCACAGTCTAGTCATGAGAGCCCAAATGCTTCAGTACCGTTTGCCAGATGGCAGGAGGGAGAAGAGTTTGTATGAGGGGTGCGTGGGGTCCTTCACAATACTGTTAGCTTTGCGGTGCAGCGTGTGGTATAAATGTCTGTAATAGCGGGAAGAGATAGACCCTGATGATCTTCTCAGCTGACCTCACTATCCGCTGCAAGGTCTTGCGATCCGAGATGGTGCAATTTCCGAACCAGGCAGTGATGCAGCTGCTCAGGATGCTCTCAATACAACCTCCGTAGAACGTGGGGAGGACGGCGGGGTGAGAGATGGACTTTTCTCAGCCTTCGCAGAAAGTAGGTAATTATAGAGATAGAACATTGGGTTCATTGCAGGGGACAAAGGGTACAACAGTTGGGGGTGTCTCACTTCAACTATGCAAGGTGTTGGTGAGTTAACACAGTCTTAAATACAGTTTTTGTTTCAATTAAACAAAACCTTTCATGCTTTGGGGGGAATGTAGAGAAAGGTAATTCGGTTAATCCATTGGAGAAATGTGGGTGCTGTATTTAAAAACACGTAGCATTCAGAATAAGGTGGTCAAACCCATGGCGCAATTAGAGATTGGTCAGTATGACGGCGTGGGCAGCACTGAGTTGTGGTTGAAAGAATGCCACAGTTGGGAGCTTAACGTCAAAGGATTTACTTTGTATCGAAAGGACAGGCAGGAAAGCATAAGTGGTGGTGTCTCTCTGTTGGTAAGAGATGGAATTACATCCTTAGAAAGAGGTAACATAGGGTCAGAGAATGTTGAATCTTTGTGGATGGAGTTAAGTAACTGCAAGAGTTAAAACCATTATGGGAATCATATATAGACCTCTAAATAGTAGCCAAGATGTGGGGCTGAGATTGCAAAGGAAGCTGAACAAGGCATGTAATAAGGGTAATGTCACAATTGTAATGGGTGACTTCAATATGCAAGGGGATTGGAAAGATAAGGTTGGTGTTGGATTGCAAAAGGGGGAATTTGTTGAATGCCTATGAGATGAATGTTTAGAGCAGCTTGTGTTTGAGCCTACTCGGGGAAAAGCTATCTTAGATTGGGTGTTATGTAATAACACAAATCTTATTAGAGAGCTTAATGTAAAGGAACCCTCAGGAGGCAGTGATCACAATATGATTGAATTCATACTGCAATTTGAGAGGCAGAAGCAAAAGTCACATGTATCTGTATCACAATGGAATAAAGGAAATCATAGAGGCACGAGAGAGGAACTCGCCCAGGTGGATTGGAGGAGGATACTGGCAGGGATGACGGCACAGCAGAGATGGCTGAAGTTTCTGGGAATAGTGCACAGGGTGCAGGATAGATATATCCTATGGAAGAAGTTGTTCTCAAACAGCCGAAGCAGGCAACCGTGGCTGACAAGAGAAGTTAAGAATCGCATAAAAGCCAAGAAAAGGGCATATTAGGTAACAAGAGTGAGTGGAAAGTTGGATGATTGGGATGCTTTTGAAATCCAAAAAAAGGCAACTAAAAAAGCTATAAGGAGGGAAAAGATGAAATGTGAGGGCAAACTAGCCAATAATATAAATGTAAACATTTTTTTCAGTTACATAAAGAGTAAAGAGGAGGTGCGTTGATATTGGACCACTGGAGAATGATGCTGGTGAGGTAATAGTGGGGGGTAAAGAAACGGCAGATGAATGTAATGAGTACTTTGCATCAGTCTTCACTGCAGAAGACACTAGCAGTGTGCCAGAGGTCCCTGAGTGTCAGTGAGCAGAAGTGAGTGCCATTGCTATTACAAAGGAAAAAGTGCTAGGCAAACTGAAAGGTCTTAAAGTGGATAAGTCACCTGAACCAGATGGACTACATCCCAGAGTCCTGAGAGAGGTTCCTGAGGATATAATGGATGCATTGATTATGATCTTTCAAGAACTACTTGATTCTGGCATGACCCCGGAGGACTGGAAAATTGCAAATGTCACTCCACTCTTTAAGATGGGCGGGCGGCAAAAGAAAGGAAATTATAGGCCAGTTAGCCTAACCTCAGTGGTTGGGGAAGTGTTGGAGTCTATTATTAAGGACAAGGTTTTGGGGTTTAGAACACTAATGATAAAATAATCAAAGTCAGCATAGTTTCTGTAAAGGGAAATCATGTCTGACAAATCCATTAAAGTTCTGTCTCCTTTACCATAGCATTGAAGAGGGATAGGAACAGACAAGTTAGGAAAGCGTTTAATTAGAGTAAGGGGAAATATGAGGCTATCAGACAAGAACTTGGAAGCATAAATTGGGAACAGATGTTCTCAAGGAAACGTACGGAAGAAATGTGGCAAATGTTCAGGGGATATTTGCGTGGAGTTCTGCATAGGTACATTCCAGTAAGACAGGCAATGGATGGTAGGGTACAGGAACCATGGTGTACAAAGGCTGTTGTAAATCAAGTCAAGAAGAAAAGGAAAGCTTACGAAAGGTTCAAAAAACTAGATAATAATAGAGATCCAGAAGATTATAAGGCTAGCAGGAAGGAGCTTAAGAAAGAAATCTCGGGTAATGATGAGTTTGAGTACAGAGAGGAAATTAAGAACCTGGTGGCATGGCGCGAAGACAATAACTTATCCCTCAACGTCAGCAAGATGAAGGAATTGGTTGTTGACTTCAGAAGGAGTAGCGGACCGCACGACCCAATTTACATCGATGGTGCGCAAGTGGAACAGGTCAAAAGCTTTAAGTTCCTCGGGGTCAATTTCACAAATGACCTGACTTGGTCCAACCAAGCAGAGTCGACTGCCAAGAAGGCCCACCAGCGCCTTTACTTCCTGAGAAAACTAAAGAAATTTGGCCTGTCCCCTAAAACCCTCACTAATTTTTATAGATGCACTGTAGAAAGCATTCCTCTAGGGTGCATCACAACCTGGTATGGAAATGGTTCTGTCCAAGACCGAAAGAAGCTGCAGAAGATCGTGAACACTGCGCAGCACATCACACAAACCAATCTTCCGTCCTTGGACTCAGTTTACACTGCACGTTGTCGGAGCAGTGCTGCCAGGATAATCAAGGACACGACCCACCCAGCCAAAACACTTTTCGTCCCTCTTCCCTCTGGGAGAAGGCTCAGGAGCTTGAAGACTCGTACAGTCAGATTTGGTTACAGCTTCTTTCCATCTGTGATAACACTGCTGAACAGATCCTAACCTGGATCTGGGCCGTACCCTCCAAATCTCCGGACCTGCCTCTCGGTTTTTTTGCACTACCTTACTTTCCATTTTTCTATTTTCTATTTATGATTTATAATTCAAATTTTTAATATTTACTATTGATTTGTAATCCAGGGAGTGGGAAGCGCAGAATGAAATATCGTTGTGATGATTGTATGTTCTAGTATCAATTGTTTGGCAACAATAACGTATAAAGTATATAAAGTATAAAGTATAAATTAGGAGAGCCAGAAGGAGCCATGAGAAGGCCTTGGCAGACAGGATTAAGGAAATCCCCAAGGCATTCTACAAGTATGTGAAGAGCAAGAGGATAAGACGTGAGAGAATAGGTTGAGTAAACTTGGCCTTTTCTCCTTGGAGCAGCGGAAGATGAGAGGTGACGTGATAGAGGTGTATAAGATGATGAGAGGCATTGATCCTGTGGATAGTCAGAGGCTTCTTCCCTGGGCTGAAGTGGCTAACACGAGAGAGCACAGTTTTAAGGTGCTTGGAAGTAGGTACAGAGGAGATGTCAGGGGTAAGTTTTTTTTTCCCCACAGAGAATGGTGAGTGCATGGAATGGGCTGCTGGCAACGGTGTGTGGAAGCGGATACGATAGTCTTTTAAGAGACTCCTGGATAGGTACATAGAGCTTAGAAAAATAAAGGGATTGAGAAAAGGTGCAGCTGACTCATATTGTTTCATATCGCTAAATCATATCGTTTCCTCACAGCCCGGTAACACGTGCTTTGCGGCCCGGTAGTGGTCCGCGGCCCGGTGGTTGGGGACCACTGACTTATATGATGCTATGTGACTGTGGTGCTGCTGCAGGTTTTGAGTTATTATGTGTGCATAATAAAAAATTTCAGTTCCCAGTGAGCGATGCACAGGGTTCACCTGGAACCAGAAGCTACGATTATGACCTGGTTGTGCGCACACAGAGCTGAGCAGCAGCCCAGTCACAAAATATTCTAAGGTAAACCCATGGCAAGTTTGTCTTTATTAACGGCATGAGGTCAGAAGACAGCATGAGGTCTAAGCACAGAGAGGGGATGAATACCGTGCGTAACTGAGAAAGAGACTGCACCAGTGCAAAGGCTGTGAGCAGCAAGGGAGGTTAGATGCTAGTTACAAGGGAGAGAAGCTGGATGGCGAGGTGAGAGAGTACATTGTTCCGGAAGTTCAGGGGTCACCAGATTAACCGAGAGAGATTCAGGTGAGAGGCTGAGGTTCCTGTCATGGATAAGTTAGGACCTCCCCACACCTATGCAGTTTACTGGCAATCTGATTGATAACTAGAAATGCTTCAAATAATCATACAATACATATTTAGCTGCTAGCAAATAAGGAGGGACTGATGAAAACTTGAAAGCGCCTATTTTTCTGCATGTAATTGGTGAAGATGCTTGGACATCTACAACAGCTTTCAAGTTGATGAGACACCTTTTATGTTGGATGCTCTGATAACAAAATTTGATGAGTATTTTTCCCCAGTAAAAACACCACATTTGAGATATGTGTTTTCTTCCTGTGACCAAAAACAAAGTGTTAGTTTCGACCGATACTTAGTTGAGCTTCACACATTTAGTAAGTCCTGTGAATCTGGAGATTTGAGAAACTACTAGAGGAGACCCTTTGGTGCTCCTGCCCCTTTTCCTTTCTTCCATGGCCTTCTGCCCTCTCCTATGAGACTCCCCTTCTCAGCCCTGTACCATTTTCACCAATCAACTTCCCAGCTCTTTAATCACCGCTCCCCCTCCTGGTTTCACTTATCACCTTGTGTTTCCTCCTCCCCTCCCCCACCTTTTAACTTTTTTTACCGCTCATCCTTTTTTCCTCCAGTCCTGCTAAAGGGTCTTGGCCTGATACTTCGACTATTCTTTTCCATGGGTGCTGAGCTCTCCGGCATTTGTGTGTGTTCGCTTGAGACAGAATAGTTTGTGGGATTCCAGGTAATGGACCCGGAGATAGAATGTTGCGTAAAAAAGATTTGACACTGGAAAAGGCTGTGAATTTGTGTAGGGCAGCAGACACCACATGAGCACAAGCTGAGGAGCTGCACTGGGCAAACACACAGTGCACACTGAGAAAACAGAGGGACAGAGCACAGACGTTTCCCAAAGGAACAGCAAAACAAAGAGGAAAGTTCAAACAGCAATGCGGCAAATGTGGAGGTTGTCACATTCCAAATTTGTGTGCTGCTCATGGAAAGCGCTACATTAATTGTAGGAAGAAAAATCACTTTGCAAAATACTGCAAAGCTGGGGTTACCAAGAGAAAGGTGCACATGGTAGATGAGGAAATGGAGGAATCCTTTCTGGATTCCCTACAGACTGCTGGTGCTGGTAAAACAGATGGGTCATTTCAGAGACTGAATGAGGCAGTAATTCCATTCAAGCTCGACACTGGAGTCCAGGTAAAACTGTTACCTGTGGATGATTACAGACTCTTGCAGTAAGTATAGAACATAGAAATCTACAGCACATTTACTGGCCCTTCAGCCCACAATGCTATGTCGACCATGTAATCTACTCTAGAAACTACCTAGAAATTCCTTACCACATAGCCCTCTATTTTACTAAGCTCCATGTATCTACCTAAGAGTCTCTTAAAAGACCTTATTGCATCCGTCTCTACCACCATCACTGGCAATGCATTCCACGCACCCACCACTCTCTGTGTGAAGAACTTACCTCTGACATTCCCTCCCCACCCCCTCATACCTAACTCTAACACCTTAAGACTAAGCCCCATTGTATTAGCCATTTCAGCCCTGGGAAAAAGCCTCTGACTATCCACACAATCAATGCCTCTCATCATCTTATACACCTCTATCAGGTCACCTTTCATCCTCCGTTGCTCCAAGGAGAAAGAACATTCCAGTAAAAGGCGGCTGTACAGTGACCTTCAAGCACAAGGGGCAAATCACAGCTACTGTTTATGAAAAAGAGAATACAACCAATATTAGGTCCATGCAGGTGAAAAGCTCAACCTGGTGAAGAGAGTTTTCATAGTAGCTTCACAGACCACAGATCACCACACAACACTTACAGAAGAGTAGCAGATGTCTTTGAGGGGCTTGGATGCTTACCTGGTATACACACAATTCACATAGATGAGAGAGTGACTACTGCTGTCCATGCATGCGGGAGAGTTTCATTTGCACCTAGAGACAAGCTTAAACAAGAACTAGCATGCATGGAGTGGGTAACCATCATACAGAGAGTTGAAGACCTAACAGACTGGGTGAGCTCACTGGTCATTGGATGAAAAATGGTGCATTATGGATCTGTCTAGATCCAAGAGATCTCAATAAAGCCATCAAGAGAGAACACTTTAAATTGCCAATATGGGAGGAGATCATGTCTCAGTTTTCAGGTGCCAAGTGGTTTAGCAAGCATGACACATCATCTGGGTTTTGGCAGATGAAGATTGATGAAGCAAGTTCAAGACTGTGCACTTCTAACACATCACAGGGAAGATATTGCTTTATTCTGCTACCGTATGGGATTCTGTCCACACTGGAAGTTTAATATAAAACCATCCACATGATCTTTGATGGCATATCTGCTGTCGAGACCATGGTAGAGAACTGAGACAAGTGCTTGATGTGACATGGAATGCCAATTCGAAATTAAATAAAGAGAAATGTGAGTTTGTTGTTAAAACACTGACATTCGTGGGAGATGTTATGTCTGAAGAGGGAGTGAAGCCTGACCCAAGAAAGATGTCAGCCACTGAAAATATGGAGAGGCCCCAAAACAAAGGGGGCGGGGGGGTGAGACTTTTCTTGGGGATGGTGACTTACCTGGCTAAGTTCATCCCTTGACTGTTAACTGTGTCGGCACCACTTAGGTCACTCCTTGAGCAGAAAAATGAGTGGATTTGGTCTCATGAGCAACTAGAATGTTTCCAGACGCTGAAGAGTCATAACTAAAGAGCCCATACTGACGTTTTAAGATCCAGAAAGAAGAATTGGGATCTAGGCTGATGTGTCCCTGTAGCGCCTTCGAGCAGTACTGCTGCAGCAACCTGTAGCCTATGCATCAAGTGTTTTAACAAGTGTGGAAGCCAACTATACACAGATTGAGAAAGAGCTTCTCGCCAGCACATATGCATACAAAATATTCCATCCGTATATCTATGGACGAGCTTTTGAAGTGGTGACGGACCATAAACCATAATTCCCTCTTTTGGTATCTAGCACCAACCTGATTTTCCCAAATGACCTACACACTGATATTCTGCATGACTACATAAACTCTAAGACTATTACATGCCTTTTCTATTTCCCATTGAAATTTATATCCCACATCCTGGCTATTGTTCCGGGGCCTGTATACAACTCACAACAGGGTCTTCTTACCCTTACAGTGTTTTCTGTACCCACAAGGATTCTACATCTTCCAGTCCTATGCGACCTCCTTCATTTCTTTTACCAACAAAGCAAACCTCACCCCTCTGCTTAGTGTCTGTCCTTTTCATAAAAATGTTAAGATCATGAATATGATCTTCTTTCAG
Source organism: Mobula birostris (assembly GCF_030028105.1). Taxonomy (NCBI): domain Eukaryota; kingdom Metazoa; phylum Chordata; class Chondrichthyes; order Myliobatiformes; family Myliobatidae; genus Mobula; species Mobula birostris. The sequence goes on from NW_027276274.1 coordinate 270,979, forward strand.
CCACATCCCAATGGTGCCCACAACATCATACCTGCTAATCTCTAACTGTGCTACAAGATTATCTACCTTATTCTGTATACTGAGTGCATCCAAATATAACACCTTCAGTCCTGTATTCATCACCCTTTTTATTTTGCCCCCATGTTCACCTCCTCCAATACATTATAATTTTGCCTGTCCATCCTCATACACTCACTACAAACTGCATCCATTTGTATAACAACTATCTAATGCTCAGCCCTATTACTCCAGTTCCCGTCCCACTGTCAAATTAGTTTAAAACCTCACCAACAGCTATAGCAAACCTGCCCACAAGAATATTGGTCCCCCTTGGGTTCATATATAACCCGACCATTTTCTACAGATCATACCTTCTACAGAAGAGATCCCAATAATCCAGATTAAGGGCAACACATTAACATAAAAACATAGGAAACCTACAGCACAATACAGGCTCTTCGGCCCACAATGCTGTGCCGAACATGTACTTACCTTAGAAATTACCTAGGGTTACCCATAACCCTCTATTTTTCTAAGCTCCATGTACCTGTCCAGGAGTCACTTAAAAGACCCTATCGTATCCACCTCCACCACTGTCACCGGCAACCCATCACACACACTCACCGCTCTGTGCGTAAAAAAAAACTTACCCTTGACATCTTCTCTGTACCTGCTTCCAAGCACCTTAAACTGTGCCCTCTTGTGCTAGCCATTTCAGCCCTGGGAGAAAGCCTCTGACTATCTACACGATCAATGCCTCTCATCATCTTATACACCTCTATCAGGTCACTGCTCATCCTCTGTCGCTCCAAGGAGAAAAGGCCAACTTCACTCAACCTATTCTCATAAGTCATGCTCCCCAATCCAGGCAACATCTTTGTGAATCTCCTCTGCACCCTTTCTATAGTTTCCACATCGGTCCTGTAGTGAGGCGACCAGAACGGAGTACAGTACTCCAAGTGGGATCTGACCAGGGTCCTATACAGCTGTAACATTACCTCTCGGCTCTTGAACTCAATCCCACGGTTGATAAAGGCCAATGCACCGTATGCCTTCTTAACCACACAGTCAATCTGCACAGCAGCTTTAGGACATGGACATGGAGCCCAAGATCCCTCTGACCCTCCACACTGCCAAGAGTCTTACTATTAATACTATATTCTGTCATCAAAATGAACCACCTTACACTGAGTTGGACACCATCTGCCACTTCTCAGCCCAGTTTTGCATCCTATCAATGTCCCACTGTAACCTGTGACAGCCCTCCACACTATCCACAACACCCCCAACCTTTGTGTCATCAGCAAATTTACTAACCCACCCTTCACTTCCTCATCCAGGTCATTTATAAAAATCACAAGAGAAGGGGTCCCAGAACAGATCCCTGAAGCAACTGTAAAGCAAAGAGCTAACATAGTGGTTATCACTATGCTTTACTGTGTCAGTGACCTGGTTCAATTCTGCTACTGTCTGTAAGAAGTTTGTGCCTTCTCCTCATAACCTCCTGGGTTTCCTCCAACATTTGAGAGACATAAGGGCTAGCAGGAGTTTTGCTCATATGGGTATAATTAGGCAGCAGGGGTTCATTGGGTCAGAAGAGCCTGTTACAGTACTGTAACTCTCAATAATCAAAATAATATTCATAAAGTGAAATCTGCTGGAGTTACAACAAATATTTTATTACATCCATCTGCTATTTCCCTCTGTTCTTGTATCATCTGTTCACTGTAATACACCACGACCAAAATGTCAACACTATTTTGGTTGCTGATCTCTACCCACGTAGCTTCTCTTGAGGAGCCTATTGAGATATTCTGTCATAATGCTGAAGTAATGCATTCCTTCGCAAACTGTGCAGTGCCACTTCCCTTTCCACAGCCCCCTTGTCTCATCCAAAATTTCTACAACTGAAGATACAGAGTTGCAACATTGTCCAGATTTCAATAGTTTATCAGTGATGGCATTGTCATAATCCTACATTAATTGAAGCTTCATTTACCTTACTGGTTACACGCCATGCATCAAAATAGATGCAATATAACTTTGTACTCCTTCGTGTATTTACTCACCTGTTCTGCCTACTGAAAAGAACAATTTTTCCTCTTGATGACTTTAACTCTTCACCTAAACATCTACTCTGAACCCCGTTCCTCTGTCTACTCAGTTAAAACCCTTCACAACAGCAGCAGGAACCTCCGTGCAAGGATGTTGGGTCCATTCTGGTTCAGGTACAACCCAACAGCTGTTCTTACCCCCAAAACACACACAATAATTCAGAAATCTAAAGCCTATCCTCCAATACCATCCCTTCAGCCATCTGACCCACCAGTTTAATAGAAAAAATAGAACTCCGAATCAGCATATAAGCAGCAAACATAGTAAATTTAGGGAAATTTGTTTAACAAAGTATATGAAGGTTTAATCAGGGTAAAGTTCAAAGAAGAAAGTACATTTGTTATCAAGTATGTACAGTTGAAGTCGGAAGTTTACAGACGCTCAGGTTGAAGTCATTAAAACTCACTGTTTAACCACTCCACAGATTTCATACCAGCAAACTATAGTCTTGGCAAGACATTGAGGACAGCTACTTTGTGCATGACACGAGTAATTTTTCCAATAATTGTTTACAGATTATTTCACATTTAATTGACTATATCACAATTCCAGTGGGTCAGAAGTTTACAAGCAAAATCAAAAGAAATCAGCCAAGACCTCAGAAAAAAAAAATTGTGGATCTCCACAAGTCTGGTTCATCCTTGGGAGCAATTTCCAAACGCCTGAAGGTACGACGTTCATCTGTACAAACAATAGTACGCAAGTGTAAACACCATGGGACCACGCAGCCATCATACCGCTCAGGAAGGAGATGCATTCTGTCTCCTAGATGAACGTACTTTGGCGCGAAAAGTGCAAATCAATCCCAGAACAACAGCAAAAGACCTTGTGAAGATGCTGGAGGAGACAGGTAGACAAGTATCTATATCCACAGTAAAACGAGTCCTATATCGACATAACCTGAAAGGCTGCTCAGCAAGGAAGAAGCCACTGCTCCAAAACCGTCATAAAAAAGCCAGACTACAGTTTGTAAGTGCACATGGGGACAAAGATCTTACTTTTTGGAGAAATGTCCTCTGGTCTGATGAAACAAAAATTGAACTGTTTGGCCATAATGACTATCATTATGTTTGGAGGAAAAAGGGTGAGGCTTGCAAGCCGAAGAACACCATCCCAGCTGTGAGCATGGGGTGGCAGCATCATGTTGTGGGGGTGCTTTGCTGCAGGAGGGAGCTTTGTGCACTTCACAAAGTAGATGGCATCATGAGAAAGGAAAATTATGTAGATATATTGAAGCAACATCTCAAGGCATCAGCCAGGAAGTTAAAGCTCGGTCACAAATGGGTCTTCCAAATGGACAATGACCCCAAGCATACCTCCAAAGTCGTGGCACCATTGCTTAAGGACAACAAAGTCAAGGTATTGGAGTGGATATCACAAAGCCCTGATCTCAATCCGATAGAAAATTTGTGGGCAGAACTGAAAAAGTGTGTGTGAGCAAGGAGGCCTACAAACCTGACTCAGTTACACCAGTTCTGTCTGGAGGAATGGAACAAAATTCCAGCAACTTATTGTGAGAAGCTTGTGGAAGGCTATCCAAAATGTTTGACCCATGTTAAACAATTTAAAGGCAATGCTACCAAATACTAACAAAGTGTATGTAAACTTCTAACCCACTGGGAATGTGATGAAAGAAGTAAAAGCTGAAATAAATCATTTTCTCTACTATTAGTCTGACATTTCACATTCTTCAAATAAAGTAGTGATCCTAACTGACCTAACACAGGGAATGTTTTCTAGGATTAAATGTCAGGAATTGTGAAAAAGTGAGTTTAAAGGTGTACGTAAACTTCTGACTTCAACTGTATATGTCACCATATACAATCCTAGATTTATTTTCTTGTGGGCGCACTCAAGAAATCCATGAAAGAGTGATGTGTGGAGGGTGCATAATCCATCTGCTAAAGACTATACCTTCTTCTCCACAAGACATAAAACTTTCTCTCAGATAGATTACATTCTTATATCCTCTGGTTTGCTACCTTTGGTACACTAGATAGAATTTTTTCCAGACATCTATCTGATCACAACCCAGTCATATCTACGTTTAATTATGGCAAAATTAAGAATAAGGCTACTAGGTGGAGGTTTAACTCCACCCTTCTAAAACAAAACGACGAATTTCTAACACAACTGAGAACAAAACAGACAGAATTTATAAATTTAAATTTAAGTAGTGTCTCAGATGTGACAGTAATTTGGGCCATCAAGGGTTTCTTACGAAATAACGCTATATGGTTCAGTTCTCACCTACATAAAAGCCGGCTTCAAAAGATTTCCACCCTAGAAGAAGAATGTAAGGTTTTGGAGAATGATCTCAAAAGGAGATACATCATTACAAAAGAAAACGAGCTCAAAACAGAACAAGCAGAATTAAATGATTTATTAAGAAGCTGGGCAGAATATATGATCCATATAACCAAACATAAGTATTACACAGAAGGCAGCAGGCCGAGCCATCTTTTAGCTCTAACGCTCAAACAACAGGAAACTAAAAGGTCCATACTAGTGATTAGATATGCAAGACGTGGAGTAGTATCATCAACAGAGGAAATAAACGAGACATTCATTAATTACTTTAAAGAACTGTATATAAGTGGCTCAGTTCCTTCTGAGAATGACTTCACGGATTTTTTCAGTGGATTAGACCTCCCTACGTTGTTGTTAGAGGGCACCAAAACTCTAGACTCTCCTATTACACTGGATGAGCTACTCAAAGCTGTCAAAGCTACAAATAAGGGCCATACCAGGTAAAGATGGCATACGTGTGGAACTTTACCTAGCACTTTGGGATATTCTTGGACCAGTATGGTTAGAAACATTAAATTATGCTTTTGGAAATGGTGCTTTCCATAGAGATCTAAGCACAGCCCTGATCACAGTTATACCTAAGCCCGGTAAGGACCCCTTGGAGTGTGCCAATCACCGTCCAATCTCCTTGATAAATGCCGACCAAGATATTTTCCAAAGTCTTAGCCAGTAGACTTGAGACAGTAGTTGGGAAAATAATTAGCCCAGATCAAACGGCCTTGCATCTGATAATATTCGCCGGCTCTTACACGTACTGAGTGCAACACATAAAATCCCACCTGCCTGTGGCCTGCTATTTCTAGATGCTGAAAAAGCGTTCGATCGCCTTGAATAGCCATATCTTTGGAGAGTTCTAAGAGAATTTAAGTTCAGCGATAAATTTATCAATATGATTCAAATACTGTATGCTAATCCTTCAGCACGGGTATGTGTGGGAGGAGATTTCTCAGAATTATTTGACATAGGACGGGGCACACGACAAGGGGGCCCTTTGTCTCCTTTAATTTTTACTATATCTATTGAACCACTTGCACATTTAATTAGAAACTCTCCTCAGATCTCCCCTATTACAATAGGTACAACATCACATTCGATATCACTTTACGTGGACAACACATTAGTTTATATGGGAAATGTTTAACAAACTCTCCACTATGTTTTAAAAACACTGGAGCAATTTGGATTTATTTCAGGATACAAAGTTAATTTGTTAAAATCAGCACTGATGCTGATTAATGCGGATAAAAGTAAGGTGTCTCTTCCTCCCCAGATTAAAGTTACAAATCAAGTCCTCTACTTAGGTGTTAAAGGTAATACTTCCCTATCATCTGTGGCTAAAACAAATTGCTCTTTAATTCTAAAAAAAAAGAGGAAGATATTAATAGATGGAGACACCTGCCAGCAACAGTCCCGTCCCGTATTTCGGTCGTTAAAATGAGTATCTTACCCTGCATTAGTTTTATCAGCTCAATGATCCCACTTGCATCTCCGGCAGGATATTGGCAAAAACTGGACTCCTTACTACAATGTGATATTTGGAACGGTAAACGACACAATATAAAATGGTCAGTTCTGCAATTCAAAAAGTCAAATGGGGGATTGGCATGTCCAAATTTTAAATTGTATCACTGGGCATTTGTATTAAAAAGTCTAGCTATTGGATGGAGGAGGATAAAGTATCGTCATAGAAAAATATAGAACAAGAGCTAATAGCACCAATAAGGTTGAAGGACTTTCTCCTTATAGGTATGTCTACCAAAAAATGTGATTTGTATTACGGTCCAATTTTAACCTTTATACTACAAGTGTTTAGAGCAGCAGAAAAATTCCCAAGATTTAAAAGCATATGGTGCAAATCATCTCCATTATGGAACAATAATCATCTTCTATCTGTGGGGAAACCAATCACTAACAGAACTTGGGAGGATAAAGGTATTACTACTCTCAAAATATTAATGGGACAAGTACTATCCTTAGCTTTCAAAAACTGATATCTCGATATAATATTGATAAACACTCTCTTTTCTTCTACTTTAGAGTAAAATCAGCTTGTAAAGCCTACGGCGTTCCCTGGGGGTCAGATTTAAAGGACCATCCCATTTTAAGCTGGATACAGAGTGCTCCAGGACAGGTAGTGGCATATATCTATGATAAATTAAACTCACAGAAATATATGCCCACATCAGGAATGAAAGCCTGGGATAGGGACATATCTGAATTGGGACAAGACTTAGACTGGGATGCAATTTGGGATAATGTTGCCAGTACTTCGAAAAGCCCAAATCATCGGTATATACAGTTGAAATTTTGTCATAGAGCATATTTAACACCGAGAATTAGACATCAAATGGGACTGGTTCCTCACCCTTATTGCTCATTTTGCCCCCATGGAGCCATTGGCTCTTTTATACAAGTTGTATGGGAACGTCCAGGGGTTTTTGATTTGTGGGGGAAGGTTATTAGTACTCTTCCACAACTAACAGGGGTACAATTACCAATGGACCCCGCTGTACATCTTCTAAATGATGGCTCCCACCTTTCCCTTACGGAAAAAACACGCAAAGTCTGGCTGGCAGGCCTGACTGCAGCTAAGAAGATTGTAGTCCAGCGTTGGAAACCTCCCCATGATATTTCAAATACTCACTGGCTTCGGAGCTTTTTGGACATTTCTTACCTGGAACTATCATCAACAAGAGTAAATGATGCACGGCCAAACACAATCATAATGTGGACAAATTTGATATCTAACTTAAAAGATCTTCTGTTAAAACAGGAATGCTCTGTCTGTGTATGCACTACTATTCAGTTGGTTGGTGGAGGGGAGAGGGATGGGTGGAGGGGGGATGGTGATGAAGGGTGGGGGGTGGCTGGGTTAAATAGTCATAATGTAATTGGCAACTGGTTGTATTAAAGTAATTTGTTGGCGTTGCAATAAAAATTAGTGATAAATAAAGAAATCCATGAAAGCGTAATAACCATAATAGAATTAATGAAGATCGCACCAACTTGGTCATTCAGCCAGTGTGCAAAGACAACTAACTGTGCTAATACAAAAAGAAATAAATCATAATAATAAATAAATAAGCAATAAATATTGGATTTACAGCAGACTGAAAAGCTTGAGCATGTAGATATTAAGAAAGAGGATGTGCTGGAGTTTTTGAAAAGCATCAAGTTGAATAAGTCACCGGGACCAGACGAGATGTACCCCAGGCTACTGTGGGAAGCAAGTGAGGAGATTGCTGAACCTCTGGCAATGATCTTTGCATCATCAATGAGGACAGGAGAGGCTCCGGAGGATTGGAGAGTAGCGGGTGTTGTTCCCTTATTCAAGAAAGGGAGTAGAGATAGCCCAGGAAATTATAGGCCAGTGAGTCTTAGTTCAGTGGTTGGTAAGTTGATGGAGAAGATCCTGAGAGGCAAGATTTATGAACATTTGGAGAGCGATAATATGATTAGGAATAGTCAACATGGCTTTGTGAAAGGCAAGTCGTGCCTTACCAGCCTGATTGAATTTTTTGAGGATCTGATGAAGGTAGAGCAGTAGATGCAGTGTATATGGATTTTAGCAAGGCATTTGACAAGGAACCAAATGCAAGGCTTATTGAGAAAGGAAGGAGGTACGGGATCCAAGAGGACATTGCTTTCTGGATCCAGAAGGCAAAGAGTGGTTGTAGACAGGTCATATTCTGCATGGAGATCGGTCACCAGTGGTGTGCCTCAGGGATCTGTTCTGGGACCCCTACTCTCCGTGATTTTTATAAATGACCTGGATGAAGAAGTGGAGAGATGGGTTAGTAAATTTGCTGATGACACAAAGATTGGGGGTGTTGTGGATAGTGTGGAGGGCTGTCAGAGGTTATAGCGGGACATTGATAGGATGCAAAACTGGGCTGAGAAGTGGCAGATGGAGTTCAACCCAGATAAGTGTGAGATGGTTCATTTTGGTAGGTCAAATATGATGGCAGAATATAGTATTAATGGTAAAACTCTCAGCAGTGTGGAGAATCAGAGGGATCTTGGGGTCTGAGCCCATAGGACACACAAAGCTGCTGTGCAGGTTGACTCTGTGGTTAAGAAAGCATACAGAGCATTGGCCTTCATCAACCATTTCATTGAGTTTAGGAGCCAAGAGGTAATGTTGCAGCTATATAGGACCCTGGTCAGACCCCACTTGGAGTACAGTATATAGAGGGACCAACTAGAGGGGATGCAATATTGGATCTCCTGTTAGGAAACGAATTAGGGCAAGTGATGGAAGTCTGTGTAGGGGAGCACTTTGGTTCCAGTGATCATAACGCCATTAGTTTCAATTTGATCATGGACAAGGATAGATCTGGTCCTAGGGTTGAGGTTCTGAACCGGAAGAAGGCCAAATTTGAAGAAATGAGAAAGGATCTAAGAAGCGTGGATTGGGACAGGTTGTTCTCTTCTGTAGGTGGGAAGCCTTCAAAGGGGAAATTTTGAGAGTGCAGAGTTTGTATGTTCCTGTCAGGATTAAAGGCAAATTGAATAGGAATAAGGAACCTTGGTTCTCAAGGGATATTGCAACTCTGATAAAGAAGAAGAGGAAGTTGTATGAAATGTATAGGAAACGGGGTAAATCAGGTGCTTGAGGAGTATAAGAAGTGCAAGAAAATACTTAAGAAAGAAATCAGGAGGGTAAAAAGGAGACATGAGGTTGCCTTGGCAGTCAAAGTGAAGGATAATCCAAAGAGCTTTTACAAGTATATTAAGAGCAAAAGGATTGTAAGGGATAAAATTGGCCCTATTGAAGATCAGAGTGGTCGGCTTTGTGCGGAACCAAAGGAAATGGGGGAGATCTTAAAGAGGTTTTTTGTGTCTGTATTTACTAAGGAAGCTGGCATGAAATCTATGGAATTGAGGGAATCAAGTAGTGAGACCATGGAAACTGTACAGATTGAAAAGGAGGAGGTGCTTGCTGTCTTGAGGAAAATTAAAGTGGATAAATCCCCGGGACCTGACAGGGTGTTCCCTCGGACCTTGAAGGAGACTGGTGTTGAAATTGCGGGGGCCCTGGCAGAAATATTTAAAATGTCGCTGTCTACGGGTGAAGTGCTGGAGGATTGGAGAGTGGCTCATGTTGTTCCGTTGTTTAAAAAAGGATCAAAAAGTAATCCGGGAAATTATAGGCCGGTGAGTTTAACGTCGCTGGTAGGTAAGTTATTGGAGGGAGTACTAAGAGACAGAATCTACAAGCATTTGGATAGTCAGGGGCTTATTAGGGAAAGTCAACATGGCTTTGTGCGTGGTAGGTCATGTTTGACCAATCTGTTGGAGTTTTTCGAGGAGGTTACCAGGAAAGTGGATGAAGGGAAGGCAGTGGATATTGTCTACATGGACTTCAGTAAGGCCTTTGACAAGGTCCCGCATGGGAGGTTAGTTAGGAAAATTCAGTCGCTAGGTATACATGGAGAGGTGGTAAATTGGATTGGACATTGGCTCGATAGAAGAAGCCAGAGAGTGGTGGTAGAGAATTGCTTCTCTGAGTGGAGGCCTGTGACTAGTGGTGTGCCACAGGGATCAGTGCTGGGTCCATTGTTATTTGTCATCTGTATCAATGATCTGGATGATAATGTAGTAAATTGGATCAGCAAGTTTGCTGATGACACAAAGATTGGAGGTGTAGTAGACAGTGAGGAAGGTTTTCAGGGCCTGCAGAGGGACTTGGACCAGCTGGAAAAATGGGCTGAAAAATGGCAGATGGAGTTTAATACTGACAAGTGTGAGGTATTGCACGTTGGAAGGACAAACCAACGTAGAACATACAGGGTTAATGGTAAGGCACTGAGGAGTGCAGTGGAACAGAGGGATCTGGGAATAGATACAAAATTCCCTAAAAGTGTCATCACAGGTAGATAGGGTCGTAGAGAGTTTTTGGTACATTGGCCTTTATTAATCGAAGTATTGAGTATAAGAGCTGGAATGTTATGGTGAGGTTGTCTAAGGCATTGGTGAGGCCGAATCTGGAGTATTGTGTTCAGTTTTGGTCACCAAATTACAGGAGGGATATAAATAAGGTTGAAAGAGTGCAGAGAAGGTTTACAAGGATGTTGCCAGGACTTGAGAAACTCAGTTACAGAGAAAGGTTGAATAGGTTAGGACTTTATTCCCTGGAGCGTAGAAGAATGAGGGGAGATTTGATAGAGGTATATAAAATTATGATGGGTATAGATAGAGTGAACGCAAGCAGGCTTTTTCCACTGAGGCAAGGGGAGAAAAAAACCAGAGGACATGGGTTAAGGGTGAGGGGGGAGAAGTTTAAAGGGAACATTAGGGGGGGCTTCTTCACACAGACAGTGGTGGGAGTATGGAATGAGCTGCCAGACGAGGTGGTAAATGTGGGTTCTTTTTTAACATTTAAGAATAAATTGGACAGATACATGGATGGGAGGTGTATGGAGGGATATGGTCCGTGTGCAGGTCAGTGGGACTAGGCAGAAAATGGTTCGGTACAGCCAAGAAGGGCCAAAGGGCCTGTTTCTGTGCTGTAGTTTCTATGGTTTCTATGGTTTCTATGGTTTACTGTGCTCAATTCTGGTCGCCTCGCTGTAGGAAGGATGTGGAAACCATAGAAAGGGTGCAGAGGAGATTTACAAGGATGTTGCCTGGATTGGGGAGCATGCCTTATGAGAATAGGTTGAGTGAACTCGGCCTTTTCTCCTTGCAGCAACGCGGGATGAGAAGTGATCTGATCGAGGTGTATAAGATGATGAGAGGCATTGATCGTGTGGATAGTCAGAGCTTTTTCCCAGGGCTGAACTGGCTTGCACCAGAAGGCACAGTTTTAAGATGCTTGGAAGTAGATACTGAGGAGATGTCAGGGGTAAGTTTTTTTTGTTTTTTTAATGCAGAGTGGTGAGTGCGTGGAATGGGCTGTTGGCGATGGTGGTGGAGGTGGATACAATAGGGTCTTTTAAGAGACTCCTGGACAGGTACATGAAGCTCAGAAAAATAGAGGGCTATAGGTAACCCCAGGTAATTTCTAAGGTAAGGACATGTCCGGCACAGCTTTGTAGGCCGAAGGGCCTGTATTGTGCTGTAGGTTTTCTATGATTCAATATCAAGAACATGAAATGAAGAGTCCTTGAAAGTGAGTCCATAGGTTGTGAGAACATTTCAATGATGGGGCAAGTGATGATGAGTGGTAGATGTGCTCAATGGTGAGGAGGGCTTTACCCATGACGGAATGAGCTGTATCACTATTTTCTTGCAGGATTTTCCATTCAAGGGCATTGGTACTTTCTTGTCATGATTTCTTCATAATTGCACTTACATACCAGGCTCAGGGCCGGTCCTCCAGAATAATAACACTGAGGACTTTAAAGTTCCTCTCCACCTCTGATTCTCCAGTGAGGACTGGCTCATGGACCTCTGGTTTCCTCCTCTTGAAGTCAATAATCAGCTCTCTAGACTTGCTGTGCTTAGCCACAGTCATGAGTGTAAAGTGAGTAAAGAAGGTGGCTTAGAACACAGCCTTCTGGTGCACCTGTGCTGATGGAGATGGTGGAGGAGATGTTGCCAATCTGAATTACAAGTGAGGAAATCAAAGATCCAATTGCACACAGAGGTACTGAGACCAAGGTCTTGAAGGTTATTGATTAGTTTTGAGGGGACGATGCCGAGCTGTCGTCAATGAAGAGCATCCTGATGTATACATCTTTTTTGTCCAGATGTTTCAGGGTTGAGTGAAGAGCAATGAGATGCCATCTGCTGTGGATCTATTGCTCCAGTTGGCAAACAGAAGCAGGTCCAAGTTGCTTCTCAAGCTGAATCTGATACATTTCATCACCAGCCACTGAAAACACTTCATCACTGTGGATGTAAGTGCTTCTGGACGATAGTCATTGAGGAAGGTTACCTCACTCTTCCTGGGCACCGGTGTAATTGAAGCCTGCTTGGAGCAGGTGCGTACCTCAAACTGCCGAGGCAAAGTGTTAAAGATTTCAGTGAACATTCCAGCGAGTTGATGATCAACACAAGCCTTTAGTACTTGGCCAGGGACCCCATCAGGGCAGGATGCTTTTCATGGGTTCACTCTCCTGAAGGCTACTCGCACATCAGCCTCAGAGACTGAAATCACAGGATCATCGGGGAGCTGTGGGAGGTTGTGATGGCTCCTCCGTGAGTTGATAATCAAAGCATGCATACAAGGCATTGAGCTCTTCTGGAAGCGAAGCCGTGTCATCACCCATGCCACTTGATTAAACTTTATAAGAGGTGATAGTATTCAAGCCCCACCACAACTGTTGTTGATTCAAGTTCAGTCCGGAATTGCTACTTCGCCTATAAGATGGTTCCGGAGATCGTACTTGGACCTCTTGTAACTATCTTGGTCACCAGACTTGAAGGCCTCTGATCTGGTCCTGGTCAGATTGCAGATTGCATCATTCATTCAGGGTTCTAGTTGGGGAAGACTCTGCATAATTTTCTGGGGATACACTCATCTACAGCTGTTCTAATAAAATCCAAGACAACCATGGCATATTCATTGCGTTCCACAGATTAGTCCCTGAACAGTCGAGTACACCGAAGCAATTCCATTTCCACTCCTCTGCCTCCCGAAACCACCTCTTGGTTGTCCTAATCTCTGGAGCTTTGGTCTTTTGCCTCTGCCTGTAAGCAGGTAGGAGAAGGGCAGTCAAGTGATCAGATTTACAGAAATTCAATCTGCACATGGAACGGTAGACATTTATCTTAGTATAACAGCAGCCTAGTGTGTTGGGAATTCTGGTGTTACAAGTTATAGGCTTATTTGAAAAGAACCCGACCCAGCTACAATCTGGATAGTTGAAGTCCTCGATGATGATTTGAAATGTGTTGGGATGGACTGTTTCTTGTTTGGAGATGGCATCATACTGTACTTGTGCTCGACTATAGTCAGCTACTGGTGGTACATAAACTGCGGTCAGGATTATGCAGGGGAACTCTCTAGGTAAATAGAACAGATGCCATTTGACCGTTAGGTGAACAGTCACAAGTTCAACAAAACTGCCACACCAAAGCAAACTGAGAGTTTATCATAAAACATACACCTCCACTTTTGCCTTTTCTGAACCAGCAGCTCAGTCCATCCTCCGAATCGAGAAACCTACGGGTCTGATCAACATATCTGGCATGCTGGGAGTAAGCCACACCTCATTCAAACACAGAATGCAACAATCTCTCATTTCCCTCTGATATAGAAACACTAAATGCAACAATCTCTCATTTCCCTCTGATATAGAAACATAAAATGCAACAATCTCTCATTTCCCTCTGATATAGAAATTTTACCCTCGGGTCCTCAATTTTATTCTCCAGAAACTGCACATTTGCAAACAAAATGCCGGGTACAGGGGGTCTCATCACTCTGCGTTTCAGTCTGCCTTGGAGTCACCTCCTGCAGTCTTGCTTCCGGCCATGGCGATGGTCCGCTTAAAGGTGCTGTACCTGCTTGTCCCACTGACTCCTTCAGAAGACCGTGAAATATTTAGATCATTAAGTTGATTTAAAAGTACATTGCTTAAAGGGAAGTTACATGTTGTAGATTGTAGTGAGAGTAATTCAAAAGAAAGGTATATTTTTAGGAGTATTGTAGGTATCTCACAGAACGTCGCTGTGGTTCACCAGCATCAACTGGTTAAAAAAGCAAATGAATTTGCATTGAATGAATCCTTTGACATCTACAGGGCATCAAGAAATAAGGAGGGTAAAAGTGGGCCATGAAATGATCTCCACCAGGAACATGAAGCAGAATCCAAATATATTGATTAAATACTTTAGAAGTAAGAGAGTACCTAGGGAAGAGTAGGTGCCCTCAAGAATCAAAGTGATCTATGAGTGGAGTCATGCAACCTGAGCAATGTCATGAATAAATATTTCTCATCAATATTCACCAGGGTGGACATAGAGATGGAGATATAAGGAACAGATTCCAGAACATGTCTGTATTAGAAAGCAGGAAGTGTTAAAAATAGTGGACCTGACTCAGGTGGACAAATTGGCTTAATATTGTCACAAACAAGAGAAAATTTACAGATGCTGGAAATCCAAGCAACACACACAAACTGCTGGAGGAACTCAGCAGGCCAGGCAGCATGTAAGGAAAAGAGTAGGGTCGACATTTCCCTCAAGCAGGTCCTTCAACATCATAGATGCCAATCTGGAACACCCCAATGTTCTGAAAGAGGTAGCTGACGAGATTATGTAGGCATTAGTAATGATCTTTCAAGAAGCACTAAATTCTGAAATGGCTCCAGAGGACTGGAAAATTACAAATGTCACTCCACTCTTCAAGGAGGGAGGCAGAAGAAAGGAAATTATAGGCCAGTAAACCTGACCACAGTGGCTGGCTGGGAAGATGTTGGAGTCAATTTTCAAGATGCAGGTTCAGGGTACTTGGAGGTACGTGATAAAATTGGCCAAAGTCAGCATGGTTTTCTTAAAGGAAAATCTTGCCTGACAAATGTGCGAAAATTCTTTGAGGAAATAACAAGCAGGGCAAACAAATGAGATTCAACGGATGTTGTCTACTTGAATTTTCAGAAGACCTTTAACAAGGTGTCGCAAATGAGGCTGCCTAACAAGAGCCCATGGTATTACAGGAAAGATACTAGTACAAATAGAGCACTGGCTGATTGGCAGGAGGTAAAGACTGGAAATAAAGCAAACCTTTTCTGATTGGCTGCCAGTGACTAGTAGTGTTTGGCAGACGTCAGTTTTGGGACTGCTTCTTTTTACATGGTATGTCAATGATTTGGAAGACCTAATTGATGGTTTTGTGGCTATGTTTGCATAAGAAATAAGAGGAGTAGGCCATCCAGCCCATTGAGCCTGCCCCGCCATTCAATAAGTTCATGGCTGATCTGTCCGTAAACTCAGCTCCATCTACCTGCCTTTTCCCCATAACCCTTAATTCCCCTACTATGTAAAAATCTATCCAACTGCATCTTAAATATATTTAGTGAAGAAGCCTCAACTGCTTCCCTGGGTAGAGAATTCCACAGATTCACCACTCTCTAGGAAAAACAGTTTCTCCTCATCTCTGACCTAAATCTTTTCCCCTGAATCTTGAGGCAATGTCCCCTAGTTCTAAGTCTCACCTACCAATGGAAACAACTTTCCTACTTCTATCTCATCTATCCCTTTCAAAATTTTGTATGTTTCTGTAAGATCCCCTCTCATTCTTCTGAAATCCAGACAGTGTAGTCCCAGGGGCCAGGGGACTCAATCTCTCTTCCTAGGTTAACCCCTTCATCTCTGGAATCAACCTGGTGAACCTCCTCGCACTGCCTCCAAAGCCAGTATATCCTTCCTCAAGTATGGAGACCAGAACTGCACACAATACTCCATGTGCGGCCCCACCAGTACCCTGTATAGTTGCAGCATAACCTCCCTGCTCTTGAATTCAATCCCTCTAGCAATGAAGATCAACATTCTGTTTTCCTTTTCCATAACCTGTTGTACCTGCAAGACAACTGTTTGTGATTCATGCACAAGCACTCCTAAGTCCTTCTGCACAACAGCATGCTGCAATCTTTCACCATTTAAATAATCATCTGCTCTTCTATTATTCCTTCCAAAGTGGATGATCTCCCATTTACCAACATTGTATTCCATCTGCCAGACCTTGGCCCACTCACTTACCTATATCCCTCTGCAGACTCTCCACATCCTCTGTACAATTTGCTTTTCCACTCAGTTTAGTGTCATCAGCAAATGTTGCTACACTACACTCAGTCCCCTTTTCCAAATCATCAATGTAAATGGTAGAGCTGTGGGCCCAGCACTGACCTCCGATGCATCCCACTCACCACTGACTGCCAAACGGAGAAACACCCATTTATACCAACTCTCTGCCATCTATTGGTTAACCAATCCACTATCCATGCATCCGTATCTTATCTATAAGTCTCTTGTGCGGCACCTTATCAAATGCCTTCTGGAAATCCAAGTATACAACACCCACCTGTTCCCCTGTATTCACTGCACTCATTATGTCCTCAAAGAACTCCAGTAAGTCTGTCAAACAGGACCTGCCCTGTCTAATGCTGCATCTGTCTAATGGAACCACTCCCTTCTAAATGTTTCTATTTCTTCCTTAATGACAGCTTGAAGCACTTTCCCGACTACAAACATTAAGCTAACCGGCCTATAGTTGCCTATCTTTTGCCTACATTTTTTTAAACTTTATCATTATTGTTTTGCCAATAACAGAACAAACAAGATAAAAACAAACAGACAGACAGGGTCATGACAGATGAAGTAAAACCTGTATCTTATAATAGAAAAAATGAATAGCAAAATGGGTTACATTGCTGTATCATGGTTAACCAAACTCTTATGTTCATAATTGTTTTTCAAAGTCTCAGGAGACCTTAAGAAACATAACCCTAAAGTCCATTCTGCAGGTTCCCTCGTAAGAAGAAATAAAACAAAGTTCTTCAAACCAAATAAGTTCACAGCGAAGTAGTCATTTCAGGCTCAAATAAAATGTTCAATTTTCCCAGTATCTTTCAAATTTTTTAGTGGCATGTCTCAGAGAGAAAGTCTTGAACTATTTCTATCCATTTCAGGATTGAAGGAGACTCTTTTACTTAGCCATTTCCTGGTAATCGCTTTCTTACTGGCTGCTAGTAGTATTTGTAACAAATATCTTTCATGGTTTTTGAGCCCATTTGGTACATTACCCAAATAAATAACATTAAAATCAAAATTAATCTCTGGGCTGACCTACATCCTTTTTTAAGTGAAATGTGCCATCTTCCAATCCGCCGGGACCTGCCCAGAGTCTAGAGAATTTTGATAAATGATTACCAGCACCTCTGTCAATTCCCTCAGCACCCTGAGGACCAGGCCCTCTAGTTTGCTCATCACTATCTCTTTAGTGACAGCGATTTTATTGAGGTCCTCACCTCCCATTTCATCCATAACATCATTCTTTGGCATATTAGACGTGTCCTCCACCGTGGACAATATGAAGATAGATGGAGGGAGAAGATAGTGTTGAGGAAGCAGGGAAGCTGCAGAAGGACTTAAGACAGATTAGAAGGTGGTAATTGGGTGTATTTAAGGTGGAGGTTGACAGGTTCTTGATTAGTCAGGGTGTGAAAGGATATGGGGAGAAGGCAGGAGAATGAGTTTGAGAGGAAATTTTTATCAGCCATGATGAAATGGCAGAGCAGGCTCGATGGGCTGGGAGTCCTAATTCTTTTCTTGGTCTTATGAAATCCAAATTTTTTTTTGAGCACTGACATGACATCAGAAATGGAAAATTTCACAAGGTGCTGGGAAGGTTTCCAGGCGGTGTGCAGGTCTCTGTGCATCGCAAGACATTTCTGAGAAGCAACCACACATATCCAATTAACAGAAGTTAATGAAAAATAGGATAGCATTGCATAAAGTGAAAAGTTATGATCTCAATCATATATTGAAACAATGATTTTCTCAGTGTCAAATTAAACACATGTTGCTTTAAAGGTATGTTGTTCGTGAAACAAGCAAAGATCTATCAGGACAAACTGGAAATTAAACGTGATTGTAAATATTCAGCACGTTGGTTGCAGAAATTCAAGAAAGGCCACACCATTAAGTTTTTCATGATATTAAAAATTTTAAAGATAAGGTGTCTGCTGATCACAAAGCAGCAGAGAAATTCATTGTTAGGTTTGTGAAGATCATCACTGATGAAAATTTAACACTAGAACAAAAATGTAAAATACAAATACAGTGTACTGTAACCTTTCAATAAGAGCACAGCCCACAAGTGGAGACTGAAAGCCTGCCAGGGTTTGTTGTTCAACAGCTGAATCATGTACTTTCCCGATGCTGCAGTGCTGCTTTCATTACTGTGCACACATTATATTTTCATTATATTAATAGTATGCAATAATTTTCTACTGTTAAGCAAATAAGTTTGATGCTTACCTGTAGCATAAATTCAGAATCAGAAATTATGGCAATCCCAAGCTATTTTATTATATATTCCAAAAACCAGAAAAATACAAACTCTGAAACACATCCGGTTCCAAGCATTTCAGACCAGGGGTACTCAACCTGTACGGAGAACAGTTGCTGAACCCTTGAAAGTGGGTGCATAGGTTGTGTAATCAGTTTAGAGTTGGGGTGAGTGTAGTTCTCTATATTGGTTCAAGAGCCTGATGGATAAAGGGTAATAACTTTTCCTATAGGTCAGTTAGTCTGACCTCAGTGGTTAGGAAGATGTTGGAGTCCATTATTAAGGATGAGACCTCTGGGTACTTGGAGGTGCATGATAAAACAGGCCACAGGAAAAATCCTGTCTGACAAACCTATTGGAATTCTGTGAAGAAATAACAAGCAGGATAGACAAAGGAGAATCAGTTGATGTTGTGTACCTGAATTTTCAGAAGGCCTTTGACAAGGTTTCACACAAGAGGCTGCTGAATAAGCTACGGGCCCATGGTAATATAGGAAAGGTTCTTTTATGGATAAAGCAGTGGCTGATTGGCAGGAGGCAAAGAGTGGCTGGATGCCATTGACTAGTGGTGTTCTACAGGGGGCTGTGTTAGGACTAATTCTTTTTACACTACATGTCAATGATTTGGATATAGAATTAGTGACTTTGTTGCAAAGTTTGCAGGCGATATGAAGGTAGGTGGAGGGGAAGGTAGTAGAGGCCACACAAGGACAAGACAGATCAGGAGAACGGACAAAGAAATGCCAGATAGAATAGGGTCAGGAAGTCTATGGTCATGCACGTTGGTAGAAGAAATGAAGGGTTTACTATTTTCTAAATGGAGAGAAAATACAAAAAAAACCAGGTGCAAATAGACTGGGAGTCCTTGTGCAGGATTCCCTGAAGGTTGAGCCTGTGGCGAGGAAGGGAAGTACAATGTTAGCATTCAGTTCAAAAGGACTAGAATATAAAAGAGCATTTGATGGCTCT
This sequence comes from Mobula birostris, assembly GCF_030028105.1. Taxonomy (NCBI): domain Eukaryota; kingdom Metazoa; phylum Chordata; class Chondrichthyes; order Myliobatiformes; family Myliobatidae; genus Mobula; species Mobula birostris. The sequence continues at coordinate 290,333 of NW_027276274.1, forward strand.
GGTCTGTATTCACTGGAAGTCAGAAGAATGACAGGTGACCTCATTGAAACCTTTTGAAGGTAAAAGGCTTTGGCGGAGTGGATATGGAGAGGATGTTTCCTATGCTGGGAGATTACATGACTACAGGACACAGCCTCAGAATAGCGGAGTGTCCTTTTAGAACGGAGATGATCAGGAATTTCTTTCCTCAGAGAGTGGTGAATCTGTGGAATTCTTTGCCACAGGAAGTTGTGGAGGCCAAGTCTTTATGTAGAGGTTGATAGATTCTTGATTGGTCAGAGCATGGAGGGATACAGGGAGAAGGCAGAAGATTGGGGCTGAGAGGAAAACGGGATCAGCTATAATGAAATGGTCAAGCAGACTCGACAGGCCAAATGGCCTAATTCTGCTCCTATATCTTATGGTCTTATAACCTGGTGATTGGGGCCTAAAAACTCCTGTACCTGCTTCTGGATAGCAGCAGCGAGAAGACAGCATGGCCTGGATGATAGGGGTCTTTGATGATGGATCCAGCTTTCTTTCGACTGTACTGCTTGCAGATCTGCTCAATGGTAGGGACTGCTTTTCCTGTGATGGACTGGGCTGTATTCATCACTTTCTGTAGGCTTTTCTGGTCTCTAGGCATCAGTGTTTCCATACCAGGATGCAATGTAGTCAGGACATTTTCCATTCAGCCTCTATAGAAGTTTGTCAAATTTTAGATGATATGTCGAACCTGCACAAACTTTACAAAAGTAGAGGTGCTTTAATGGCTTCTTCATAATGGTACTTATATGCTGATCCCAGGACAGATCCATTGATTTGATAACACCAAGGAATTTAAAGCTACTGACCCTCTCCACTTCAGATCGCCTAATGAGGACCTCTGGCTTCCTCTCACTGTAGTCAATAATGAGCTCTTTGTTTTTTCTGATGTTGAGAGGTTGTTGTTGTGGCACCATTCAACCAAATTTTAAATCTCTCTCCAATTATGCCAATTCATCACCACCTTTGATTCGTCCAACAATAGTGGTGTCATCAGCAAACTTAAATATGGCATTAGCGCTGTACAGTCATAAGTATAAGGCAAGTAGAGCAGAGGCAAAGCACATACTCCTGTGCTGCATTTGTGCTGATTGTGATTGTGAAGATAGCATCAGCAATCTGTACTGACTGGGGTCTGCAAGTGAGGAATTTGAGGATCCAGTTACACAAGGACATATTGAGGCCTACTCCTTGGAGATTATTGATTACTTTTGAGAGGATATTAATATTGAATGCTAAGCTGGAGTCAAAGAACAGCATCCTATTGAATGCATCTTCAATGTTCCAGAGCTGAGTGAAGAGCCGATGAAATGACATCTGCGGTTGACCTTTTCGATAGTATGCAAATTGGAGTGGATGCCTGTCACTCCTCAGACAGGAGTTGATATGTTTCAAGACCAATCTTTCAAAGCACTTCATCAGTGAATGCAAGTATTGCTAGATGATAGTCACTGAGGCAGGATACTTCATTTAGCTTTTAATTTAGTGCAGAATCAAAATCAGGTTTATTATCACCAGCATGTGACGTGAAATTTGTTAACTTAACAGCAGTTCAATGCAATACATAATCAAGCAGAGGGAGAAAAAAATAAATAAATAAAACATAATAATAAATAAAGTAAATCAATTACGTATATTGAATAGATTTTTTTTAATGTGCAAAAAACAGAAATACTGTATATTAAAAAAAAGTGAGATAGTGTCCAAAGCTTCAATGTCAATTTAATATTTGGATGGTAAAGGGGAAGAAGCTGTTCCTGAATTGCTGAGTGTGTACCTTCAGGCTTCTGTATCTCCTACCTGATGGTACAGTGAGAAAAGGGCATGCCCTGGGTGCTGGGGTCCTTAATAATGGACGCTGCCTTTCTTAGACACCACTCCCTAAAGATGTCCTGGGTGCTTTGTAGGCCAGTACCCAAGATGGAATGACTAGATTTACAACCTTCTGCAGCTTCTTTCGGTCCTGTGCAGTAGCCCCTCCATACCAGACAGTGATGCAGCCTGTCAGAATGCTCTCCATGGTACAACTATAGAAGGTTTGAGTGTAATTGTTGACATGCCAAATCTCTTCAAACTCCTAATAAAGTATAGCCGTTGTCTTGCCTTCTTTATCGCTACATCGGTATGTTGGGACCAGGTTAGATTCTCAGAGATCTTGACACCCAGGAACTTGAAGCTGCTCACTCTCTCCACTTCTGATCCCTCTATGAGGATTGGTATGTGTTCCTTTGTCTTACCCTTCCTGAAGTCCACAATCAGCTCTTTTGTCCTACTGATGTTGAGTGCCAGGTTGTTGCTACGGCACCACTCCACTAGTTGGCATATCTCACTCCTGTACGCCATCTCGTCACCACCTGAGATTCTACCAACAATGGTTGTATCGTCAGCAAATTTGTAGATCGTATTTGACCTATGCCTATCCACACAGTCCTGTATACAGACAGTAGGGCAGTGGGCTAAGCACACACCCCCTGAGGTGCGCCAGTGTTGATCGTCAGTGAGGAGGAGATGTTATCACCAATCTGTACAGACTGTGGTCTTCTAGGAAGTCGAGGATCCAATTGCAGAGGGAGGTACAGAGGCCCAGGTTCTGCAACTTCTCAATCAGGATTGTGGAAATGATAGTATTAAATGCTGAGCTATAGTCGATGAACAGCATTCTGACGTAGGTGTTTGTGTTGTCTAGGTAGTCTAAAGCCGTGTGAAGAGCCATGGAGATGACATCTGCCATTGACCTATTGTGCGGACAGGCAAACTGCAATGGGTCCAAGTCCTTGCTCAGGCAGGAGTTCAGTCTAGTCATAACCAACCTCTCAAAGCATTTCATCACTGTCGATGTGAGTGCTACCGGGCGATAGTCGTTAAGGCAGCCCATATTATTCTTCTTTGGCACTGGTAAAATTGTTGCCTTTTTAAAGTGTGGGAACTTCTGCCTATAGCAGTGAGAGGTTGAAAATGTCCTTGAATACTCCTGCTAGTTGGTTGTCACAGGTTTTCAGAGCCTTACCAGGTACTCCATCGGGACCTACCACCTTGCGAGGGTTCACTCTCTTTAAAGACAGTCTAACAGCAGCCTCTGAGACAGAGATCACAGGGTCATCAGGTGCAGCAAGGATCTTCACAGCTGTAGTTGTGTTCTCCCTCTCAAAGCGTGCATAGAAGGCATTGAGGTCCCTCCAGCCCATCGAGCCATGTCTCCCAACAACCAACCTACATTTAACTCTCACCTAACCACAGAACAACTTATAGTGACTAATTAGCCTACTAACCAGTATGCCTCTGGACTGTGGAAGGAAACTGGAGCACCCGGAGAAATCCACATGGTTCAGGGACAAAAGTATAAAGTGGTGGAATTGAACTCTCAACTCCAATGTCCCGAGCTGGAACAGTGTCATGCTAACCCCTGCACTACTGTTCTTCCTGGGCGTAGGTCCGATCAACAAGGTTCCCTGTGGTAGGCTCATTCACAAAGTCAGGAACATGGAGAGCTATAGAAACCCTGCCATGTGGATTCAGAATTGACTTGCACACAAAAGGCAGAGGGTGGTAGTAGATGGAGCATGCTCTACCTAAAGGTCAGTGACCAGTGACCCCTGCTCTTCGTAGTTTTTATAAATGACTTGGATAGGTGAAAGGGTGCATAAGTTAAGACAAAGTAGGTTACAATAGAACACTGATAGGATGCAGAGCTGAATTAAGAAAAGGTGCAGTTCAATCCTCAAGAATGTGAAATGATATCCTTTGGAAGATCAAACCTGAAAGCAGAACACAGGGTTAATGGCAGGATTCTTAACAGTGAAGAGGAACAGACAGCTCTTCGGGTACATCCCTCAAAATTATCATGCTTGTTGATAGGGTTGTTAAGGAGGAGTATGGTGTGTTGGCCTTCATTGAGATTAAGTTCAAGAGCCAAAAGGTAATGTTAAAGCTCTATAAAACCCTGGTTAGATCATTTGGTGTATTATGTTCAGTTCTGGTGACCTCATTATAGGAAAGATATAGAAGCTTTCAAGAGTGCAGGAGTGCAGAAGAGATTTACCACCATGCTGACTGAATTTGAGAGCATTTGAGGAAAGGATGAGCAAGCTAAGTTTTTTCTCTTCGGAATGAAGGAAGATGGAGGTTCAAAGATGATAACAGGCACTGATAGAGTGGACAGCTGGTGCCTCCCCCCGCCCCCAAAGGTGGAAATAGTGACAAAGGCATTTAAGGAAAACAGAGTGGTGATGTCAGACATGGATGCATGGAATGTGTTGTCAGGGATGGTGGTAGATGCATTAGGGACATTTAAGATACTCTTGTATAAGCACATGGATGAAAGAAAATTAATGGGATATCACGGAGTGAAGCATTAGATTGCTCTTGGAATAGGTTAAAAGATCTGCACAACATCATGGGCCAAAGGGCCTATACTGTTGTTGGCCAAAAGAAACTACAGTCTAATCAAGGACAGGGGAAGCAGACAAACCAGTTGCCTTTGTCCCCCCCCCCCCACCCCACCCCATTTTATAGACTCTGAACTAATTCTTTGACTCTTGCTCTGGGTAATCTAATCAGGGCAATTGAATGTGGACAATGGCTAAATCTGAGACCATTCTCAGATGAGTAGCTACTTATTATGTAAAATGCCAGACCGAACCAAAGAAGGTATAATCTCATTCGACTCTGTCTGGGTCGCCTAATTTAACAGGTTTGAACCAGTCAGAGTTGAAAGACACAAGGCTGAGGTGGACAGAACCATGAAACCACGTTGGTTGTAACCCTGTATGAGAACCAGTACGAAGGTGACTCAAGTAGGTCAGGTTACCTTGAGCCAATGGGATGGAGATCCACCAGATCAATTGATGAGTTGGAGCTCTAAGTATGCAGGGGTAATAACTCTCCTGCAAACAGAGACCAACCATTACCGATAAGGAGGACCCCATGGACACGTGGAGATCGGGACCACGAGGAACACCTGGCCAGTGTAGACTCCTAGACTGGGTAATACCTTTTCTCATAATTGACTGTCCATGGAGGGTCAGGGACTCTAGCAGGGTGCACCCAGGTAGTTAGTTTGTGAACCCACTTGCTCTTAAGTTGAGACAATAAAAGTTACTTGTCGGTAAATACAGATTCTCTGTGCCTTGCTGATCATTATTACAAGGGGTGTTTCTTATAACACTTTGCTTTGTTCTCTGTTCTAGTACTATCTCCAGTGTGACCTCTCCTCTAGCTGGCCTGTCCACACATTGTGTCAGGAATCATCTAGTAAATTCTGCCTCATTTCAACTTTATGCACCAAGGGGGGGTGGGGAGAGAGGGCTTTGGGGTTCTGATGTTTCTATCATTCGTTCTATGGGGTTTCTTGGTTCATGGATGTCTGTGCAGACTGAAAAATTTAGGTTGTATACAGTATCCATTCTCTGATATTAAGTTGAACCACTTGATCTAAACCTTCCAAAATCCGCCTCCTCAGCCGCTCTTCTGTGTCTCTACTCCTTCTCGGGTGGTCAGGGGGTAAATACAATATTCCAAATAGAGTGATTGTTCTCTTCCTGTTTCTGACTTCCACCCACACTGGCTCAGTAGATGATCCCAACATGACATCTTCCCTTTCTGCAGCTGCCATACCATCCCTGGTTAGCAATGCCACTTCCCCACTTCGCTTACCTCCCTCACTGTCCCTTTTGAAATATCACAATACAAGTGAGGCCTCTACAATGCTTTATAAAGTCTCAATATGACTTCCTTGCTTTATATTCTAGTCCTCTTGAAAGGAATGCTAATACTGCATTTGCCTTCCTCACCACAGACTCAACCTGCAAATTAACCCTTAGGGAAACCCAACAAGGTCGCTCGGGTCCCTCTGCACCTCAGTTTTTTTGTATTTTCTCTCCATATAGAAAATAATCAATCCTTTCATTTCTTCTAAGTGCATGACCATACACTTCCAGAAACTATATACCATCTGCCATTTCTTTGCCCATCCTCCTAATCCGTCTAAGCCCTTCTGTAGCTGCTCTACTTCCTCAGAACTACCTGTCCCTCCACCTATCTTCATATCGTCTACAAACTTTGCAACGAAGCCATCAATTCCATCATCCAAATCATTGACATAATGTGAAAATAGTCAATCCCAACACAGACCCCTGTGGAACACCAGCAGTCACCAGCAGCCACTGCTTTGTCCATGCTAGAATCTTTCCTGTAATACAATGAGCTCGTAGCTTATTAAGCAGTCTCTTGTGTGGAACCTGGTCAAAGGCTTTCTGAAACTCCAAGTCTACAACATCAACTGATTCTCCATTGTCTATCCTGCTTGTTATTTCTTCAGTTAATTCCAAAAGATTTGCTGTATTTTTCCCTTACATGTGCATGGCACAGACAACAATCTAGAAATTACTATTCCTGAGACTCTGCTTTTTAGCTTCCTTCCCAGCTCTCACTCTTCAAGACCTCAACCCTTTTTCTGCCTCTTTCGTTGGTACCAATGTCTATCATTGTTTTCGACTGCACATCCTCCCTCTGAAGAACACTGTAGACCCAACCTGAGACAGCCCTGAACCTGGCACCTGAGAGGCAAATATGCCAGCCAGGAGTTTCATTTTTACATTATATGTCAATGATTTGGATGATGGAATTGATTTGGCTTTTTCTTCTAACCATTGAACCTCTATCACTATCACTCTCCTCTTCTTCCCCCTTTACTTCCGAGCCATAGAGCCAAACTCAGTGCCATAGACCCGGTCACTGAGTAGGGTGCCCCCCCCCAACACTATCCAAAGTAGTGTACTTGTTATTGAGGGGAACAACCAGAGCTGTACTCTGCAGTGTCTGCTTCTTCCCTACGCACCCCTATCCATCCCTTTTTGATTTCTACAGGGACTACTCCCTCTGTGCACCCTGGTGCCCTCCCCAGATAACCACAGGAGGTGTAACACCTGCCACTACACTTACTCACTCACCACCATCCAGGGACCAAAAGAACAGCCCCATCACGAGGCAAATATTCATACAGTCATAGTCATAGAAAAATACAGCAAAGAAGGTCCTTCAACTCATCTAGTCCATGGCTAAGCCACTTAAGCTCCCTACTCTCATCAACCTGCACAGAGATATAGCCCTCTATATCGCTACTATCCTATCCACGTACCTATCCAAACCTCTCTTGAACGTTGAAATCAAGCTTGCATGCACCACTTGTGCTGGCAGCTCATTCTACACTGTGACGATCCTCTGAGTGAAGAAGTTTCCCCTCATATTCCCCTAAACTTCTCACCTTTCACCCTTAACCTATGACCTCTGGTTGTAGTCCCCAACCTCAGTGGAAAAACCAGCTTGCATTCACCCTATCTATACTTCTAATAATTTTATATATCTCTATCAAATCTTCTTTCAATCATCTACATTCTAAAGAATACAGTCCTAACCTATTCAATCCCTCCTTATAACTCAGGTTCTCCAGTCCCAGCAACATCCTTGTAAATTTTCTCTGCACTCTGTCATCCTTGTTTATCTGCTCTATAGGTAGGTGACCAAAACTGCACACAATACTCCAAATTAGGCCTCAACAATGTCTTGTGCAGCTTCAACATAACATCCATCTTCTACACTCAATACATTAATTTATGAAGGCTAAAGTGCCAAAAGCTTTCTTTATGACCCTATCTACCTGTTAATGCCAATTTCAACAAATTATGGACCTGTATTCCCAGATCCCTTTGTCCTACCACTCTCCTCAGTGCCCTGGCATTCACTGTGTAAGACCTACCCTGGTTGGTCCTACCAGTGTAAAAGCTCACACTTGTCTGGATTAAATTGATCTGCCATCTTTCAGTCCATTCTTCCAGTTGATACAGATTCCTCTGCAAACCATGATAGCCTTCCTCATTGTCCACTACATCCCCAGTCTTAGTGTTACCCGCAAATTTGTTGATCCAGTTAACAACATTATCATCCAGGTCATTGACATCGATGACAAACAACAAAGGAGCCAGCACCAATCTCAGTGGCATACTGCTAGTCACAGGCCTCCAGTCAGACAGGCAACCCTCCACTCCCACTCTCCGGCTTCTCCCACAAAGCCAATGTCTAATCCAATTGACATCATCCCGAATGCCAAGCGACTGAAACTTCTTGACCAGCCTCCCATGTGGGACCTCGTCAAAAGCCTTACTGAAGTCCATGTGGATAATATCCACTGATTTGCCTTCATCCGCTTCCCAATAGTTGGGTTAAACATCACCTAGCATGCAAAAAGACATGCTGATTATCCTTAATCAGTTGATGTCTATCCAAATATTTCTACATCTGGTCCCTTAGAATACCTTCAAATAACTTTCCCACAACTGATGACAAACTCACTGGCCAATAATCTCCTGGTTAATGTTTAGAGCCTTTTTTAAGCAGTGGAACAACATTGGCTATCCTCCAATCCTCTGGTACCTCTCCTGTCACTAAGCACAATTTAAATATCTCTGTGAGGGCCTCGGCAATTTCTGCACTTGCCACTCGTAGGATCCAAGTAAACATCTTGTCAGGCCCTGGAGATTCATCCATCCAGATTTGCCTCAGGGTAATAAACACCTCCTCTGTAATCTGTACATGGTCCATGAGGTTGATGTCGCTTTGCCTCACTTCTCTTGACTCTGCATCTGTCTCCCGAGTAAGTACAGATGCAAAGAATGCACTTGATCTCCCCCATTTGTTTTGATGCCACACATACTTTAGTCTTCCTGAGGACCAATTTTGTCCCTTGCAATCCCTTTGCTCTTAACGTATCTGTAGAATTCCTTTGTATTCTCCTTCACCTTGGCTGCTAGAGCAACTTCATGTCTTCTTTTAGCCTTCCTGATTTCTTTCTTAAGAGCTCTCTTGCATTTCTTGTACTCAGTAAGCATCTCATTTATATCTACTTGCTATACCTGCTATGCACCTCCTATTTTCTCTTAACCAGGCCTTCAATATCTCTTGAAAACCAAAGTTCCCTACACTTTTTAACTTTACCTTTTATTCTGACAGACACATATAAGCTTTGCACTCTCAAAATTTCATTTCTGAAGGCCTCTCACTTTCCAAGTATAACTTTGCCAGAAAACAGTCTGTCCCAATCAACACTTGCCAGATCATTTCTGATACCATCAAAATTGGCCTTTCTCCGATTTTGAATCTCAACCTGTGGACCAGACCCCTGCATATTTACTTTGAAAGCAATGGCATTGTGGTCACTGGATGCAAAGTGCTCCCCTAAACAAACTTCTGCCATCTGCCCTGTCTCATTCCCTACAGCAGATCTAGTATTGCATGCTCATTTGCACTTCTATTACATTCAGAGCTCTCAATGTTGCTTCCTCTAAATCAGGGGTCCCCAACCTTTTTTGCACCGCCGGCCGGTTTAATATTGACAATATTCTTGCGGACCAACCGACTCCGGGGGTGGGGGGGGAGAGAGACACGTTCAAGTAGGGTTAAACTCACCTCAACATGTCTTTTACAGTTAGGGTTGCCAACTTTCTCACTCCCAAATAAGGAACAAAAGTAGCAGTCAAATCCTGACGAAGGGTCCCAGCCCAAATCGTCGACTGTACTTCTTCCTATAGCTACTGCCTGGCCTGCTGCGTTCACCAGCATTTTGTGTGTGCGTTGACGGGACACTTGTGTTTACCCCGAGAAGGACGACCAGGACCATGAAGCCTTGCGCTGGCAGCTGTGTGCGCATGCACGTATGTGCCGATTTTTTTTCCCACAAATCGGCTTTGGTTTAATCTTCCTGACTACACTGTACAATATTATTTCAACTTTATATAGGCTATGTATTTATCATATCATTCCTGCTTTTACTATATGTTAGAGTTATTTTAGGTTTTATGTGTTATTTGGTATGATTTGGTAGGTTATTTTTTGGGTCTGGGAACACGCAAAAATTTTTCTCATATAAATTAATGGTAATTGCTTCTTCACTTTACACCATTTCGGCACGAAAGGTTTCATAGGAACGCTCTACCTTAGTGGGGGAAATATGGGACAAGGGCAGTCCCATATGGGACAAACCAATTTAGTCCAATATACAGGATGTCCCGGCAAATACGGAACAGTTGGCAGCCCTATGTTCAAGTTCAACAGTGCGTGACATGGAATGAGGAAAGGTGCAGCTGACTCATATCGTTTCCTGCGGCCCGGTAGCACATGCTTTACGGCCTGGTACCGGTCTGCAGCCCGGTGGTTGGGGACCGCTGCTCTATATTAGCAAGGCAAAGCATAAATTAGGCAACCATTCTGCAGAACAGCTGAACTCCATCTGGAATGTCCATCAGAAGCTCCCAGTTACACACCATTTTAATTTTCTTCCCATTTGTAGAAGCCATTCATCTGTTCTCTATCTGCACTGTATTCTGTGCTGTGTGTTTATTATGGTGACTAGTCACATGAGCTGGAATGTGTTAAAAGCGAAGGGAATAAGTCATTTATTTGTGCTTTGTTCATCGCACTTTGTAGTAGCTGGAGGTTGAAGGAGGTCGTATATTTTGCTGACTGCTCTATAATGCTCAGCTATACTTTGGTTACACTTGGGTACGCTCAGGTTTCACCCCTGCAAGATTGTATGTTTGCTAATTGCTAATAAAGGATTGAATACATATCCTCGACTTTTGGAGCAATCATTACAGGAGTCATACAAGTATAACAAATCTGTAGGGTCACTGGCAGCAGCAATTGTTTTGGTTTTTGATTTTGTTTGGATGCTACACCATTTTACATATCTGTCGCTGCCACTATGAGGCTAAGCACATATTAGAGGAACAACAACTGGTGTCTGGGTAGTGCACAACCCAACAACATGAGCATTGACTTCTCCAAATTCAGGTAACCCACATCCCATGTTCTTCCCTCAGACTCCTTTTATTCCCTCTCTCCATACCCAGTCTTGTTCTCTTCCTCATCCTAGCTGCATCGGTCCATCAAACCCTCTTCATCTGGATCTATCTATCACTTGACAGCTCTTTTCTCATTTCTCCCTCTTATCCTCTTCCCTCTATATTCTCAGTCCTCACGCAGGATCTTGACTTGAAACATCAGTTATCTCCTTCACTCTACAGATGCTGCCTGACTGCTTAGACGCTGCAGTGATCAGGTTTTGTTGCTGAGAGCCAGATGGACTAGCTACCAGGGTTCTGAAAGGAGCTAGCTGTAGATATTGTGAAGGCATTAGTAGTGATCTTTCTACAATGTTTCCAGAGGACTAGAAAACTGTAAATGTACACTCTTTAAGAAGGAGGCAAAAGACTGGAAATTATAGACGGTTAGTGTGACTTCAGTGGTTGGGAAGGTGATGGAGTCCATTACTAAGGATGAAGTTTTGGGGCACTTGGAGGAACATGATAAAATAGGCCACAGTCAGTACGGTTTCCTTTCAGGGGAAATCTCATCTGACAAATCTGTTGGAATTCTTTGAGAAAATAACAGGGAGGCCAGTTATTACCTCCAAAGCCTTTCAGAAAGATGCCTAAACAAAAGCCCATTGTATTACAGGAAAGATGTTAGCATGGGTAGATGATTTGCTGATTGTCAGGAAGCAAAGAGTGGGAATACAGGAGGCCTTTTTTGGTTGGCTGCCAGTGAGTAGTGGTGTTCCACAGGGGTTGGTAATTCAACCAGTTCTTTTCATGCTATGTGTTTGAATTCAGAGGTACAAAGGGACTTGGAAGTTCTCATGCAGGATTCCCTAAGGTTAACTTGCAGTTGAGTTGGTAGCGAGGAAGGCAAATGCAGTATCAGCGTTCATTTCGAGTGGACCGGAATGTAGAAGCAACGATGTAATGCTGAGGCTTTATAGGCTTGATCAGACTGCACTTGGAGTATTGTGAGCAGTTTTGGGCCCCTTATCTAAAAAAGGAAGTGCTGCCATTGGAGAGGGTCTAGAAGAGGTTGACTAGAATGATCCCAGGAGTGAACAGCTTAACATATTGTATGAGGAGGGTTGATGGCTCTGTACCTGTACTCACTGGGGTTCAGAAGAATGAATGAGGGGAGATCTCATTGAAACTTATTGAATATCGAAAGAACTAGATAGAATAGATTTGGGAGGATGTTTCTTCTGCTGGGGGAGTCCTGGGACCAGAGGCACAGCCTCAGAATTTCTTTAGCCAGAAGATGGTGAATCTGCAGAAATCATTGCCATAGACGCCTGTGGAGGTCAAGTCAATGGGTCTGTTTAAAGCAGATATTGACAGGTTCTTGATTAGTAAGGGTACCAAAGGTTATGAGGAGAAGGCAGGCATCAGAATCAGGTTTAATATCACTGACATCTGTCATGAACTTTGTTGTTGATGCGGCAGCATTACATTGCAATACATAATAAAAACTGTAAATTACAGTATGTAGATGTAATGCCCTAGTTATGATTTTTGCTGCATTGCTGTGAGGTATTTTATTTTAGCAGTTTTTTTTTAAAGCAGTGTTTCCTACTGGTAAGAGTGTTTTGGCTTTGACTAAAGGCAAGGAGTCATGTTGTCCAACTTAGGAATGTTGCGTCAGCCAGTCAGGATTGTGGGATGGAGAGAAGGTTCCAGAGAGCTGGGCAGGAAGAGATTTCTGAAGGACAATAGTCCGGTTTGGGATCCTTTGGGCAGGAGCTGTAGAGCAGGTCAGGAAGGAAGATGCCGCAGAATGCCAGAAGTGCTTTGTGCAGATAAATGGCTCCAAGGAGGACAACCCAATACTCCCGAGAGAGCTGGTATGTTCGAGATGGTCTTTGAGGGAAATTTAGACTGTGGCAGGTGCTTTCACACAGACTGTGGGTCCAACACATGAGTAAAGCAATATACCCCGTGCAAAAAGAGATTAAAATGTAGTGGGCTCAATATCCATTCAGACAGCTGAATGTGGAGGGGAAGCTGAATCGTTGGGTGCACACCCGCAGGCTCCTGTACCTCTTCTCTGTTTGTAGCAACGATAAGAGGGCATGGCCTGGGTGATGTGCGTCCTTAATGCTGGGGAGGCTAGTGCCCACAATGGAGCTGACTGAGTTTACAGCTTTCTGAACGGCCAAATACTGCTCCGAATTCTTAGGCTCTAAAGTTATTGGGTACAGGTTTGAAGAGGATTGAAGTGCTTCTGAGGAGGAAAATTTCATTCAAAGGCTGGTTCAAATATGAAATACTCTGCCGGCGGAGGGGGTTTATTTACCAAACATGTCAACAAATACTTGAATCACCAGGGCAGAGCATTTATGGACCATGTTCTGTAAATGTAGCTGATTACACAATCCTCTGGAGAATTAACGGTAGATAGGAACCTGAGGATAAGTAAGACCATAAGACACGAGAGCAGAATTAGGCCACTCAGCACATCAGTCTGCTCTGCTATACCATCATGCCTGATTTATTATCCCTCTCAACCCCATTCTTCTGCCTTCTCCCCATAACCTTCCACACCTTGCCTAACCAAGAACCTATCAACCTCCACTTTTAAAATACTCAATGCCTTGGCCTCCACAGCCATCTGTGGCACTGAATTCCACAGCTTCACCGCCTCTGGCAAAGAAATGCTTTCTCATCTTTGTTTAAAATGAATGTTCCTCTATTCTGAGGCTGTGCACTCTGATCCTAGACACTCCCACTACAGGAAACATCTTCTCTACATCCACTCTATTGCGGCCTTTCAATGTTCAATAAGTTTCACTGAGATCCTCCCAACCCCTCATTCTTCTGAACTCGAGTATGGGCCCCAAAGCCATCAACACTACTTATACATAAACCTTTTCATTACTGGAACATTCTCATGAACCTCCTCTGCACTCTTTCCAAAGCCAGCACATCTTTTCTTAGATAAGGGTCCAAAAACTGCTCAGAATAGTCCAAATGCAGTCTGACCCATGATTTATAAAGCCTCAGCATTACATCTTTGCTCCTGCATTTTAATTCTCTCAAAATGAATGCCTTCCTTACCTGACTCAACTTGCAAGTTAACCTTCAGGGAATCCTTCACAAGCACTCTCAAGTCCCTCACAAAGAGGAGAAAATCTGCAGATGCTGGAAATCCGAGCAACATGCACAAAATGCTGAAGGAACTCAGCTAGCCAGTCAGCATCTATGGAAAAAAGGCCTGAAACGTCAACTGTACTCTTTTCCATAGATGCTGCCTGGTCTGCTGAGTTTCTCCAGCATTTTGTGTGTTTCTCCCATCCCTTTCCACCTCAGATTTTAAAAATTTTCTCCGTGTAGAATGGGCCAAAGAGCCTGTTTCTGTGTTGTGCCTAATGATGCTGAAGAATATCTTTTCTGTTTTAAATGTTCAGCGGTTGCATCTGACAACACGGACTTCCAACAAGCCATCAGGCGGGAGGCAGAGGAACCAGAAAAGCCACACCTCAAGGTTCAACAACAGCTTATACCCCCCACTGCCATAAGATTCTTGATCAGACTTTAGGGAAGAAAAACTAACTCTATATCAGACAGAGTTTATCTCTCTGGATTCTGCTTCGAAGTTATGTTTCTTGTTCACAGTGTCAGTTAGGTACGATTTAAATTCATGTTAAATTATGTTTTTACATGTGTTTACCGTACTATGCTGCTGCAGAAAGTTGATTTGCACGGCCTTTATCCTCTGGGAATGCCAGTCTTTGACACAAACCTGAACAATAAGGGATATATATCCGCGACCACAAACTCTAGCCCTGGGGGTGGGTGCACTCAACACCGACCCGATGTCAGACATTTCCAGACCGACAGCGCCGGCCCGGCTGGGCTGGCGACCGTCCCAGACACTCGGTACTTGCCAGAGGCCCACATTTCGCCCCCAGCCCCGGCAATTTCGGCCGTCAGCTCGCCTCGCTGCCCACCTGGCCCCGGGCTTTCCCCCACCACTCACCGTCGCTGCTACACTCCTTGCCGCTATTTGCGCCCATCCCGCCGTACTTCTCATGCCCCCGCGGCACCGCCCACGGGCTCCGGGCTCCGCTCCCCGAGACGATTGCCGAGCCGAGCCGCGGCCTGCTCCCACTCCTCAGCAGCGCCGTCCCCCGGAGGCCGGCCCGACCCACAACTCACACATTAGCAGGGACATCCAGCACCGCCCACCGACCCCTCTCCTCCCGCCTGCGGCCCGTGGAGGGAGTGAGTGGGTGGACGGACGGCCGCCCGTTTCCCC
The DNA here is from genome assembly GCF_030028105.1 of Mobula birostris. Classification (NCBI taxonomy): domain Eukaryota; kingdom Metazoa; phylum Chordata; class Chondrichthyes; order Myliobatiformes; family Myliobatidae; genus Mobula; species Mobula birostris. The sequence continues at coordinate 305,483 of NW_027276274.1, forward strand.
GGCTCGTCCGGACCCGGACCCCCGCCGCAGCGACCTCGTTACGATCGGTCAGGTTTCCCCTTTTACCGCATTACTCTCCCTCCCTCCCCCCTCCCCCCTCCCCAGTCAGCTGCCTCCCCACAACATCCTACTCCCCCTCCACCCACCTCCCCCTCTCCACCCGACACCCGCTTCCCCTCCGCCCCACACCGACATCCTCCTCCCTCTCCACCCTCTTCCCCCTCCACCCTACACCGACATCCTCCTCTCCACCCTACACCCGCTTCCCCCTCCACCCCACACCCAGCTCCCCCTCTCCACCCTCTCCCCCTCCACCCTACACCCACCTCCCCCTCCCCACCCTACACCCGCTTCCCCTCCACCCCACACCGACATCCTCCTCCCTCTCCACCCTCTTCCTCCTCCCTCTCCACCCTCTTCCCCTCCACCCGACACCCACCTCCCCCTCTCCACCCTACACCCTCTTCCCCTCCACCCTACACCCACCTCCCCCTCTCCACCCTACACCCTCTTCCCCTCCACCCTACACCCACCTCCCCCTCCCCACCCTACACCCGCTTCTCCTCCACCCCACACCCACCTCCCCCTCTCCACCCTCTTCCCCCTCCGCCCCACACCGACATCCTCCTCCCTCTCCACCCTCTTCCCCCTCCACCCTACACCGACATCCTCCTCTCCACCCTACACCCGCTTCCCCCTCCACCCCACACCCAGCTCCCCCTCTCCACCCTCTCCCCCTCCACCCTACACCCACCTCCCCCTCCCCACCCTACACCCGCTTCCCCTCCACCCCACACCGACATCCTCCTCCCTCTCCACCCTCTTCCTCCTCCCTCTCCACCCTCTTCCCCTCCACCCGACACCCACCTCCCCCTCTCCACCCTACACCCTCTTCCCCTCCACCCTACACCCACCTCCCCCTCTCCACCCTACACCCTCTTCCCCCTCCACCCTACACCCACCTCCCCCTCCCCACCCTACACCCGCTTCCCCCTCCACCCCACACCGACATCCTCCTCCCTCTCCACCCTCTTCCCCTCCACCCTACACCCACCTCCCCCTCCCCACCCTACACCCGCTTCCCCTCCACCCCACACCGACATCCTCCTCCCTCTCCACCCTCTTCCCCCTCCACCCCACACCGACATCCTCCTCTCCACCCTACACCCGCTTCCCCTCCACCCCACACCGACATCCTCCTCCCCTCCACCCCACACCCACCTCCCCCTCTCCATCCTCTTCCCCCTCCACCCCACACCGACATCCTCCTCTCCACCCTACACCCGCTTCCCCCTCCACCCCACACCCACCTCCCCCTCTCCACCCTCTTCCCCCTCCACCCCACACCTACATCCTCCTCCCCTCCACCCACCTCCCCCTCCCCACCCTACACCCGCTTCCCCTCCACCCCACACCCACCTCCCCCTCTCCACCCTCTCCCCCTCCACCCTACACCCACCTCCCCCTCCCCACCCTAAACCCGCTTCCCCTCCACCCCACACCCACCTCCCCCTCTCCACCCTCTCCCCCTCCACCCTACACCCACCTCCCCCTCCCCACCCTAAACCCGCTTCCCCTCCACCCTACACCCACCTCCCCCTCTCCACCCTCTTCCCCTCCACCCTACACCGACATCCTCCTCTCCACCCTACACCCGCTTCCCCCTCCACCCCACACCCACCTCCCCCTCTCCACCCTCTCCCCCTCCACCCTACACCCACCTCCCCCTCCCCACCCTACACCCGCTTCCCCTCCACCCTACACCCACCTCCCCCTCTCCACCCTCTTCCCCCTCCACCCTACACCCACCTCCCCCTCCCCACCCTACACCCGCTTCCCCTCCAACCCACACCCACCTCCCCCTCTCCACCCTCTTCCCCTCCACCCTACACCCACCTCCCCCTCCACCCTACACCCACCTCCCCCTCCCCACCCTACACCCGCTTCCCCCTCTCCACCCTACACCCGCTTCCCCTCCGCCCCACACCGACATCCTCCTCCCTCTCCACCCTCTTCCCCCTCCACCCTACACCCACCTCCCCCTCTCCACCCTACACCCGCTTCCCCTCCACCCCACACCCACCTCCCCCTCTCCACCCTCTTCCCCCTCCATCCTACACCGACATCCTCCTCTCCACCCTACACCCGCTTCCCCCTCCACCCCACACCCACCTCCCCCTCTCCACCCTCTTCCCCCTCCACCCCACACCCACCTCCCCCTCTCCACCCGACACCCGCTTCCCCTCCGCCCCACACCGACATCCTCCTCCCTCTCCACCCTCTTCCTCCTCCCCTCTCCACCCTCTTCCCCCTCCACCCTACACCCACCTCCCCCTCTCCACCCTACACCCGCTTCCCCTCCGCCCCACACCTACATCCTCCTCCCTCTCCACCCTCTTCCCCCTCCACCCACCTCCCTCTCTCCACCCTACACCCACCTCCCCCTCTCCACCCCACACCCACCTCCCCCTCTCCACCCCACACCCACCTCCCCCTCTCCACCCTACACCTACATCCTCCTCCCTCTCCACCCTCTTCCCCCTCCACCCTACACCCACCTCCCCCTCCACCCTACACCCACCTCCCCCTCCACCCTACACCCGCTTCCCCTCCACCCCACACCCACCTCCCCCTCTCCACCCTCTTCTCCCTCCATCCTACACCGACATCCTCCTCTCCACCCTACACCCGCTTCCCCCTCCACCCCACACCCACCTCCCCCTCTCCACCCTACACCCGCTTCCCCTCCGCCCCACACCGACATCCTCCTCCCCTCTCCACCCTCTTCCCCCTCCACCCTACACCCACCTCCCCTCCACCCTACACGCGCTTCCCCCCTCCACCCTACACCGACATCCTCCTCCCTCTCCACCCTCTTCCCCCTCCACCCCACACCCACCTCCCCCTCTCCACCCTACACCCGCTTCCCCTCCACCCCACACCGACATCCTCCTCCCCTCCACCCACCTCCCCCTCTCCACCCTACACCCGCTTCCCCTCCGCCCCACACCGACATCCTCCTCCCTCTCCACCCTCTTCCCCCTCCACGCTACACCCACCTCCCCCTCTCCACCCTACACCCGCTTCCCCTCCACCCCACACCCACCTCCCCCTCTCCACCCTCTCCCCCTCCACCCTACACCCACCTCCCCCTCCCCACCCTACACCCGCTTCCCCTCCACCCTACACCCACCTCCCCCTCTCCACCCTCTTCCCCCTCCACCCTACACCCACCTCCCCCTCCCCACCCTACACCCGCTTCCCCTCCAACCCACACCCACCTCCCCCTCTCCACCCTCTTCCCCTCCACCCTACACCCACCTCCCCCTCCACCCTACACCCGCTTCCCCCTCTCCACCCTACACCCGCTTCCCCTCCGCCCCACACCGACATCCTCCTCCCTCTCCACCCTCTTCCCCCTCCACCCTACACCCACCTCCCCCTCTCCACCCTACACCCGCTTCCCCTCCACCCCACACCCACCTCCCCCTCTCCACCCTCTTCCCCCTCCATCCTACACCGACATCCTCCTCTCCACCCTACACCCGCTTCCCCCTCCACCCCACACCCACCTCCCCCTCTCCACCCTCTTCCCCCTCCACCCCACACCCACCTCCCCCTCTCCACCCGACACCCGCTTCCCCTCCGCCCCACACCGACATCCTCCTCCCTCTCCACCCTCTTCCTCCTCCCCTCTCCACCCTCTTCCCCCTCCACCCTACACCCACCTCCCCCTCTCCACCCTACACCCGCTTCCCCTCCGCCCCACACCTACATCCTCCTCCCTCTCCACCCTCTTCCCCCTCCACCCACCTCCCTCTCTCCACCCTACACCCACCTCCCCCTCTCCACCCCACACCCACCTCCCCCTCTCCACCCCACACCCACCTCCCCCTCTCCACCCTACACCTACATCCTCCTCCCTCTCCACCCTCTTCTCCCTCCACCCTACACCCACCTCCCCCTCTCCACCCTACACCCGCTTCCCCTCCACCCCACACCGACATCCTGCTCCCCTCTCCACCCTCTTCCCCCTCCACCCGACACCCACCTCCCCTCCACCCTACACCCACCTCCCCCTCCACCCTACACCCGCTTCCCCTCCACCCCACACCCACCTCCCCCTCTCCACCCTCTTCTCCCTCCATCCTACACCGACATCCTCCTCTCCACCCTACACCCGCTTCCCCCTCCACCCCACACCCACCTCCCCCTCTCCACCCTACACCCGCTTCCCCTCCGCCCCACACCGACATCCTCCTCCCCTCTCCACCCTCTTCCCCCTCCACCCTACACCCACCTCCCCCTCCACCCTACACGCGCTTCCCCCTCCACCCTACACCGACATCCTCCTCCCTCTCCACCCTCTTCCCCCTCCACCCCACACCCACCTCCCCCTCTCCACCCTACACCCGCTTCCCCTCCACCCCACACCGACATCCTCCTCCCCTCCACCCACCTCCCCCTCTCCACCCTACACCTGCTTCCCCTCCGCCCCACACCGACATCCTCCTCCCTCTCCACCCTCTTCCCCTCCACCCTACACCCACCTCCCCCTCTCCACCCTACACCCGCTTCCCCTCCACCCCACACCCACCTCCCCCTCTCCACCCTCTTCCCCCTCCATCCTACACCGACATCCTCCTCTCCACCCTACACCCGCTTCCCCTCCGCCCCACACCGACATCCTCCTCCCTCTCCACCCTCTTCCCCCTCCACCCTACACCCACCTCCCCCTCTTCACCCTACACCCGCTTCCCCTCCACCCCACACCCACCTCCCCCTCTCCACCCTCTTCCCCCTCCACCCCACACCGACATCCTCCTCCCTCTCCACCCTCTTCCCCCTCCACCCTACACCCACCTCCCCCTCCCCACCCTACACCCGCTTCCCCCTCCACCCCACACCGACATCCTCCTCCCCTCTCCACCCTCTTCCCCCTCCACCCTACACCCACCTCCCCCTCTCCACCCTCTTCCCCCTCCATCCTACACCGACATCCTCCTCTCCACCCTACACCCGCTTCCCCCTCCACCCCACACCCACCTCCCCCTCTCCACCCTACACCCGCTTCCCCTCCACCCCACACCGACATCCTCCTCCCTCTCCACCCTCTCCCCCTCCACCCTACACCCACCTCCCCCTCCACCCTACACCCACCTCCCCCTCCCCACCCTACACCCACCTCCCCCTCTCCACCCTACACCCGCTTCCCCTCCACCCCACACCGACATCCTCCTCCCTCTCCACCCTCTTCCCCCTCCACCCTACACCCACCTCCCCCTCTCCACCCCACACCAACCTCCCCCTCTCCACCCTCTTCCCCCTCCATCCTACACCGACATCCTCCTCTCCACCCTACACCCGCTTCCCCCTCCACCCCACACCCACCTCCCCCTCTCCACCCTACACCCGCTTCCCCTCCACCCCACACCGACATCCTCCTCCCTCTCCACCCTCTTCCCCCTCCACCCTACACCCACCTCCCCCTCCACCCTACACCCACCTCCCCATCCCCACCCTACACCCGCTTCCCCCTCCACCCCACACCGACATCCTCCTCCCCTCTCCACCCTCTTCCCCCTCCACCCTACATCCACCTCCCCCTCTCCACCCTACACCCGCTTCCCCTCTGCCCCACACCTACATCCTCCTCCCTCTCCACCCTCTTCCCCTCCACCCACCTCCCCCTCTCCACCCTACATCCGCTTCCCCCTCCACCCCACACCCACCTCCCCCTCTCCACCCTACACCCGCTTCCCTCCGCCCCACACCGACATCCTCCTCCCTCTCCACCCTCTTCCCCCTCCACCCTACACCCACCTCCCCCTCTCCACCCTACACCCGCTTCCCCTCCACCCCACACCCACCTCCCCCTCTCCACCCTCTTCCCCCTCCACCCTACACCGACATCCTCCTCTCCACCCTACACCCGCTTCCCCCTCCACCCCACACCCACCTCCCCCTCTCCACCCTACACCCGCTTCCCCTCCACCCCACACCGACATCCTCCTCCCTCTCCACCCTCTTCCTCCTCCCCTCTCCACCCTCTTCCCCCTCCACCCTACACCCACCTCCCCCTCTCCACCCTACACCCGCTTCCCCTCCGCCCCACACCTACATCCTCCTCCCTCTCCACCCTCTTCCCCCTCCACCCACCTCCCTCTCTCCACCCTACACCCACCTCCCCCTCTCCACCCCACACCCACCTCCCCCTCTCCACCCCACACCCACCTCCCCCTCTCCACCCTACACCTACATCCTCCTCCCTCTCCACCCTCTTCTCCCTCCACCCTACACCCACCTCCCCCTCTCCACCCTACACCCGCTTCCCCTCCGCCCCACACCTACATCCTCCTCCCTCTCCACCCTCTTCCCCCTCCACCCTACACCCACCTCCCCCTTTCCACCCTACACCCGCTTCCCCCTCCACCCCACACCTACATCCTCCTCCCCTCCACCCTCTTCCCACTCCACCCACCTCCCTCTCTCCACCCTACACCCGCTTCCCCTCCACCCCACACCCACCTCCCCCTCTCCACTCTACACCCGCTTCCCCTCCGCCCCACACCTACATCCTCCTCCCTCTCCACCCTCTTCCCCCTCCACCCTACACCCACCTCCCCCTCTCCACCCTACACCCGCTTCCCCCTCCACCCCACACCCACCTCCCCCTCTCCACCCTACACCCGCTTCCCCCTCCACCCCACACCCACCTCCCTCTCTCCACCCTACACCCGCTTCCCTTCCACCCTACACCTACATCCTCCTCCCTCTCCACCCCACACCCACCTCCCCCTCTCCACCCCACACCCACCTCCCCCTCTCCACCCTACACCCGCTTCCCCTCCACCCCACACCTACATCCTCCTCCCTCTCCACCCTCTTCCCCCTCCACCCTACACCCACGTCCCCCTCTCCACCCTACACCCGCTTCCCCTCCACCCCACACCTACATTTTCCTCCCCTCTCCACCCTCTTCCCCCTCCACCCTACACCCACCTCCCCCTCTCCATCCTCTTCCCCCTTCACCCTACACCCACCTCCCCCTCTCCCCTACACCCACCTCCCCCTCTCCACCCTACACCCACTTCCCCTCCACCCTACACCCGCTTCCCCTCCACTCTCCACCCTCTTCCCCTCAACCCTCTTCACCTCCACCCCACACCTACATCCTTCTCGCCCTCCACCCTCTTCCCCCTCTCCAACATACACCCACCTCCCCCTTTCCACCCTACACCCGCTTCCCCTCCACCCTACACCCACCTCCCCCTCTCCACCCTACACCCGCTTCCCCTCCACTCTACACCCTCTTCACATCCACCCTACACCCTCTTCACATCCACCCTACACCCTCTTCACCTCCACCCCACATCTACATCCTCCTCCCCTCTCCAACCTACACCATCTTCCTTCTCCATCATACGCCCACCTCCCCCTCTCCACCCTACACCCTCTTCCCCTCCACCCTACATCCAGCTCCCCCTCCAACCTACATCCTCCTCCCCTCTCCACCCTCTTCCCCTCCACCCTACACACTCCTCCCCTACACCATCATCCTCCACCCCTACCCCTACATCCTCCTCCCCTCACCCCTACACCCTCCTCCCCTCTACAACCTCCCCCACACCCTTCACTCCCTCCCCCTTACATCCCCTCCACCGTCTTCCCCTCCCCTTACACTCTCCTCCCCCTCTCCCCTACAACCTCATCACCCTCCTCCTGCACCCCCTCCTACTGCACCCTGCTCCCCCTTACACCCTCCTCCCCCTCCCCATACAACCCCCTTACACCCCACTTCTCCTTACAATCCATTCACACCTCACACCCCACTCCTCCTTCCCCCTTACACTCCCCTGCCCCTCCCTTTCCCTCCTTACAATCCCCTCCCCTTTAAAATTGCTTCCCCCTCCCCGCTACCGCTCCCCTCTCCCCTTACACCCTCCTCCCCTCTCCCCTTACACCCTCTCCCCCTCTCCCCCTCTCGCCTTTCACCACCCTCCCCTGACACCCCCCTCTCCCCTTACTCCCCCTCCCCCTTACACCCCCCTGTTCCCTTACGCCACCCTCCCACTCCCCCTTGCAGCCAGTCTCCCCCTCTCCCTCCCCTTACACCCCTTCCCCTCCCCTCTCCCCTTACACCCCTCCCCCTCCCCTCTCCCCCCTCCCTTTACACCCTCCCCCTCCTATTACACCCCTCTCCCCGTTACACCCTCTTTCTCACACCCCCTCTCCCCTCCCACCTCACACCCCTTCTTCCCTCCCCACTCACATTCCCCTCTCCCCTCCCCCTTACATCCCTGTTCCCCCAACCCCTTACACCCCCTACAACCCCCTCTCCCCCTCCCCTTTACACCCCCTCACCCTCACTCCCCCTCCCCCCTTACACCACCTTCCCCATACACCCTCTCTCCCCAGAACTGGAAGAGCGTGTGTGAGCAAGGAGGCCTACAAACTTGACTCAGTTACACCAGTTCTGTCTGGAGTAATGGAACAAAATTCCAGCAATTTACTGTGGAAGGCTACCCAAGATGTTTGACCCAGGTTAAACAATTTAAAGGCAATGCTACCAAATACCAACAAAGTGTATGTAAACTTCTAACCCACTGGGAATGTGATGAAAGAAATAAAAGCTGAAATAAATCATTCTCTCTACTATTATTCTGACATTTCACATTCTTCAAATAAAGTAGTGATCCTAACTGACCTAAGAGAGGGAATGTTTTCTAGGATTAAATGTCAGAAATTGTGAAAAACTGCAATTAAATGTATTTGGCTAAGGTGTATGTAAACTTCTGACTTCAACTGTAAATAATTTGGATGAAAATGCAGGTGGGCTGACGAGCAAGTATGCAGAAGACACGAAAACTGGTACTGATTTTGAGGAAGCTTAACAGTTGGAAATAATGGACAGAGAAACAGCAGATGGAATTTAATTTAAGTGTGAGGTGTTGCAATTTTGGAGGTCAAATGTAAGAGGAAAGTATGCAGTTAAATACAGAACCTTTAGGAACATTAATATTCAAAGAGACCTTGGAGTGCAAGGCCATAGCTCCCTGAAAGTGAAAGATAAAGTGCTAAAGAAGATACTTGATCCATCAGTCGGGCATTGAATATAAAACGTGGTAAGTCATGTTGCGGCTGTATAAAACTTTAGTTAGGCTGCACTTGGAGCATCTTGTGCAGTTCCAGTCAGCACATTAGAGAAAGGGTATCATAGTCATAGTCATACTGCCCAGAAACTGGTCCTTTGGCTCAACCTGTCTATGCCACCCAGGATTTCTACCTAAACTAGACCCGGTCATCATATCCCTCTAAACTTTTCCTATCCACGTACCTGTTCATGTGCCTTATAATTGCTGTTAATATACCTGCCTTTGGCACTTCCCTAACAGCTCTTCCCATTTTCTTTTGGGTGAGAAGTTTCCCCTCAAGTTCCTATTAAATGCATCCCCTCTCATCTTAAATATATCCCTCTACTTGATTCCAATAATGATGGGGAAAAAGACAGTGAGCATTCACCCTATCTACGCCTATCATGATTTTATAATCCTCTGTATGATCGTCTTTCAGTCGTCTAGCCGCTAATGAAAAATGTCCCAAGCCATTCAATCTCTCTCCATAACTCAGTCCCTCAAGCCCTGGCAATGTCCTCAGAAATCCTTCCTGGATTCTCTCTAGCTAAGTGCCATCTTCCCTGTGGCGTGGTGATTGAAGTTCAATACAATATTCCAAGTGCAGCTTTCTGCAATAACTTCCCGACCACTGATGTGCAGGCTTTGAAAAGAGTATTAAAGAGGTTCACCAGGATGTTGCCAGAATT